>NC_048413.1:6283061-6359245 GCF_013103735.1 Etheostoma cragini
CCGTACGTACCTGAAATCATCCAGACGGTACCGTACGTACCTGAAAGCATCCAGACGGTACCATGCGTACCTGAAAGCTGCCAGACGGTACCGTGAGTAAAATGCAATTACAGGTTGTTGTTACTGTCTCAGAGTTTGATTAAACCTTGTATATATCAAGAATGTGTCCCAAAACCAAGGCCTGTAAAATATTTTTGTTCAAATCTTGTCTTCATATTTTCAACCCTTGAAATTACTTCAGTTTTACAGCCTGAAAATCACATTATCTGGGAAGCAATATCTGGACATTAATATAATGGAAGATATTGTTCAGGTTAGAGAGAGAGAGACAGGTTGGAGGGAGAGAGACTGGCAGCCCAAACTGTGTAGGGTGGAAGACAGACATCTTAACATGACTGAACCATTACAAGTTTGTCCAGCATGCACTAGATTTGGAAAGAAAAGTGTGAAAAGACTGACCTTAAGGTTAGCATAAACTGTGAGCAAAATCTAAGAGGATGCAGTTGTTTTCCTGGATTTAGTCTTACTGACCCAGAGTGACCCAGCTGCATGTCATTTGGCTCAAATTCTCCCACTTCCATTGACTCAGTCAACAGTGCTACATTTAAAAAAAAAAAAAAACTTTAATATTCAGCTCCAGTGTGCTAAAAGGAAAACAGGAATGATACAGTTTGCTGTTGCCATGGTTGCATCATAAAGTTAGGTTATCACGCTAGGCTAACAAGGCTAACAAGCTAGCACAACGTGGTGAGCTTTTTCATTTAAGCTAAAACAAAAGAAACAAATTAAAACGGAAACTAGGTGAACAGATTTCTCAGACAGAATCCGGGGACATTTTCAGATCAGAAGCGTAGGCCTACATACCTGCAAAACACGTTTTTTTTTTTTCTTTTTGTAAAACTTAAAACAGGGTCACTCGACCTAGAGCTGTTCTCATTAGGGGCTAAGCCCCCCAAGCTTGTTTCTGCAACAGCTCATTGAGTATCGTACGCAGTAAAAACTGTTGAGGATATATTTTCCTTTGACACTGATGCAGTGTTAAACGAGATCTCTGCAGTCAGCAGCAGAGAAACAAGCTACAATGTAAGTTATTACAATTGTCCAGCTTGTATTTACACTTATAAAAGTGCTTGTTTTGCTACTGACAGATTGAGATTAATATTCAAAGTGTCTGACATCATCATGGAAAGGACTTCTAAGGAGGTTTATCTTTCTGTTAAAGATTAAGATCCTTTTTAAAACATAAAAGTCCGCGAAATTACGTTCGCTAAACCCACCAGACTCCATGTAAATAATCAGTAATTTTAGCATTGTAGAATACGACTTCCTAAAACGTCTCTGAGCTCTGAGCAGCGGTGGCTGTCTTGAGCCTGCGTGTGTTGGGTTTGCGACTATTGTCTACGTTTGGTCAATGTTTTCTTTTTTTCATTCCAATTTTGGGTCTGTCAGTCACAGTGAAAACCGGGGACATTTCTGGGGACAGATCCAGCCGGGGACGTCTGGTCACCCTGAGAAGATACTTTTTGATGGCAATTATTAGTAGAATTATTAACTCCGCTATACTTGCATGAGTGAATGCCAGTGTTTTGGTGGGGGGTTTAGTGGTCCAAACAAAATATGCAATTTCACAACATTTTGGAATACTAGTTTTAAAACATTGGAAAAGCTAGTGCAGATAATACATAAATATCACTCAAAAAGCCTAAAGACAAAACTTGCCAAAGACGTCCCATGGGGACCAGCTACAACCATTACATCCGAGAAAAGTCATTCATGATATACTATAGCTGTCTTGGGGATTCGATGCTCACAGTGGTTTTACATTCATTCAGCTTAGGTGGTCCATAAAAAAGCTTGGGTGCTGCGCTTAGCCCTACAATGGTGGCGGAAAACCCTCAATGCCGTAAGATGCAACATTTTTCTTTATTATTCTAATGATTATAGCAATAATGGGACAAGGCTTTGAGGAGTGGCGTTTGGTCTTTTCATGACAGACATTTTTTTAATCTTCCACAACAGGAACACACAGTGTCTCCTCTGTTCTTTTGTGGTCTACAGTGAAATGTTGTATCAATAAAATGCAGAGACAGTCAGTATTAATAATTGAAAGGCACAGTTGTTCGGCTGGGGTTCTTATCTCCACAGTGCAGTTAATTTGATGTTCTTGTTTTTCTGTTTTGGATTCAACCTGCAATGCACCACCAATCCCTGCAAATACCTCCAAAACTGAGAGAGTGGGAACTAAACGAATGATCTGTTGAGGCTAACGTCCTCTGCCAGCCAAGGTCTTGTTTAATAAACCTCCGGATGAGATGTGAGAAATAACGTGATCAAAAGAAGAATAAGCCTGCTCAATTCAAACCCACACACCTGACACTGCAGCTGATAATGAGAAAAGGAATTTGTAATGAGGGTGTGTGTGTGTGTGTTTGGTGGAAGGGCTGGAAGGTGGGTTATAAGTGCATTCAGTCATTCAGTAGCTACAAGGGCTTAAAGAATGCCTTTTGTGACTTGCATCAACGCTCGGGGGTGAATATCAATATCTGAGGCAGGCATTCGATCAGTAGGAACTGTTCGCTCAGCAGAGTGTGAGAGGGCGATCCAAGCTCTCATTTACCTCTCTGAAAAAAAGTCTTGTGCTGCCTTTCACACACACAGCAGGTGGTTCCGGCACAGGCCTGATTGGAATACAATCAGCCAACTCAAAATTCAACAAATTGGTCAATAAAGACAATGGGTTATCATCCCAGCCGCATCACAACGGAGGAATTAAAGTCCCAGGCTTTCCAATTAACCATTCTTATTTTCATAATCGTGTCAAAACTAGAGAGGGGATACTCAGCTGTGAGCGGGGAGTTCGGAAGGTAAATTTGTTTGAGTAAAATGACTCTGCTGCTGTGAGCCTTTTAGCTACAGATGTGTTCCAGCAGCTGTATGATTTGCAAACCTAATGTGCTCTTTTGTCACAGAAGAGAAAATGGGGCACATTAAAGCCATGAACTTTTATATTCTCAAATCCCTTGAAGCTGAGATGAGGTGGAGAGAAAAAGGAAAATTACAAACAGACTAAAAAAAGAACATACTGTATATTCTGGAACAGAGGTTTATTGATTGTTTTGGCAAAAAAAACTGAGAAAATTCCACTTTGGTGACCAACTGAAACCGTTCTAATAGAAAGACCATGTAATGTATAGTGGTGTTGGTCACAAACACCTAAACTGTGAAAACTGTTGTGTTGGGCTACGTAGTTAATACTTTTTATTTAAGGCTAACTCCACATTGGTTGTCTGCAAAAACCACATTGGTTGACTGCAAAAACCACATTAGTTGTCTCTAAATCCACATTAGTTGTCTCTAAATCCACATTAGTTGTCACTAAATCCACTTTTTTTAATCTAAATCCACATTTTGTGTTTGTAAATCGAAGTTTGTGTCTGTAAATCCACAGTTTGTGTCTCTAAATCCACATTTGTTGTCTCTAAGTCCAATTTTTTTTTCTTTAAATAGAATGTATATTAGGCTACGTAATTAATACTTTTTATTGAAGTCTAACTCCACATCGGTTGTCTCTAAATCCACATTTTGTGTTTGTAAATCCACATTTTTTTTGTCTGTAAATCCACATTTGTTGTCTGCTAAATCCACATTTCTTGTCTCTAAATCCAATTTTTTTGTCTCTAAATCAATATTTGTTGTTTCTAAATCGACTTTTTACAATCTAAATCAATTTTTTTTGTCTGTAAATCCACATTTCTTGTCTGTAAATCCACATTTTGTGTTGCTAAATCTACATTTGTTGTCTATAAATCCACATTTGTTGAATCCAAATCCACATTTTGTGTCTTTAAATACACATTTGTGTCTGTAAATCTACATTTGTGTCTGTAAATCCACATTTGTTGTCTCTAAATCCCCATTTGTTGTTACCCATTACTTTGACTTGCCTTTAGTTATGTGTAAAAGTGGCTCAGCTGATATGATATGACTGAGTGATAGAAACACACTAATGTGCACCTCTACTGTACAGACACACCACTGTGTGTTTGCAGCTCTGAACCAATCAGATTCCTTCAGCGTTGACTTTTGGTTTCACATGGGAAACTAATGATGATTTAATTGATTAATCTGTCAAATATATTAGCAGTGAGTTGTTGAGTTCCGACATGTGCCCCCCCCCCCCTCCCCTTTCCTGTCTTTAGTTGTCCTGTCTAATAAAGGCAAAAAAATATGCAATGTTGCAATCGCACCAATTTACGCTAATTCAACCAATCACCGCCACTTTGGCAATTTTGACCAATAACCAATAAAGTTTTCCGCGACTTCAACCAATCCCAGCAATCCCAGTATCAGTCAGACTCTGAGGGCCAATGACCAAGCAGGAGTGAGAGCGGGTTGACGTCACACATACGTTGCCAAATTCGTTTCCTTGTTTCGGATATAAAGATGAGCTGTGTGTGACTCGAACATCTCACATTCACCAACAAAATGTACAGCGAAAACATTTCGGACCATCCTGCTAACTAGAATACATCTTACATTTCGCAACTTTTTTGCAACTTTCTCTGTCTCTTGCAACTATGTCGCAAAAATACAAAAAACCTTGCATCTTTTATCGCAATTCTTTACAAAAGCTCCCTCAACATCAGGCATTTTGGGCCGTAACAATCTCAAAAAATTCTCTTCAGAATGTTACAGCGCCATGTTGGACCGAGTGTTTCTGCTCCAAATGTCTAATATTGACATGAATGTAGAGCTGGGCAATATATCGATACGAAATCGATATTGTGATATGAGACTAGTTATCGTCTTAGATAATAATATTGTTATATGGCATAAGTGTTGTCTTTTCCTGGTGTTAAAGGCTGGGTTACGGACTGTAACTGTTCAATATTCTGCCTCTACCCACTCATTACAGCCACATTACTGATGGTAATTTATCAAAAATCTCATTGTGTAGATATTTTGTAAAAGCACCAATAGTCGACACTGCAATGGGTATTTGATTTACTCCACATCACCCAGCACTACATGAATGGATGATCCAGCTTACCACTGGATCCTAAGAGCCTAGTGAGACAACTAGAAGGTAGAGTAGAGCCATACAGCCTCATGTCCATGGTGACAAACAACGCCCATTTAATCGGCTAATAACATTCAAAACAGGTGCACCTTCTCGGTCTGTAGCACTCGCTGTAACCACATATTGCTTTATGTGGAAATCTATGAATTATAGGAAAAGATAAATACATACAAGAAGACTTTTCATACAACCCCCCCAATCTATATATCCTCCAACTTTATGAGAAGCAGCTTGTCTGGAGCATCAATGTGGCGGAAACAATTTACATCAACGGCTGCGTAACATGCAATGGCATTTAATGTCCCCACAGCTCTGTGGTGGACGCCAGTGGCGCTGCGATGTAAGTTCAATTCCTCCGCTGAGAATGATGTGAGCTGACAGCGGATTTGGTCAGGATTGGTGTGGCAGGCACTCTGTGAACAGGAAACCCCCCCATCCTTGAAAAAGCTGCCACAAATATATCCTGTTTTCTTGTGCACCTGCTGACAAAGCTAAAGACCAATTTCTCAGTAAAACAGAAAGCCGCAAATCAGTGCTCGTGGATTTACAAGGAACTCATTGGTTGGAAGAAGAAATAAAACAAATGTGATGGAATGATCTAAATATTGTAGGTTACAGTAATGGATACATTATATGCAACAGATTGCACAATTGGTTTGCAATCATGTGCAAAAGACCAATTTCTCAGTATAACAGAAAGCCACAAATCAGTGCTTGTGGACTTGCAAGAAACTCATTAGTTGGAATAAGTAATTAAAAATGTGATGGATTAGCTAAAGATTATGGATGACAGATCACATACTTGGTCTACAATCATATAAATCCTGATACACTTACTGCAGTGTCATTCTAAAGTTTCTAAATTTTCCCCACAAAAACAAAATTGCACAAAAACATTTAAATCTTTTAGATCAGCTATGTAAACAATCGTAGAGCTTAGGGACATCTGCTTTAATAAAATCTATAAAACTACAATTCTTCATGTCTCGCATGGGCTCAAACTATTGTTTTTAATTGTCATTGCGACATCAACAATGCACAATGAACACAGTCAGTAGAAAACTGCATATCACGATGCAACATTTCTGTCATTCTTTTATTATTTCATTTCAATGTTCAATTTGTTCAATTAATTCAATTCAGCAAGCAATTTGTTGTGTTTCAGCCGAATACTGAAAGCAGCTGAAGTGTAGAACTGAATAGACTTTTAATATTTGTTTATTCATTGCAAATAATATTGTTATTGTGATGTTCAACAATGTTATCGCATTTAGCATATTTTCTCTGCAATGTAACACTAATTTCAGCCGTTCCCTCGACATCACCACAATTCGGACCATATTTACTCACAACTAGGATTCACACAACAAAGACTTAACACAAATCCGGTAGTAGAGTCGCTTCATTAACAATGCATTTGAAGGGAGGGATTGTTCCTTTAAAGAGAGTGAAGCTCACAAAGCAACAGATGCACGACGCTGCAACAGATGTGTAAATCATCCCTGATGAATATTTCAAAAGAACTCAGGATGTTGAAATTTTGCAGAGCAGATTAAACACACAACATTACAGCTTCATGTTGTTAACCCAGGCGAGTCGGCATATATTTCTGAAAAGGTTTGTTTGTTTCTCATTGCTTTTTGTTAGCCTGAGTGGTCGGGACAGCATCAGCTGGCATTAGTCAGCCTTAGGCGTATCTATTAACGTTGTAGGAGCTCTGCAAACTGTGGAGTCAATGTGAGTTAGTTTCATACACCTTTGGTTCCCTGTTGCCCTGGGTTCACAAAACCTCATTAAGGATGTTTTAATAGCTCAGTCGGAGCTCTATCTGACTGCACATGTGGAAAACAGAAGCAAACAGAGGTAAAACTATATGTTCAATGGCAGAACAGTAAGCATTCACGCACAAGTTAAACGGCGCAAAATTCTTTAAAACTAGCTTTCTTCTGGGGAAAAGACAAGCATGGACACTCACTCCGCAAAGCTGCTGCCTTTCAGCCAGTATAGATCAGGAGTTAGTTGTAATCCTTACCCAGATGTTTGCGGTCCGAGCTGTGGCTGGACAACAGGAAGAGGTAATCCTGACAGGTGTCCTGATCCAACAGGGAGCTGTTGTGCAGGCAAAGGTCAACAATGAGGGTCACCGCTTTCTGACAGACCATGTCATACTCCTCTCGGTCAGAACTCATGCTCCCAGCTGCATCCTCGGCCGTGTGCGCGCTCATCAAGGGGGGTTAACACACACGCAGAGACACATACGCGCAGCAGCAGCAGCAGCCCAGCATGCAGAAGATGAATGCAACTTGTCCCCGTCATCGGCTGATTCTTCTCCTCCACGGTCTCTCAAGTGTTATTACACACACACACACTCTCTCGCTCTCTCTCACTCTCTCTCACTATGTGTGTGTGTGTTTTGCCTGTATGCTGGGCCACGGACGCTGAATGCATACACATGTTAGATGTGTACTAATATGCGTGTTATGTGTAATGTTTTGTGAGGACTTAATGAATCACATTTGTCCCCAGGTGATAGGACACAATTATTGCATCACACGTATGCTTAAAAAGCAAGTTGCAACTAACCAAAGCCTAACCAACCCTCCATCCTCCTCTTTTCATCCACCTGCACCTTTAATCTGACTACACATGTAATGTCCACACCTTCTCTGAGTATGCACAAACTTGAAAAAAACAACAATGACAACCACTGGGATTGTTTTTCTCACTGTTTGACTAACTCGGCTGGTCCCTGCCGGTCAAACTGTCTCCTGGGGTCAATTCCTCTCTGGACTGAACCACTTGTGACCTGCCAGGTCTCTCCGCTCTCATTGACAGTCCCCAATCACTCTGATTGCGATCCCTGAGTGTTTACGACCTGTAATGATGAGGGTTTAACTATTTCTGTGTGCGTGTGTGTGTGTGTGTGTGTGTGTGTCTGTGTGTGTGTGTGAGAGAGAGAGAGAGAGTGTGAGAGAGAGAGAGAGAAACAAGGACAGGGAGAGAGACAGTCACAAGGTTGCATACAATGCAAACTTGTGCACTTATAATACAGTTGTGAGAATCCATAGCTTAAGTAAAAGTAGCAATTCCACAACGTAAAAATACAATATAAATATAATAAAGTAAAAGTCCTCTATTCAAGATATTCAGGATTACACTTACGTAAAAGTACAAAAGTATTAACAGTTAAGGTAAAAAGAAAATTTGTTAGGCAAAATGGTTTTAGAGAAATGGTTACAGAGTGTGTGTTTGTGTGTGTCTGTGTGTGTGTGTGTGTGTGTGTGTGTGTGTGTGTGTGTGTGTGTGTGTGTGTGTGCACGTTTACATGTACTGTATATGTATATATAGGCTGAGTTAAAATAATCAGTTTCCCATTTAAATTAAGCTTTAAGTGATCTGATATAGATAAATAAAATTCGGAAATTGATCTTTTAACATATTTATATTTTGTCAAATGTACATGAACAGTCACATTAACCGGGTGCATTACAAAAAAAATGTAGGTTAGAATAATCTGCCCCCCCACACCCGACCTCGCAGAGCTAAACTGTATCGCACGCATTGTGACCTCGACAGGACATCAATCAGCACCTTACCTGCTGCCCTCCGGGTGCAGGTAGAGCACTGAGCTGCAGAAAGGCTCGCTTTGGGAAAAGGCTGATCCCCACAGCCTCAGTCACCTTAGACAACAGTGAGCACTGTTGTTTCTGTGTGCTCTTGTCGGTGCATATGCGCGGTGCTGTGGTAAGGAATTTTCCTTTGGGGACAATAAGGTCTAAAGTCTTCTTCTTCTTCTGTCAGAGAACTAGGTGTAAACTGCGATGTGAAAATTGCTTTAATGTATCTGTTGGGACACTGCAGCTAATG
Source organism: Etheostoma cragini (assembly GCF_013103735.1). Taxonomy (NCBI): domain Eukaryota; kingdom Metazoa; phylum Chordata; class Actinopteri; order Perciformes; family Percidae; genus Etheostoma; species Etheostoma cragini. The sequence continues at coordinate 6,292,009 of NC_048413.1, forward strand.
CTGTTTTTCCTAAAACCTCTAAGGATTCCATCTAAATGAATTTATTTTATCTGATAATTAGAATTAATGAACATTCAATTGGGTTTGTTTTCAAATCAGGGCTGTAATGATGGGCACAAAACCCCAGGCAAGGAAAAAAAAACTAATTGACTTGACTTTTCCGCTATATTATGTTGAACTATATGTGAACCTACTTTGCCCTTATTCCTTAATTATGTTCTTAAGCATTAATTAAAGTAATTTAATAAACCCTGTGACGAATAAGGCACCAGAAACACGATTTCATGCCTGACTCACTACACAGTAATATTGAGTTTAACCAGATCTCGGTTGACTCCCTTCCCTAATTTAGTTAAAGCGGGTCGGTATTACTATGCTGTCTACGATGGTGGAATATTATTCAGAGATATCTTAGATAATTGAGAGCTTATCGTAGCCCCCGCCCCCTAAAAGGTTGGGTCAGGGGGGGTCTACTGCGCTTCCTGTTACTGAAGATTGGATTTAGTCTTCATGGGCGATCCTGATTAACAAGCAACAAGAAATTTGTTTCCGGTGGCGGGTTTTCAAAAGATTCAATTGCTTCTGTGCATCTGCTGCTGCTGATACTGACCCCCCCACCCAATCATTTGCCCCAAGGCCTCGTAAATGCAAATAGGTTTACTGCCTACCTGTATTCACATTCACAAGTCAGAGCTTGGAAATCCAAACAGAATCACTCAACGATATCCTTCCAGTGCTGTTTTAATGGTGGAAGAAAATAGACCCGGGGCGTAGCAGTTCTTCCTCCTGCATTATTCTGAGGGTGTTGTCCAAGGATGTCCAGTATCTCAGACAGATAATGCCACAGCTTCCTTGTTAACACATATTCCATCACATGGAGACACCTGGGAAATAACCTGCCATGAAAAAAGATAATGCACCATTACCAAGAAAAGCCTCCAACGTTCCCCTTGTTTTCCCCATTAATAAAAATCCTATCTGCACGTCACAGTTGGAGGTAAACTTCAAATCACAATACATATGGGTGTAGGGTGCATGATATATTATGTAGCAGATAGATCAGACACAAAATGGAAGTCAGCAGAATAATATCAACAAAAGGCCAGTGGTGGAACAAAGTACATTTACTCAAGTGCTGTACTCAACCCTTGTGTGGTCTTCCCGTTAACCATGAACTTGTCCTTCCAGGTCAAACTTGAAAAGGAAATTTCTTTTGTGCTTTTCTGATGTTTTTGTCGCATTTTCTAATTTATTTGTCACTTTTTCCATGCTTTTAGCACTTTTCAAAAAAACTGAGATGGTTTAATGATAGATTTTACTTATTCTTTGAATGAATGGTCAACAAAGCTCATTTGTATCAAATTATACATAAGTTTTTAGTTAAAAAGGCAGAAATTATGAATTCTTTTGATTAATGGTTAAAATTAGAAGATGTTGAGTGGATTACAGATGGGTATATGTCAAAGTTTAGTCCGTCTCTGTTTTGAAACCATTAAAAAAAAAAAATTCAAATGCTATAAGATTAAATAAAACACCCAAATAATTCAATGAAAGTGATCATTAATGTTACCTGAAGAAAAAATGGAAACATCCAGGTGATTTTTGGGCAATTTGGTTGAAAGAAATCCATATTTCTGATTTAAATCCCCTTTGATACGGGTCAATTTGACCCAAGAACAGGGTTAAGTATAAATTCAAGGTACATAGTTTATTTTCCATTTTTCATTTCCTGTTTATTTGTTAGGGACAGATTCTACCACATAGATATTTGAACAAAAAATCTCAAATGTACAGCATAACAGCATTTATACAGTAGCTATTGCTAAATTGCTATGCCCGTCTCTAGAAGGGCTTTTAATGAAACAGCCATAATAAAAATAGACTTATAAGTACATAAACAAGCACATACACTACCGGTCAAAAGTTTGGGGTCACTCACAAATTTCCATTGGACTCCATTATAGGCAGAATCCCAGCTGAGATCAGTTGCCTTGTTTTTTTTCAACCAGGGCAGCAGTTTCCAGATTACATTATGTGCTTTCATAATTGCAAAAGGGTTGTTTAATGTTTTCTTAGTTAGTTTTTTAAAATAATATCAGATTAGTAAACAAAATGTGCCTTTGGAACATTGGATGAATGGTTGCTGATAATGGGAAATGTAGATATTGCATTAAAGATCAGCCAACCACCCAGATCAGCTGGTATCCTTTCTATAATGGAGTGGAATGGAAATTTGTAAGTGACCCCAAACTTTTGACCGTGGATTAGTCTACACTTTTACCATATGTCACCCCACCCCTATAAGTGATCATCAATTAAAAACTACTTCAGTTGAATTTGAAAAAAGCTTATGATTTTGTATTGCTTTTATAAAAAAGGTGTCTGGCCAAAGGTGGTTTTTCTGTAAGATATTTCACAGTTTCCTTAAATTTCCAATGGACATGTTAAACTTCAATATTCCCCACACTGATAGCTGTGTTGTAATTCTGTTTGAACATTAGGCTCTAAACACATTCTGTCCCTTTAAACTGCCGCAGGTCGGATTCAAACCCAGGCCGCTGCAGGACTCAGCCAACAGGGGGCGAAAGCTCTTATTGGGGGAGCTAGAGGCCGCCCCTATATTATTTTTTTCTGTTGTTTGTTATACATTATGAATAGCTGTTTGAGTTGTCTTTTCATACAAGATGTTTTACACAAAATCACCTTTCTAGATCTTATGAACTGCTTCTATGCATCCACATCAACTTGATTTTTCATTCTAATGTACATTGATTGAAGGTCCCATGTCATGCATATTTTTCAGTTCATATTTATATTTAAGGTATCTACTAGAACATTTTGAATGCTTTATATTGACGCATGACATCAACTTTTACTGAGAAATAAAAGAAGAGTCATCTATATATCTATCTATCTATCTATCTATCTATCTATCTATCTATCTATCTATCTATCTATCTATCTAAATCTTAACACGTTAATACGTCATACACTGCTCTATATGCAAAAATTGGGATTTATAAAAAACAAACTTTACGGGAGAAACACGTTAAACTGTGTGAAACTGAGACCATTGTGTAAAATAAATCAAATATACTGCTTCTCAATAATAATATGAAGAATCCACAATGCCATTCTTTCATCTAATAGCCCACACTAACACCCGTTTGATCTATGTGGTGAAAAACAAGAATAACAATAAAACAAGCTAGTAACGTAAATTCAAAAAAATTTCAAAAAGAAAACTCAAAAACGGGATCTGGCTGGCCATTTGCCCAATATACTTCCACTTCCCTTGACTATTTTCATTTTATGCAACCTTTTTATTTCTCAGAGAGGAAAATTGTACTTTTTACTCCCATGCATGACAGCTTTAGTTACTTTACACGTTTTTTCATACACAATCTATCTCCAGATTTGGTGATTTTGAATTTGAATGTTTCTGATAAACTGAAGGATTTCAAGAATACTTCACCTCCCAAATTATCATTTGTGTATCAGTTACTCACCCTGTAAGAAAAAATTATGTTGCTTTTCTTGCATGACTATTTAGGGAATGAAAAATCCAATAACAGTAAAAGTTCTTCATGAATTGAAGCTATAGGTTGGGTCATTCATACTTATATGATTTATTTTGGGGATGACGTTTTCCTTTACGTATTCCTTTGCAGGCTGAGTAAATTCTCCTGCTTTTTAAGCTAAACACATTTGTAAAAAGCCTCTTGGATTTGCTCATAGACTGTACCATGAACCTAGCATCTGTAAGGTCACCCGTTGGTTTGTGGGCTGCCATTTTGAAGCACTGACTTCGGCCATCTTGGTATTTTGCAACTGGATGTGATGTTTGGTTTTTAGAAAAAAATTGTGGATGTGTCGATTTTTGACCGAGGGTGGAGTTGGGGTGGACGACACCGTCAAGTTGTTGTTGTTTATGGTTTCGTGCCCCTGTCCTAAGCTAAACGTTAAAGAGAGAAAGATGATCATTTTCAACCACTTCTGAAGCGAATCATCCAGCTGAGATTTACCGGCAGGGAAACACGGACCGCCAATCGGTAATCTTTCACTTAAATGGCCCACGACATGGTGATCTTTGGATGCTCTTTGATTATATAGACCTTAGTGGTCCCCTAATACTGTATCTGAAGTCTCTTTTATATACACCTTAGTGGTCCCCTAATACTGTATCTGAAGTCTCTTTTATATACACCTTAGTGGTCCCCTAATACTGTGTCTGAAGTCTCTTTTATATACACCTTAGTGGTCCCCTAATACTGTATCTGAAGTCTCTTTTATATAGACCTTAGTGGTCCCCTAATACTGTATCTGAAGTCTCTTTTATATCGACCTTAGTGGTCCCCTTATATTGTATCTAGAGCCAGTCCCACAATGAGCTTTCCTTAGTAAGTGCCATTCCTGAGTCTGTAGCCGCAGGGGGGGCAAGGTGGAGGCTGGGGGTTGTGGCCTTGACCAACTGCCACTTTGCTTGTTTGAAAGCCATGATGTGCCATGATCTCTCTCATGGGTGGGCGAAATTCTCTGGGCGGGCAAAGCAGAGAAAGGGGAGGTAACCTTGCTCCTTATGACCTGAAGTAAAAACAAACAGTGAGATAATCAAAGTTTAAGAAAAAAACACGGATAACAATATTTCAATGTTCTTTTGATATTGCAATATTGTCTTAGATTTTGGATATCTTAGTATCATAATATGGCAAGTGTCTTTGCCTGGTTTTACCGGCTGCATTACAGTAAAGTGGTGTCATTTTCTAGCTTTTCTATTATTTGCCTTTACCCGCTAAGTCATTAAATAATTTCTTGAGAATGCTTATCAAAAGTCTCAGTGTGTAAAAATCATTTGTTAAAGCACCAATGGTCAACCATACAATATCGTCGCAATATTGACATTAAGGTATTTAGTCAAGAATATTGTGATATTTGATTTTCTCTACATTGCCCACAAACTCATTCTGTTATTTACTGGGATAATAAATCAAGTGCTCCACAAGTACTGACGTGGAGTATTTTCACAACGTAGTATTGGGATCTGAACATTGATATGGCATTAACTGAGGCTGAAAACATCAGCATCAAATCAAAGAAAATATTATCAACACTTTATGTGTTGAAATGACCGCCATCATTGATTAATCGGATCAGATTTAACAGCCCAGTACATTTCACCATCCAATATTCAGGCGCAAATAGAAAGAACACAAAATAGTATCTTCCATACAGATGTTTCCATCTCTAAACATCTGCAGCTAAAGTTATTAAAACAAAACAAATAAAGGCCTCTGTGGGCTGTTAATTAATGTGACAACCAAGAAGGACTTCTGAATGAGCTTGTTTTAGATAAGATTAACAATCCATCAGATTTAAAACATTTCAGCTATCTTCAGGGATTCTGCCTATAAGCTATAAATAAATGAGGAGGGTTGTGATGGTCATATTGATCATTTTGAATCAGGTGCGGGCATATTTTTGAGAGTAAATGAGGGGGTTGTGGCACACGAGGTCCTCAGTTTGATATGCAAATCAACTTAATCCGAGGCCAATCTTTCTGTGGTGACAGCCCCGTGGCTGCAGATGTTAAACTTGATTCATCGTGGCAAATGCATGACAAAAGATTGGCTCACTCAAAGCTATGCTAATCAACGTCAGCACTTCTTCTCCCGAGGGCCGCGGCGGCAGGATTTCCACACTATGTAGTCAGATGTGTAGGTGTATCCCTGTGTGTGTGTGTCGGTGTGTGTGTCTCATTGTCAGGATGTGTTAATCAAAAGATTTCCTACTCCGCTGTGGGGCAACGAGAGAAATATTTCTATTTTGACTCGGAGTTAAGCTCATTTGTAACAGTCTTAAATTGTGTAAGCATTGTGCTCTGAAACTACAATACACCAGATGAAGCAATGATCTGTGAACAAATAGATCTGCCAATGAATAATACACAAAATCCTGTAGGATTTACAATGAAACACATGCTTTTCTCGTTAGGCCTCAAAGGATACTTAAAATATTCACAGCGTTTTTTTAAAAGGCTGAGCACACAACGCAGTGATGAACGAGAGTGGCATTAGCCGTGGTATGGATGGGGATCAGCATAATTATTCTGTGTCCAGGTGAAATGTGCGCAGAGCGGTATCTCATCAAAACATGTCCTGAATGTCATTGAGATGAGGTGTTAAATTGAGTTCCTGTCAGCAGAGAAGTGATTATTGAGTCCAAAAGAACGCTCGCTGCAATGCTTATCAATCCCAAAGGCATGTACAGTAAATGCTATCAGCTTTTTCCTACTCAGTATTCTCATAATACCTTTACATGTCAACTCAATGCAAATTAAAAGTCTACACAACAAGCTCCGTTTCTGCAGGGTTCACCAATTTCAATTCAAGACCTTTAAAGACCTTTTTTAACGCCACATAAAATTCTACTTAACACCTGCTTTACAGTCATTCTAGCAAAAGAATGACAGTATAATTAAAAAAAATGTTGAGATGAGATGGTCCAGAATTATGTATGTCACGTTATTCAGTATATCCCAACAACACATGACAGTGATTCCTAACTACGCTGGACCTGGATCAGGAGCAGAAAAAAATAAGTAGTTTATTAGATATTAGAATATGAAAATAACAAAAAAATTAAAAATTAAATTAAATTAAATTAAATTAAATTAAATTAAATTAAATTAAATTAAATTAAATTAAATTAAATCAAAAATTAAAAATCATTCACAGAAATGCAATGACCATGATAAAGTGGGATACTAGCGTAGACTGTATGAATGATGATGAAAAAGTGAACAGGTGAAGTTGCATGAAATTAACCAATATTGAAATGTTGAATTAATTTAACACCCACTGCCCAAAAGTTGACACCCAGAAAAGAAAGAATATATATATATATATATATATAAAAAACATATATGTAAAAATAATAAAATATGTAAAAATACAGGCATAGGGCAGGATCTCTGCAGATACAGACATCACCACACACTTCTAGTGCTTCATGATTGGGAGGGATTACTTTTGTATGAGTCTATACATAGTTTTCTTTAGTAATAGTCTGTAAAAGCAAAACAAATATACCTTGCCTAATCTTACATGTCTTGTCCCAAACAGCCAAACTCAACCCCCAGCTCTGTTTGTTTTAACGCCATCCAATTGTCCTTTGTCTTCTTGTAATGTCTTTATTGAACCAAACATTGATAGATAGTATACAGTAAGTGGAGCAGCATGGTCTTCAGTGTGTAGATTAATGTAGCAGAGTGCTCCTCTTCAGATCTGATGCAAAATGAAGGCGGAGAGGATGAATGTCTTTGATGTATTGTCTGGGTTTTAGAGAGCGAGAGAGACGTAGGTGAAGGGCTCTGCTTTTTAAGTTGTGTGAGGTTTACAAGGAGCATTTCAACGTTTTACATTGTAATTTCTTTTATAAGATTATTTTTGGGGCTTTCCCCTTTTATTACAGCGGATAGACATGACTGCAGGTCTCAGCCAACAGGGGGCGAACGCTCTTATTGGGTGAGCTAGAGGCCGCCCCTATTTCCTTTTTTTCTGTTGTTTATTATACATTATGAATAGCTGTTTGAGTTGTCTTTTCATACAAGATGTACTACACAAAATCACCTTTCTAGAGCTCATGAACTGCTTCTGTGCATCCACATCAATCTTGATTTTTCATTCTAATGTACATTGATTGAAGGTCCCATGTCATGCACATTTTCCAGTTCATATTTGTATTTTAGGTATTTACTAGAACATTTTGAATGCTTTAATGTTCAAAAAACACTTCACTTTCTCATACTAGCTACGTTCACCCTCTGTCTAAATCTTGTGTTTTAGCGCCTGTCTCTTTAAAGACCCCTTCTGAAAAAGCTCAGTGTGATCTGATTGGTCAGCGTTTCCGGGTCTTCTTTAACTGCGCCCTCGGAGCCTCTGCACTCACATTGCAGCTGGGAAATGACTTTAACAACACTGTAGCGGCACTTTCTACCTATTTATAGTAACGTTGTGACATCGCAACCGTGCGCAAGTCCTGACGGCTCATTTAAAGGCACAGCTTCTGAATACGGGCTCTGTGCATTTTTCTCTCTCTGGATTGATTGTTTTGATACTTTCATAGTATTAATATAGCACCTTGACCTGCTTTATAATAAAAAAGACATCTCACGTTTTACAATATGGGCTCTTTAAGATTTCAAAACTTCTTAAAATATTTCTAACATCCTTTGTCCTTTTCAGTATCTCAATGTTATACACTGACTAGAAGCTCTCGGAACATGCTCTGCAGTTATTCCGAGAGCAGTTTCAATTGAAATGTGATACTTTTTAGCCTTGCTAGCATCATGGCTCTGGGGACGTTGGTCCACCCTATTATGACCAGATTGAAATACCTCTACAACGATTGGATGGATTGACTTGAAATTTGGTACGGACGTTCCCAATCCGCGTCAGAATGAAGGCACCTGGCGTTCTGATTCACTTATTTACCTCTAGTTACACAATCAGGTTGACATTTTAAGGTCTGACAGAAATATTTGGACAACCATTGGACAGATTGCCATTTAGGCTGGTACACATATTCACGGTGCCGAAAGGATGAATTCTAATTACTAATTATGATCGTCGGAGTCTTTTTCTAGCGATGTCATGAGGTTGGCTTTGAGGTTTTAAGTGAAATGTCTGAACAACTACTAAGGACTTTGCACACTGGGGGGGAGGGGGTTCCTTTGTGTAATTATTCAGCACGTCAATACATTTTTTCACACTGTTGTTTGAAACAGAACTGGAATATTACGCAGCGATAAATTCAGGTCCTTTTTTTGGAAACAGGGCTGAGCTTTCTCACCGCGAATAAAGACTTCAACCAATCACGTTGTGTTTAGAGCCCGACCGATGCATCCAGCTGATATCATCGGCCAATATTAGGCATTTCCCGATATATGTGTATCAGCATTTATAATGGCCGATTTAAAAAAAATATAATCTTTCATCAGAATCATCCATAATAACAAATTAATGATTCTGATAAATTAATATCTAAAAAATAAAAACAAACTGTCAACCATGTTATGAGCGTTGGTGTTGTATAGTCTGTCCACCAGAGGAAGCTCTACAACGTCCCTGTTAGTGATGGCGTTGCATATTCTATCCACCAGAGGACGCTCTACAACGTCCCTGTTATTGATGACGTTGCATTGTCTGTCCACCAGAGGACGCTCTACGACGTCCCTGTTGGAAACACTCAGATTATTTCTGTTTAAGTGGTTTTGTTCAAAGGACTTTAAGTTTCATATGTTAATTTTGTTTTTGCATGCATTTTATCATCAGAACTTTATCAGAAATATGTTTTGATGTTCCTGTGTTCTGTTTTGACAATAACACAAATTACTATCTTGTGATTATTTGTGAGAACTCTAAATAACTACAAATAACTAATGTTGGGGAAATCTGTTTATGTTTTGCAAAGCGTTTCTGGATTTTATTTTTAAAATATACAGTGTATTAGCATATTGGTTAAATAACCACATATCGGACTCCAGTTGTTCACTTATGAGGACAACAACAATATCCAACAACAGGAGGGTTTATGGACGGCAACCTTATCAATGTCTACCAGAGACATTCCCTTCTTCCCTTTCAAAATAAAAGCCTTGGACACATGAAACACTGCACACATGCAGTGTATGGTTACACTGTGTGACTGTTTACCAGAGGGATTTAAATTAATTATGTATTTTGCTAAAAGGAAATTCAATAAATTAGCTTACAGAAGCTTAGTGACAGCACAGCGGTGACTGGGCTGGAGTCTCCAGGGCCAACCCCAGTCACTGCTCCCAGCATCCTGGGAAACGAGACAGGAAACCTTCAGCATTTATTGGGTTTGAACTGCAGACTCTAGCTACTGTACATACACTTGATATCTTCACCGCTAAACATTAACTTTCCTCTGCTCCGGTCGCTCCTTCTCGTCCACTCATACCGTATCATGTCACTTTCTCTCTCTCTCTCTAGCAGCGTCCTTAGTAGGACCTCCATCTGTGCCACCGACATGGTAGATGAGCTGGAGCAAATATTTGAACCTTTTGTGAAACAATTGTCACCAATTTGCATTGCAATCTGTGTGATTTCAATGTGAAATATTTGAGGATTTGGCATTTTTCTGACATTTATTCATCATGCCTCCCGTGTTTAAGGGCCTTATTAGATTTTTTTTCCCGATGAATATTGGCAGACTTTTTCCCTCAAGATGAATTGTAATAACTTTGGTAATCAGAGACAATCAAAATTTTAATTACGTGCATGTTGTGCACGTCATGTCCATGCTGATGTTCCCATCAGCATGGACATGTTAATGTTGTCCGCTACCATGGCTGTAGACCAGTGTTTCTCAACAGGATAGTACATAGGGGTGGGGGGGGGGATAGATACAGCATAGTATTGCAATATTTTCAGAGGCAATAGTATATCGATGAACATGCGCCAAGTATGGATCTTTTATTATATATTATATATGTGTTGGTCAGTTTGTCCCATTTTGCAGCAATAACATTTAAGTGATATGAACAAACAGAGAAATGTATATTTTTAGATAAAACTGATGTTTCCTATTTAAAATTGGGAAAAATTTGAAGTTTGAAAATTTCTTATAAATTGCAGCATATCGCAGAATATTACAATATGTTTAAAATCGCAATAATATCGTTTGGTGGCATAAGTATCAGGATGTTATCGTATCGGGAGGCTTCTGGGGATTCTTACCCCTAGTGGTACAGCCCCCCAGGGGGCATTCAGAGGATGACAGGGGGCCACAGGAAGCTATATTGTGGAAAGGTGCATTGAGGTGCCCTCGGTGGGGCGTTAGTTTTAAGGCAAGTTTACACCAACGAATCACAACAATACGAGCTGACACCTACTCACAAAAAACTGTGGTCTGCAACAGTAAAACCTGCCAGTTTACGCCGCTAAGACGTGTATCTTACATTGTGGGAACGGGACATCAGAGTATCATACTTTTTTGTTATAAAAGTATTTATTTATTAACAAATAACACAGACAACTTACAAATGACAACAACCCAAAAAGGCAGTCAAAACTAGACTTAAATGACAACACCCCTCTGTGCCATCATATTGTTTGTGATTATATCAACTGCGATGTGTTCCAACACATGTTTAATGTATCAAGCCTTTAATATATGAAAAGAAATAGTCCCCATACTAAATGGAACTTCCTTTTAAAATAGTTACTCCTGGCAGCCAAATATTCGTGGCATGAAGTCTCCGTCATCAGTTGAGCCCAGTCTGTGAGCCCCGGCAGGTATGTATATGTGCTCTTCCACTTTCTCAGTATGAGCCTTGCTTTAGTGATGAGGCCTGCAGTTATTAGCGCATACTGTCCTTTGTTGACTCCCTGCGGTAAAAGTGTGCTCTCTCCCAGGAGACAGAACAGTGGAGATTCCGGCAACCTTTTTTATATAAAGGGAGAGAGAGGGAGGGGCTCAGACATGCAACTATGACATGAAAGACATGAAACTATGCTACGTCATTTCTCCTTACCTTTTTCACATTCTCTTTGCCAAATTAATCTAAGAGTCTCAGTGCTCACATTTTATAATTCCATGATATTTTGGTAAAATGCATTGTGCATTGTACTTGGCAAATCAAAAAGGTTTTGTAACATATTAGATACCTTTATACTTCTGTTAACTGGGAACAAACTTGGCACACTGCTCCTTAGTTTTAGATATTTCTAAAATTCACCCCTTCATTCCAAAGGAAATTGATCCACTGGCATCGGATATGACTTAAAAACTGCATCTCTACAGATCATAAATCACATACATACCGTTCCTCTGCCAAGAATCCCAACAAAAGGAGTGTTTACCTAGCACGATACGTGGATTATCTCATATGGAAGAATACCCCTGCTTGGGATTTCCCAATCAACCTATGCACCTCAGACCACACCCCCCTCCACCAGCCTGTATGTGCCATCCAATTCGGTTGAGAACCATAGTTAACCTATTCCTCACCAGTTTAGCCAAAGCTTGTCATGAACTTTAAAGTTTTCATTAAACATTAATGAGGGGTGTGCGGGCCCAAAAATGGTTGAAAACCATTTCAACCGTGCAGCTGTGATAGGATCCTGTTCTGTATTTCAAAAGTTTGCAGTGGGCTTAGATATTGTTAGCTTAATTCACAACAGTTGTGACACTTTAATAGATATTTTGCTATAAATTTTGCATTATATGTCACTCATATTTTTTTTAGGTTTATCCTTCAAGCCTGAGGTTTGGGAGACGTGCTGTTCTGCTAACCACAGTGTGTTTGCAAAACCACAGTCAGCCAAAAACTACTCAGTATGGAAGAAATGACTATATCCTCATTGTGAGTCATTCGGCGAACTGTTTACCAGTGGGTGGTGAGTTGGATCACATGGGTGGAGGCGGGGGGCTGCCAGACAGATTCTGTGGAAAAATGTAGCCAGTGAGTGCCTGGTGGAGGCCTGTGGTTGGATTATTTCAACTCTTAAATGGATGCATTAATGGCTGAGTGAACAAAGAGATGGATTAATTGAAGCATGGGCTGGCAAGGTTGGTCTGATGGTTGACCACTTTGATCCAGACTGAAATATCTCAACAACTATTGAACAAATTGCCATGGAATTCGCTACAGACGTTCATGGTTCCCAGAGAATTAATCCTAATTACTTTGAGGATCCTCCGAGGATTCCTCTAGCATCACCGACAGGCCAAACTTTTCACTCATCCAGTGAAATATATTAAAGGAACACGCCACCCTTTGTTGAAATGGGCTTCTCATGCTCTTCCCTAGCTGTAGATAGGTGTCTCAGTGCATGCATTGTTTTAGTCCGGTCCAACACCGGCAGCACCGCCGCTTGTTAGCTTAGCGTGGTGAATGGAATCCTATGTTGCTGGTTAGCATGTTGTGAGTAAAAGTGAGCCTAATTACTTCTTGTGGCCTGCATATTCACAACAAGTACAAATGGCTATGCAGATTTAGACTAGATGATTTCCTAGGCAGATAATGACTTGGGACTATATTGGGTGGAAGCACAGCCGAAGCACTGCTACTTGGGCGCAGAGATATCATGCATCAATAAACAGTTCATTTACAGCATTACTATTATTTGATTAATTATAATTTCATTGTTTGTTAACAGTAAAATTATGGTTTGCTGACAGTTAAATGGCAATTAACTCAAGACTAATTAATTATCAATAAACCATCTTTTAATGATGGTTATTATAAAGTGTTACCCCACCATAAGGTTGACATTTGTTGTTTTAAGTGAAATGTCTGGACAACAATTGGAGGAAATTTGGTCTAGACATACAGTACATGTACCCCACAAGATAAATTGTAACACATTAAAACTCCAAGGATCTACGACAGCCAGGCTACTTCTTTTTGGTCCGATAGGTGTTAGTAATTGGAGACATTTGTAGCCTTGTGTTGAGCAGGTGCCAAACACAGAGCCCGGAAATGATGGAGCAAATGGGCTTGTTTTAATTATAGAGGCGGTGATGTGATCTAGTCACCACAGCAACTGATCCAAGGTTCCATGAATTAAAGTCAAAGGGTTGTGTGAAAGGAAAACTTCAATATTGGATTAGCAAATGTGTCAGAACCATGATGTTTGACTAGGCTTCTTACAAAAGAATACTGTGTGAAAAGCAAATTTTACAGTGAAATGTAAATGTTTTTGGTGAAAACCAAAGGTCTCCTACCAAATGTTTAATTCATCCAACTGTCATTTTGACCATTTCACTCGTGTGTTTGGGAATAAATCACATAGCTAGTGCATTCTTTCATTTAGATGTAGCGGCTCTCTGAAGAATAAAAAGATAAAACACCTGTGCTAAACGTGGGTTATCTGTGTTCAGACACCAGAGATCTTACTGTTCCTTCTTGTCTGATATATTCTCCCCAACCTCATCTTCCCCAAGCATGAACTCATTCGGGCAGAATGATAGGATGTTTGGCTGTGGAGCCGTAGCGTGAGATTTGTTTCTGTGCCGATAAACACAGCCTTGACTTTTGTCTCGGCCATTGAGAACGCTTTTATTTCAATTTCAAAGTGTGCGATGGCGAAGATAATCACTCAAGGACCAAAACTAATTTCAACAGTATGCCCAATTGCCTTGGAGACATTAGTTTTCAGTCTTAACGATGTGGAAAAAGATTTTATTTTGACACTGCTCTGCCATCACAAACAGTTGTACCTTTCAACAGTCTCACAATCACAACAGAGAAGAAACAAAGAAAATAACACTAATAAAAAGTCATCAAGGCTAAAAGAAACAACTATTTTAGCAACATCCTGCCATGTGGCAAAGTCTTTTGCTTACTCCACATTTAGGCAAAAACTTCATAAGTTGTATGGTATCAATTGCCAAAAAACAACTTATTTAAAAACTGTGATTAACCATCCATCCATCTTCATCTGCTTATCTGGTCTCAGCAGCTCCAGCTATGTGCAGTTATATATGTTAAATATCAATTTCAGGATTTTATTTATCCACATCACATCACTTAAACAAAGATTACTATTCTAAACAAAGATTACTATAACTATATTGAAACATTGATCACAAATTCTCACACGTGCATCCATCCATTCACCCATCCATCTTTGTCCCCTCTTTTGGTAACAGGTCGCGGGGGCAGCAGCTCCAGCAGGGAACCCCAAACTTCCCTTTCCTGAGCCACATCAACCAGCCGCGACAAGGGGGTCCCGAGGCGTTCCCAGGGCAGGTTGGAGGTACAATCCGTACACCTAGTCCTGGGTCTTCCCCAAGGCCTCCTCCCAGCTGATTTACACATGTGAGATTAGTAAAATGGAGACAACCAATGTAGCGCTAACATAGGTTACCAGTATGGCTAATGTTACTTGGTGACCCACCCAATTTTATTAAATATGTAACATTATACAGACCTTACAATTCTCTGCAAAGGTTGAGAAATTGACTAGCTTACAGTTAGGCTTTACAGAGCATGTATCATTTGTTAAAATGCTCACGTTAACGTAGAGCTGGAAAGATGAATCGATCAGTCGTCAACTAATAGGTTTGAGTACATTTTTTATAAAAATAAAAGTAAGTAATTGCAGCGTCTTTTATGTGAATCTTCTCTAGTTTCTTCTCTCCTCTGTGACAGTTAACTGAATCTCTTAGAGTTGTGGACAAAACAAGACATTTATCATGTTCATTCATCGTTTTGGGCTTTGGGAAACACTGAACAGTTTACACCATTTTCTGACATTTTTCAGACCAAACAACGAATCGATTAATGGAGAAAATATTCAACAATTTAACCTCCTGTTGTCCTCGGGTTAAATTTGATCCCTTTAAAAAATGTCTATATCTGAGATATAGGTTTCTTTTTAACAAAATTACCATAAAATATGGATTGGATTCCATTGAACGCTCTTTTCAAATACAACTGATCACTTTCATTCCTCCGACCTTAACTATTAGTCAAAATAATTCATAATTTCTGCTTTTTTAACTCAAATATAAGGTATAATTCTACATAAATGAGGGTTATTGACCATGAATTCCAAAAAGTAGTGTAAAACTTGTAAGGTGGTGTTAGTGAAAACTAAAAGAAAAGTATAAAAAAGGGACAACAATTTTAAATTTGTATCTGTTTTTGACCCGGGAGGACAACACAAGGGTTAATTAATGGTTGGTTGCAGCCCTATTCTAAAAACAAGACATAACATAGAAAGAAAAAGTGTAAAAGGCATCTCTAAATAAACGAAACTGCTACCAACTGGGGAAGACCAAAATAGAGAGCTGAAGTCAGGACGTACATTAGCGCAGAGGCTAACCCTTGTCCCAGTAGCTGCCTTGATATTCGGGGGGGAGTACCTTGGATACATCTCAAATTTTTGACAGATTTTGGGGGAGTGAATGGGACAGACCTTAATGGAATTTCTCTGGAAAAAAAACACAACTTCTGTTGCACGAACAGTAATTAAAGCTTTAGTGCATAATAATTTATATTAATGAACGTCAAAGGTTGTGTTCCAGCCATTGCTAAATGAGTTGCTACAAAGCTAATTAAGACACAGAGGTCCACACAACTCTCCTGAAAATTGAGTGAAGATAATGACCTCTTCTGAAGAGTCCATCATGTGTTTTGTCTTCCTGAGCAACAAGTAACTAAGTGCAGGTAGGTGTGGGCGCGATCACGGAAGGCTTGTGTCATGTGCATGCACCAACAGTTTTGTTATCATTACTCAGAATTCCTCATGGGGGCGTCACAACCTACGCATTAGAGCTTTAAAATCAACCAGGATTAAAAGATTATAAAGTGCCTTTGCATTTACTGACTCAGAAAGTGCATTTGGTGTTAAGTTACTCTTTAAAGAAACAATTTTGAGGCTCTCTGGTTCATTCTCTTTGGGGATAAGCAGTAATTGCAGGTGTGTCTTTGGATCTCGCTTTCAGTTGTTTTTGAAGTTTGTAGTTGTTGCTCTTGTCTTTGTTTGGCCAAAGTGACCGATCACTCTCGGCGCTGGCAGAGACCAAAATTAAAACAGTGTGCCACTTCACACACAAGTGAGTTGAAGAGTGAGTGTGTCGCGTTAGCTCCGTCTACGCTGTCTGGAGGACAGATAGCTTAATGTGTGATGTGGGCTGGCATTCGTTACATTTGGATTTATTACAAATGTCAGTATGATTTTCAATGAGGTTTTATTACTTCTGGAATAAAACACAGAAGTTTCAATTTTACTTCAGTGCTGTGGCATCCCTCTTCAGTAACTAGCAAGTCAAAGAACTCCTTAAACATGACAAATTCTATATTGATGATCATTTACGGGATAATTCCAATTGTTCCACTGGATATTCCTCATTTTGGGCCTGACGTCCGACACCTTCCGCTTTCTATCTGTTGGAATTCTGGTTAACTGCTTGTCAGATTTCTGCAGGGTAAATCCGGACAGCTAGCTAGAATATCTGTCCAATCTGAGTTTTCTGTTTTTGGACATACACATGTTCCACTAAAACAAGTTCCTTCCCGAGGCTATTTTACAGCGGCACCGTCATTGCGCCTGGAGTTTAGCACCGCCCAAGACGATTGTGATTGTGAAATGCCAATAAACAAGAGCTTGTTTTCCTCTCGTCCTGGAATCCAGTGTGGACTCGCTAGACCCTCAGTCCCCAGTACAAATCAAATGTTGGTCTCTTTTTGTAGCAAAAGGTTCTTTGATTGAACCCTTGGAACTTAAATATGTTCAAACAGACATCAGCAGGCCACCCCATGGCAGGCTGCACTCTTTGTTTCCTTAATAATCAGTTAAGGCAGTCTTCTGCCCACTACCACTCAGTAATCTCCATCCATAATAACACAGCTGCCTCAGAGATGTGGCAGGAGGCAGGATCCCCCAAATCTCAGCGCCTTTGGCGAGTTGGAGGCAAAGCCGTTCTGCAAAAACAGGCTGCGAGCAACATAAGGCTCTCCGGCCCTCCTAGGGTTTAATGTCTTATTATTTTCCAAAGACATGAATAGTTTTGTCAGTGGGGATGCTGCTGTGTTGCTGTCACTTCCTGTGTACGCACAGCGAGGGAAGGTGGCAGCCTGAGGAATGAGCAGAAACTGGAGACATTCACTTTTTAAGCCGCTCATTTAGTTGACGTGTTATATCTGTGGATGTTTCGGGAGGGTGCTGGTGAGGGATTTAGTGGGAATTAGTTGAAATATGCAAACATAAAGCCAAGTGTAGGATTATCCAATTATTTATTTCAGTTGCTGTCACAGTAATAGAGTCTCACCACACATCTGTGGTTCTGTTCCTGTTCTGACACTTTGACTTATTGAATTTCTGTTTTCACACTTTCTAGAACTAGGGCGGTTTGTTCATTTGAACCTGGATGAATCATCGTGAGTCCTGGAGACCGGATAAACTGCATGTAACGAGAGCATAGTTAGAACGAACGGTTTGGAGGAACAGTTCATTTCCTAATGTTCATTTTTCCTTTTAATTTGTTTTTGCACGTCCCGCAGAAAGAGCTTGACATCTTTGCAGACGGCTGACTGACTGATTAAAGTGAACTTCGAGTGCACCAAATAATTATGTAAAGCAAGATGACTAACGCCTACTCAAACACTCTCGAACTTGGTCACAGTGATAATGGAAAATCCATTTTTCTCACAGAACAGTTGTTAACACCCGCTGCTATTTTGTTTGACTGTGTCACTTTGTGCCTTGTAGCACTGGGCCATCCAGCACTCATGCATAGATTGTAAGCCATTACAGTTGGTACACATATTCATGGTGCATGATTAATTGGTCGTGTTCAGAGGCAGGCTAAACCAGCAGATAGATACTGTATGTGAGCAGTCCTTGGCAGTGAGGAGGAAGTAACTGTTTACTCCTTGGGTGAAAGAGAAGACTGGTATCATGATAAATGAAACCACAGAAACATTTTGCTGATGTCTTAGAAAAACACTGTCTTGGAATCTTCAGACAATATATTTTCCAGGAGGATGAATGGCGTCTAATCTTCCATTTAGGCACTTTGATGGCTCCTTTAATGGCAGTATAAACCATCACGGTCACGTACAATCGGAAAGACTAAGAAGGGACGTTTTTATTGCTAATGCAAAGAGAAAACAGAGGGTTTTGCAAATTCCAGCTATATTTCTCTTAGTGTGCACTCAGCAAATGCAGATGTGCCAACAGAGGTTGTGTTCCACTCATCAGCAGTATATGATTGGATTAGACTGCAGATTATTATGTAGGCTGGCTGTGTGAGCGCCCGGCAAGCAGATAACCAATGCCTTCAGAAATTATTAATCACAGTAAACCAACTCTAAAGTGTTCTTCCCCTAGTGAATACATCAGCAACAGAGAGGAAAACATCGGTAAATATAAGATAAAACTATAATATGCAACTGCAAGCACAGCACAGCCAGGACTGATGACTGGGGTGCAGGAAAAGCGATTTCCTCATCTACACAGTGCACTTTAGGGACCCAAACACAACAAAAAGAAACGTATTTCAATCAGCTTCTTTTCAATCTCACCAC
The DNA here is from genome assembly GCF_013103735.1 of Etheostoma cragini. NCBI lineage: Eukaryota > Metazoa > Chordata > Actinopteri > Perciformes > Percidae > Etheostoma > Etheostoma cragini. Next base: position 6,311,075 of record NC_048413.1, read on the forward strand.
TGACATGCTGACAGGTGTTACGATTATGCTTTGCAATTTAGTTTTCTTCTGCCACGCCTTGTGCAGAATTGCTCAGCAATTAAAACAATGTGTAATTTGGCATTAACCGTGTTTTACCTGTGAGCCAAGATAATAGTGAACACCAAATGTTTGACAGAGGATTTGTGCTGTGATTAAAGGCCCCATGACGTGGTGCTCTTTTGATACTTTTACATAGGCCTTAGTGGTCCCCTAATACTGCATCTAAAGTCTCTTTTATGTAGACCTCAGTGGTCCCCTAATACTGTATCTGAAGTCTCTTTTATATAGACCTTGGTGGTCCCCTAATACTGTCTCTGAAGTCTCTTTTATGTAGACCTCAGTGGTCCCCTAATACTGTATCTGAAGTCTCTTTTATATAGACCTCAGTGGTCCCCTAAAACTGTATCTGAAGTCTCTTTTATATAACCTTAGTGGTCCCCTTATAATGTATCTGAAGTCTCTTTTATATAGACCTTAGTGGTCCCCTAATACTGACTCTGAAGTCTCTTTCCCAAAAATCAGCCATGTTGAAGAAGTAAAGCCACTAGAGCCAGTCCCACAATGAGCTTTCCTTAGTATGTGTCATTTCTGAGTCTGTAGCTTTTGAGGAGGAGAGGGGATCTATGATCCTTATGAATTTATAAGAGGCAAGATTCCAGATTGGTCTATCTGAGCTTTCATTTTCTCAAAGGCAGAGCAGGAAACCCAGGGCTGGGTTTTCACCTATCACCAATCCTAGCCACTGGGGCACCATAGGCAGGCTGGGGGAATACATATTAATGTTAAAAAAAACTCATAAAGGGACATTTTCATGCCATGGGACCTTTAAGAAGCACATACAGTGATGCTTGATTGGAAGATGCTCTTTATGACAGCACATGAACAGTCGTAGCGGCAGCTCTTGCAACATGGAACAAATGTAGATTTGAGCCCACGGGGAGCCCATTACACTCATCTCCTTCACTTCATCATAAACCTTATGGCAGCAGCAAGACATTAAATCCATAACACAAACTGTGTGGTGTTGGAGAAATGTGTGGAACACACAGTGAATTGAGTTAGACATTTCGCAGGATGCAACAGGGAGCCATGGAGAAACATTTAAACAAAAAATTGATGTTTTTAACTTTTTCTTAGAGCAGGAGTGTCAAACTCAACTTCACTAAGAGCCAAACTGGAAAATGAGAATCACATCAAGGGCAAACAATTTTTCAATTTCTTTGGTTTGCTGCAAAACTAGAAGGGCCCAAATCTATTGTGAGCGAGCCTAAATTGATATGCAGGCTGGATCAAAATAAGTGAGGGGGCCAGATTTGGAACGTGGGCTTTGAGTTTGACACGTGTCTAATAGGAAGACAATTGAATTCTTACTCCAAGTGAATCCACCAAATTATAAATACATAAATGGATAGTGGAGTCACAGAATAACCTCCTCCTCAACTACCACTGCATGCTGAATACAAATTTTCATTATCTTAGCTGAAATTAATCCGCCCTCAGAGGCATTTTACAAGCGCTGTTGACAATCATAAATAACCCTGCAAATAAAGATAATACATTTCTTTGAATGCATGAATAATAAAAAGAATGCATGTAAAAAGATTTTTAACCTTTATGTATAAACAGAAGGCTGATCAGGCATCAGCCGCATCCTCTCAGTGGGATACAGTTAAGCACAATAAAGGTGAGTTTGTTCAATATTTTATGCGGTTGCTACCCAATGTTTTGTTTTCCCGACAACGCCCAGATCCATACCTAATACACTTCCTTTTTCAACAAGCCCAGGGTACACTATTATCGAGCCCTTCAAAGCTGTCACCACATGGAGAGGCACCGCTGCGCGACAACACATTTGGAATTCAATTAACCAAAGCACATCTTGACCTTTTACTATCGTAACACCTCAGAAGCAGATAGTTATTGTCATGTGTTGTATGACTGTATCCTGTATGCAAGCCCAACTGTTTGCGCAAATCAGCGTTGTTTTATTAAACTTCTGCAAGTTTTTCTCTCTTCATCAGCAACCCTGTGTTTGTGGTCTGCCTCTTCTCACTTTCTCTGTGTTACACCGCTTCACTTCTCTATTGATCAAACTTCTTTCACTTCTCTCCAGGGAGATGTATTGACATTCATTGCTGCGGTTTGACATATAAATAATTGACACAGCGTCTGTGCTATGCCGTTAAAATATGGAACAGAGCATCACAACAAAGCATCAATGTTATAGTTGAAACCACGGTCCAGTCTATTTCCTGCTGCACCGTGAGAGGCTTTTGTAAGCCGGATGTGTGTCTGCTTTGTCTGCCAGAGCAGGAACTGAGTTGATTGATTGAGTGATTGATGTCTTGATGAATTATTCTCTTTAAAAGTGCATGGAGGGGATTACAGTTTTTGTTCCATTTGAACTATTTACATCAATCCATGTGTAAGTTCATAAATGTTCCAAATTCTACATCTGAACTGACAAAAAAAATGTATTCCAGTATTATTCATTTTAAAAAATCAAGGAAAATGACAAATAAGGATGTTTTGGGCTGATCATCAAACACTTTCATTAATTAAGTAATTTAAATACTTTTAGAGAAATACTGTTTATGGAAATATTTGACATAGCATCATACTCCATGCACACCATGCTCAATGCACACCATACTCTATCCAAACCATCCTCCATCCACACCATGCTCCATGCACACCGTACTCCATCCACACCATGCTCCATCCACACTATACTCCATCCACACTATACTCCATCCACACTATACTCCATGCACACCATGCTCCATGCACACCGTACTCCATCCACACCATATGCCATGCACACCATGCTCCATCCACACCATGCTCCATCCACACTATACTCCATCCACACTATACTCCATGCACACCATACTTCATCCACACTATACTCCATGCACACCATTCTTCATCCACACTATACTCCATGCACACTATACTCCATCCACACCATGCTCCATCCACACCATACTCCATCCACACTATACTCCATGCACACTATACTCCATCCACACCATACTCCATCCACACCATACTCCATCCACACTATACTCCATCCACACCATACTCCATCCACACTATACTCCATCCACACTATACTCCATCCACACCATACTCCATCCACACCATACTCCATCCACACTATACTCCATGCACACCATACTTCATCCACGCCATGCTCCATCCACACCATACTCCATCCACACTATACTCCACATTGCACAACAGTTCATCAATTATAGTTAAATAAATACCTAAAAAGCACTTCAAAATTACACAAAGCAGAGGTGTGTTCTGTTTTAAACTACAGACAGCAGCACATTAGCCGTTAGCACCAGCCGTTAGCAAGCTGTTAACAGTATTTTGTGTTTTAGACTAACTTTTACATTTTCAGTTTAGAAACATTTTAAGTCCCCCCTCCCTTGTCTCACAATAGTTTGGTCCGCTGCTTGGTTTTCTCCCTTTAAGTTTGGTGGGACTCATGGGACTGATGGAAATGCATCAGCAAGTAGACTGGCAGGGCGGTTTTATGCACATAAAACATTAGAAACATGAATTATTTTCTCTAATACAGATCCTGCTGAGCTGAGAACTGAGCCCCCTAGCAAGCCAGATAACTAATCATGACAACAAAATTATGTATTTTTCCAGGAGTCCACTATGTTAGCAATTATAACGTTACTTAGCTTGTTGGAAAGTTAGCTAGCTAGCTGGCTAATTCCACCCACCGTGCTCTCATGCTACTCACTGCTTCCAGATAAGGAGCCAAACACTCATCTGGTGAGAAGTGCTGTGAAGCAGTGTGTGAATGAAAATTAAGTTGTTAAACTTTACTAATTTAGCGGCCGGCTGGTTGGCTAGTTAGTTAGTTAGTTAGCTTGCTTGCTAGGAGGCTCAGTTCTCAGGAGTTCCACAATTACACACATCCTGTCAAAGTAAAATTGTGGATGTATTATTTGTCCTTCAATAAAAGTTTAGTGTCCCTCTCATCTGTTGAAATTAACGACCATGATCTTAAAATCCAGTTCATGTATACATATTAGTTGTTACTAGAGTCTAGACACTTTCATCTACTAACTGCCAGAGGTAGTGTAGCCAACGGAACTAACATTAACTGACAAAGCTAACATTAGCTTGCTAACATTTGCACCCTGACTGAGGAGTGAAATCTGAAAGAACAAATGGACACAGACGTTTTAAATACAGTTTGAATGGCATGGATATATCCAATTATTTTAAAGAAATTAATGTCTAAAGCAGGGTTTAGCAACCTTAGGCATGCGTGCCATCATTGGCACATGGTAGCTCAACCAATGGCACATTAGCAATAAGTGTGAAAGACATTTTTTTGGAAAAGGTCCAAATCTGCATGCCAATGCCAGTGGCAGGAGCACAACCTTTTATTTATAGTTTAATTGACTTTTTCCACATCCACATTTACCAAAGACCCTGAGACCCGCCAAAGACCCGCCCTACTCTGCCTCTGTTGGATAGCACTCTTTGCACCTTCTTCACAGAATGCGGCGTTCAGCCTGTAACAATTATTACATAACTCTCATCGTTGTTTCTTTGTTTTATTTCTCCATGCATGTGCATATACATAAAACAAAGTAATTTACAAGATTTGGCTATTAGGAGCAATCATCAGTTACGCAAGTTAAGTGTTTTCTAGCACTCTGAGGTTTTAATGGTGCAACACAGTTTGAAATAGCTTGGTAGTTATTTAAGCTTTAGGAGGGACTTTACACACAAACCAATTGTTTATTTATGAGTAACTGGTGCAACCCAGTGCTGAAGCACAGCATGGGAACTTTAAATTAAAAGCTTGTAGAGCCTGATGTAAACAGACAGCTTTTCCAGGACTCAAATATAATCCTTCTGAGTGTATCATTTTACAGAGGCAAAGTTTTGTTTACAGCCAGTTCAATTAGTCAGGGATACCCAGAAGCATTATAGTGCCAAAATCTTCTTTGTTCCATTATTATTCCACGATTAATGAGGGAGATATTGTATTTGTCCTGAGAGCTGTTGGGTCAACATGTAAGTTTAGCCATAACATAAAAACAATAGAATGTCTCCATCTAGTGACTAAATGGGTGTACACATTTATTTTTCTGTCTTGCATGGCTTGTGTTATTATCTCTCAAGTGTTATCACTCAAAGAAATGGTAAAATCTTGGTCTGATGGTAAATCAAATTCCAAGGTTTTTACAATATTTACCAATGCACAAAAGATATTGACATTAGGAGAATGTGGCGCTGTTCTGACTGCAGGATCACACACACTAGTATGTTTGATGATCATATTTGACCGTATCACTGCTCTGGTGAACTAAGGTTTGAAGCCGCTATTCAATATTTTTGTAATAAAAAGCTCAAATGACTGTATATGAAGTTGCTCGTAGTGGCGTTCTCATACCCCAGCTAACAGACCTAGACAACTCCTTAACCAAAGTATTCCTCCATGTAAGCACCATCGATTTATTAAAGGTCCCATGTCATGAAAATGTCATTTCATGAGTTTTTTTAACATTAAAATGCATTCCCCCAGCCTGCCCCTGGTCCCCCAGTGGCTAGAAATGGTGATATGTGTAAAGCGAGCCCTGGGTATCCTGCTCTGCCTTTGAGAAAATGAAAGCTCAGATGGGCTGATCTGGAATCTTGCCACTTATGATGTCATGAGGGGCAGGGTTACCTCTCTTTTCTCTGCTTTGCCCGCCCAGAGAATTTGGCCCACCCATGAGAAAGAGCGAGACATCATGGCTGTCAAACAAGCAAAGTGGCACTTGGTCAAGGTCCCCCCGCCACCTCCTCAAAAGCTACAGACTCAGAAATGGCACATACTAAGGAAAGCTCATTGTGGGACTGGCTCTAGTGGCTGGAATTCTGCACCAAGGCTGACATTTGGGAAAGAGACTTCAGATACATTATTAGGGGACGAATAAGGTCTATATAAAAGAGACTTCAGATACAGTATTAGGGGACCACTAAGGTCAATGCAAAAGAGACTTCAGATACAGTATTAGGGGACCACTATGGTCTATATAAAAAAAATGCAGATACAGTATTAGGGGACCACTAAGGTTTATATAAAAGCATCCAAAGAGCATCATGTCACGGGACCTTTAAGAGAATGATACACACCTTGACCGGAGTAAGATCAGGTGTGCATTGAAAAAGTGTCACCTGCTGGACCGGAGGTAGAGTTACTCCACCAAGAGTTGTGTGTAGACCAAAAACATGGCTAAAAGTAGAGTGAATATCAGACCTAAATTCACCGGTGGCCAGAAACATGACTTAGAATGAATGTAGAGAAAGAATTATTTGAGGAATAGTTCAACATTTTGGGGAATTCACTTGTCCTGGATATAAGAAATAGTCTGACAGTCAGTTTCCCTCTTCATCCTAAGCTCAGCTATCCGGTTGCTGCATGGCTGTAAATCACGAGAAAGCAAATAGGTGTACTCCCAAAAAAATGTCAGACAATGTCTTTAAATCTATATGTGGCTAAAGGCTCAAACAATGTCCCTGCTCCCTGTGAGAAGGATAACCAAGTGTCATAATCAAAATTGAATTAGTAAATCTGTGTCAAGTGACATGAAAAGTCAGTAGTAATTGTAAGAAGACCCTCTGAGTAGCCCATTTTACAGCCTTTCGTGCACAGTCACTGCAACCCCTGTGGAAAATGTCTGTGGGAAGTGTCTGCATCTACACAGCCTGAGGGACACAGGGAGGCCAGGGAAAGTTCAGCAGCAGGTCACTCTTAATTGCACTGCAAAGGTCATTTCACTCTTTCGCCATCATCTCACTCTTGCCTCCACATTATCCTCCTCTAAGGGGTGAGCAGCAAAGAGAGATAGATGTACATGAGTGAGTCCTCCGCGGACTGATAAGCAGTGTGACCGCCTTGGGGGATATTCAGTGTTCTGCCAGTTAACATCGGCTGGAAACACATGATGGATTATTATTTTAATGCATGCCTGAATCACCTAAATTTTAAATGCATGTTTTGTGGCAGTTTTTTTGTTTGGGCTGAGACATAACTTATTTTTGTTAACATACAACTATATATCTTTAAATGCTTGCACGATATGACTAACTTGTGTGAATGGACTCATATTCTATGGTTTTGACATAACATTTAAAGTAATTTAAGAATATTAGACACTGCAGTTTGAGTGTTACTGATGGTCCTTCCAAGTAGAAGGTGCAACAAAGACAAAAGCCTTTTTGACCAACTGCGTCTGGGCTTGAGGTGCATTCAATGAAATAGTATTCTGTGACCCAGAGTACTTAACCCATAAGTACTCTGTGTAAAAGAAAGAAAATCAGATATATGTAACATGGGAGCCTGCCTGTAATCCTCTTATATATGAGGATATAAGAGCGAGTAAGCCAGCAATTTGATAGAGAGGGCGAACTCACTGTGGGGTAGAGTGTACAGTGATGGGTGAGGGGTCTGCAATTTGAAATAAAGCTCCATGATACACAGCATCCAACATCTGAAGACACTTTGATGTGGCATACATGTACAACAGATCCCCATAATCAACAATAGAGAGAAATGTGACATCAATTAGCCTTTTTCCGGCACAAATAGTAAAATAAGATTTGTTCCTCAAGAAAAAAACCTATAGCTTCAATTTCAAGTTCTGTATGTGAAGCTTAAAAGAAAGGTGATCATCAATTAAAAATCCTATTTTACCCTGATCAGTAACAATATTCCGGTTTGACTCATTCTTCCTTGAGTTTGAAAAGACTTTGGTCTTCTTAGCATTAAGCACAAGCTTTATTCCTAATTGATAAAGCTGTACTTGCAGTCCATTGAAAGCAGTTTGCAAGCATTCATATTCCTAATGGCAGCTGCATAAGAATAAATGTCAGTGTCATCTGCAGGGCGTGACTTATTTTGAGGCACTTGTCCTTTTTTCCATGCACAAAAGTCACTTGTCCGGGCAAAGATTTCTCATTTTATATTTTTTTGTGTCTTGCTAACAAAGAATTCGAACAAACCATTGAAAGCATCCAAAACTATCAACATAAATACAATTCAGCTGAAACAAATGCGTCCCAAGAACAGATATTCAGACAACATAATACAAAGTAATACTTTGCACGCCGGTGTGCAGTGTATCACCAGAGGTTGTGGGGACTTGACCAGTATTCTGTATAACCCATCATCCCATGATGTTTCACTTTATCATAACCTAGATACACTTTTTAAATATGTAAATAATCGCACCAAATCCATCTTTCTTGGCGATTTTAACATTAACTGGCTAGAGAAAAGCCGTAGGAAAAACTTAAAGAAGGCTCCTGTCAAAACACAGTCGTTGGCAGATGATGAAGGGCCCAACAAGTATCATGCAAACAAACTATCATAGATTTGATAGTCACTAACAGACCCCTGCAAATTATTACAACATACAATCCACTAACGGGGCTCTCTAATCCTGATATGACCATGGCAGTCCAAAAACCCACTAAGCAGCATTTATTAAACGAAAAATCGTGAACGAAAGTAAACCAGGGAACCCGAGTATCTCCAAAAATAAGCTGACACAAGTTGAAAATGATCTAAATAATTTAGACTGGAATAACGTTCCTCAATCAAACAATTTAGAAAATTGTTGTAACTCCGTGATGAATCTGCATTGTTCCTCTTCAATCGACTATCGGCCGAACCCTCCTTTCCAGCACCTTGGAGTAGACTTTACCAGGGAGGCTGACAAGTGTGATACCCCTGTAATTGGCACACAACCTCTGGTCCCCCTTTTTGAAGAGAGAAACCCCCACCCCGGTCTGCCACTCCGTAGGCAATGTCCCAGGCCTCCACGCAATGTTGAAGAGGCGTGTCAACCAAGACATCCCCTCCACACCCAGAACTTTCAGCGTTTCTGGACAGATCTCATCAATCCCTGGGGCTTTGCCGCTGTGGAGTTGTTTGACTACCTCAGTGACCTCCACCAGGGAAACAGACGATAATCCCCCATCATCCTCCAGCTCTGCCTCCACCTCAGAGGACGTGTCAGCTGGATTTAGGACTTCCTCAAAGTGCTCCTTCCATATTACCTCCTCAGTTGAGGTCAACAACGTCCCATCCTTGCTGATTGAGAAATACACTAAGACATTTAAAGGAAAAGTCTCCTTGCCATGGCTGAACAATGACACTCGTCAGCTAATGAAAAAAAACTGAACAAACTGAACTGCATTGAACAAAAGACAGAGTATTTTAAGAGTATTTAAAGGAAACTTTTAAAGGAATTTTGAACAAGCAACTCTGTCACAGCCCACAAAGTCTGAGCCATCAAAGCTTTTCCATATTAAGGTCAGTCAGGAAAAGTACAGAAAACCATTAATAAACTGAATAAGTCTAAGGAAAAGGATGTGTTTGGGTTGGACACCGCCTTTATCAGAACTTGCTGCCCTGCCCTGGTAAAACCTGGAACCCCCCCGGTAAACCTTTCCGTTGGAGTGGCAAATTCCCACAAAGTTGGAAACAAGCCAACTTGTTTCCAACTTTGGAAACTCCTAGAGAGTATCCCTTTAAGATAAAACATTTCCCATTTTGATTTTTCCAGACCAGTCGGAGAGATTGAGGGAAAATGATACAAAGTTGAAGTTATTTTATAAACCTTGAAATCCAGGGCGTTTGACAAAACATTTGGGGACTTAAAAGACATCCTACGTCTCTTTTTGACCGGGATTTGATCCTTTTTGTTTCTGCCACTGGAGCTCGCCATAAAATCACATGATGGTTCTATACTTCCAGAAAGATTCTCTAAAACAAGTCACATTAAAACAAAAATCACCATGAGGTTTCTTAAGGGTTACTTTGATGTCGATTTATGAGCACTGTCCCTGTCAAATAAACAAATAAATCAAATGAATACTAAATTCTGCCACATGAGGTCCCAGATGCGGGGAACATTGGCATGAAAACATTTTTTATTTTCTAAACATTCACAGCTATAACTAGCCTTTCAGTAATGTAATCAGTCATGGTCTTGCCTCGTGATGATTTATAGAAAAAGAGAAACTTCACACATGTAGAACCTTTAAATAATTTTATTATGGATTTTTTTCTCTTAAGAAAAAACAAACCTAAATTAAAAAAATAAAAACATGCAATGTTATGTTATTGAATGACAGTCGCTGGTGCAACTAAGCGTGTATAATACTTGAAAACATGTTCAGGACCATATATACTTTCTTGTATTACTGTTTTTGCTGAGATTTATGAGTTTAAAATGCTGCGTTCAAGTACTTCTAAGCTTTTCCTGCACCTTAAGACATGCAGAGAAGTTTAGTTTTTTTTTTTTTTTTGGTGTCTGAAACTAAATAATACAGTTTTGACAATTAGTATTGTGTTATTTGTATAGTAGCTGTCGTAGTATGAGTATAAGCAGTAGTCGTTGTTGTAGTTGGTAGGTGTGCTTTTAATTAACATCCAACAGCAATGTACAGAAATGTGACAGAATTGAAAATGTAGCTAATGTAGCCTAATGGCTAAATGTAGACTCTATGTCATTTCTACTATTACTATTACTCATACTAGGAATTATTATTACACACAGTAAAATCCTAACAGTCCAACATCTCTTTTACAACCGTGCTGCCCGACCATAGGCATTTTACATGTTTACCAACCCAGTGGTTGTTTAGTGTGGGATTGTCTGCGTGAGAAGTTTGATAGTTCCGACAGTCCTTGAAGACCACATTCATTACAGTTGAGGTTATTATGGCGCAGAAGAGGCTGAAGAGATCCGCAGCACCAAACTTTAATTTCAGCTCGATAGTACGGTGTTAACGCGTTACACTCATTAAAATTATTGATATCTGGTAAAGGCATATACTGGTAAGTTGTCTAAAACGCTGTTAGCATGTTTTTAAAGTATTTTTTTCCCAAGTGGTGGACAAATTGACAGTAGCAGTAACGTTACGTGATAGATAGATAGATCAGATAGATACATCACGAGCGTTAGCTACTAACTTTGTATAAACATGACTTTTATGTTCTTTTAGGCGGTGAATTAAGGGCACTTTAGTGCTTCAAAACCTTATTTGGTATGTAGACTTTAAGCTATCATAAACAACTAAACTAACTAACGAACTAAACAGCCCTCTACAACTTACATGGGTGTTTTGAACATTGAACCGATACGTAATGCGGCGGAAAGTTGGGCACAGTTAGCTAGACAGAAGGTATAAATGTACGTGCACCGTGTTGTTAGCATTAGTAGCTTTTAGTGACTGTGTCTTCGGGCCTGACACTGTATCTGAGCTAACGTTGTATCTAGCGTTAGCTACTACATTTGAATATTATCAAGGGCCAAACATGGCTTTGGAAAGACATTTTTCCTCTGGCCGAAGCCTCACTGTGCTCAACAATGAGGACTTGTATGGCTGCATGGCCTGAGCGATGCAAATTATTATAACCAATGTTGTAATGTAACTAACGTCAAGTACATTTACTCAAGTAGCTTGCTACACTTTGAGGTACTTGTACTTTGGTGTTTCCATTTTATTTTTACTTCTACACCACGTCATTTATTAGCTTTAGATACAGTTTTAGATTAATAATACAAAATAAAAATCATTGTGTCATGCATTAATATGTGAACACATAAACGCATCACTTATTTTAACCCAGTAATAAAATATATCTGATTATATATGTGAAATCGGTTTATATTGTCAATGTACCGTTTTATTGCAGCTGTCCTTATTTTTATACAAAATTAATTAAAACTACAAAGATGAAATTAAACGTGCCGAATTACTCCTGTTTAAATGCTGTTAAAACACTTATTAGTAGAATACAAATGTGATAAAATCATCTTTTCAATTATTGCGATAGCATTGTTGTATGCATTGTGGTATGCCACACAATGTCTATTTAGATGCTAACACTAAAAGCAATCAAAGTAAAAAATAAAAAAAAAAGTCAAATCCTACACATTGACTGTAATTTATATCTTAACAATGAAATTGAAAAATGGATAGTCTCAATGTTCAGATTGCTAGCAACCATTGAGCTACAAACTTGTTATCAATTGGCCGAAAGATTGATACACATTTAACACTTGTATTGTCTTCCCTTTTGGAACCCTTTCGTATCCCTCGGGGCAATTCTGAAATAAAATTTGACTTCATAATTTATTAACAAATATTCTCTTTTTCTCAATTTCAAACAATTGAGATGTATTTTTAGGGAATGCAATACGTCTCTGCTAGAACAAATTTAAAAATGAAAGTGTGATTCCTTTTTTCTTGTCATGAGGTTATAATTAAGGTTAAAAAAAAACACTATGTGTTCATTCTTATCTTGGAGAAAAAAATAAGTGGTCATATCCAGGATACATTTCTGAATTGAGTCAGGAATACATGTTTATTACAGAAAATAAGGTAAGGCCGTTATGTTTCAGATAGAAAAAATGAGCCATGAGCCAACCATTTTCCTTTCTGCAAAAATTTGAATGAGTCAATTTGACCCAAATACCATACAATGGTTAACTATAAATGTCCTCTTATTTTAGGTTGCTAGCATGTGAAAGCTCACAGACATTTTTTTACCCTTCAGAAAACATTCAACATTTAGTTTGGGTACGGTCATAAATATAATTGTAATTGACAATCAAATCAAGTCTACAGTTTTAATATACGGTAACTGAGTGAGGGATATTGTAGGCTGTCGGGACGATAACATTTACCGCTGATAAGCATAAGTCGTAGGTGGAAGGTTGGCAATTACTACTCACTGGACATTTTGACACCAATTGGTGGGCATTGGCTATGGATGAAGTACACAATGATAAACTGGTAAGAGAAAGTTACGTGTAAAAAATGTATCCAGCTAATTTCACTAGATCACGTTATTGTATTGTGTGAACGGTTAACTTCATTCTGTATGTGGAGTTTCTTTTACGGGGTGCGAATGTTCCACAAAAACAAGTTCCTTCCAGGAGACTATTTTGTAGAACCACCGTCTCTGCCTTCGGAGCTTAGCGGCACCAAAGACGATTGGGATTGTTTTAAAGAAAAGCTAACAGACCAGTGTTTATTTTTTCTTCTATCCTGAAATGGATAGTGTGGTTATCCAGATGTTACTCCATAACGCAGTGGAGTAACATCTGGCTCGTTATGGAGTAAGGTCTGTCAATGCGAGAATAACTTGGAACTAGGCTTATCATTGAAACATGAAATACTCTTCTTGATTTATTGTTATAAAGGGTCTGAGTATGAGACTTAACTTTTTGCGATCTTTGCAGACTGCATATTCAGAAACACCTTTACACTTGGTGCAAAAATAACCAGGGATTTCTCAGATTTAACTGTGGATGGGTGTAGTCTGTTTGACTTTTGATTACACCCAAGTGTAATGGAGTATTGCACCGGAGTGTAACTGATGCATTGCATGGAGCAAACACTAGGGTGCAAACACAATCAGAATGTTCTGCCGGGTGTACGTTCACTTTGAGTAAATGTGCTTCTGATTTCATTTAATGTAACTTTTGGGATATATAGCGCACTTCACTTTTGGTTATCATGCAAATGAAAAGCCAATGCAGATAATCTGCAAACTGCCAAAAAACAGCCCTATAACCTTTTATTTCAATCGATAATCGACTTCTTTATTCAATACATTTTAGTAACAAGACTAAACGACAAAGAGCTTTATGTAAAAGAGCAATCACAAACAAACATTCAATAATTTGTTTAATCAATAATGTGCCGCTTTGTTCAGTTACCAGACTGTACGCTCAGTCTCGATAAGTTCTACGTAGGGCTTTACTGACTTCAAGGACACCTCATCGGGACACAGTGATGGAAGAAGTACATAGGACTTATTTTACTTAAGTAAAAGTAGCAATACAACATTATAAAAAAATATTCAATTACAAGTAAAATTCCTGCATACCTTGTACTCAAGTTAAAGTACATAACTAGCAGCAAAATGTACTTAAAGGACACACTCAGATTTGTTTATCTATTAACTATAATCCTATACTATTTATTATTACTGATGAATTGTCATGTAAGTAGAATTTTAGTTATGCCAACGTGGAGCCAAAATGATCTTTAGATAAGTGTTGGGTAGTTAAATCTATAGCAATGCATCGTATTTTTATTAGTTGATTGAGTGTTTCATGTAAATTGTTGAGCTGCTATGTAACTATGTATAGTTGTGAAATAAATTTTGTGGAGTAATACCTTTACAAAAATGTCCTGCTTAAATTTAGTGGGCTATTTATATCAAATTTAAGTACTTTAGTAAACAAGTACATCAGAAGTATGCTTATAATTATGACAGTAGTGAATGTAGCCTACTTAGCTGAGACCCTGCTTGAATATGTGCTGTTGATTTTGAAGGACAGTGATGGAAACCATTTGAGCGACCAGGCCTCCTCAGATAGCCTCTTGTAGGGCTGCACGATTATGGCCAAAATGATAATCACGATTATTTTGATAACAATGTTGATTGCGATTATTCTCACGATTATTTGTTGATTTTTAACCAAAACAAATTTTATTGTCACATAGGCTATTTATAACTGCGAGAGGGAGTGTGATGGACGCTGCACGGTGCAGGAACAACTGATCAGTCTGAAGGTAGTAGCGGTAGATGCGCTATGCAAAAAAAACCAGAGCGTTCTATGAAATGACGCTTAAAAAAAAAAAAACGCTCGATCACGCAAATTTGATCGTGGGAAGTCAAAATCGTGATCGCGATTAAAATTTGATTCATTTGCAGCCCTAGCGTCTTGTCAATATTTTTTTTTTTTGCGTAGGAAGTTCCCAACCATAAATGCTATACATTATATTATAGATGAGACACAAATCCAAAAATAACTGTAAAACTAAAGTTAATAAGTTAGTGTTACATAGTGTTGAAAACGTCAAAAAAAGTAACAAACAGAAAAAGCGTTGTAAAAGGGACAAAAATGTAAGTCAAGCCTTGACAAAGTGTTGATTTTTTTAAATTTTGACGGGAAGACAACACAAGGGTTAACTACTGCTTATGCACAGGGCATCCTTTGTTGGATTTTGCGGTCTCCTACCTTTTCTTCAGAGGGCGTTCCGCTTCAAATCTTCAACTGGGAACTTGTCAATTTTGACTTCCACGTCAAATGGAACATAGCCCTAGCCTTGTGCTGGTCCCCCTCAGTGGGGGATGAGATGAGTGTGGTGTGGCTGCCTTTGTATGGCCAGGCTCAGCTGTGGAGAACCAGAGGGTGTATGTCACTCCACCGAGGCCGCCTCGGACCCAGCAGCCCGGAGCGACAGCAGTCAGAGCAGCTGTCTTGGTGTGGTTGTTAGCCCAGTACCAGGTGCTGTGCTCCACCACACGAATCTGAGCACTGTTGCAGAAAAAGGTCTTCAAGGTTATATGCTTCTTTTCATATACTCTGTCATGTACCCACAAAGTTTATATTCAAAACAGCCTAAGCTTGACACTTGCGAATTAAGATATTAAATATGAATAGCCAAGGTACTTCCATACACACTAAAGCTATTTCTTCTGAGTTGGCAAAAATGCAAAACAGTGTTGAAGCCTGTATGTAAATTGTCTTGTGGTGGTAATTCCAAGCTTGCACCAGCTAGGGGCATTGCTATTCTTTAAACCAAGAGATAGGGGACACAGTGTAAGCAGCTTCATGTAAACTGAGCCTTTTGTTGATGTACTCGTTTCACATGCACAGAACAGCTCCTGAATAAACATTATACACTCACTGAAAACTTGGACCGTTGGAAGCCAGATGGTTTTCTCTTTTGGATTGCAATAGAATCGCATGCCCCCAGAGGATGAATCCTACTGACTTTTCATTTAGCACCACCATGAGTTTGACTGTTGTGATTTTATGTGAATATCAACTACATATCTACTACATCTACACATCTACACCAGCTACTTGGTGGATCGCCATGAAATTGGGTTTATACATTGATGTCTCCCTCAGAGTTATTACTTAATTATTACATTGATGTCTCCCTCAGAGTTATTTGCAATACTTATGTTTAGAGTTTTCCTCTGGTCCATCACTAGGTAAAAGTTCCAATGCTTTGGTTTTATATATATTCAGTCTGAGCTGATGAATTTGTATTTTTGCTAATTAGCAAATGCTAGCATGCTAACTAAACTAAGTGGACCACGATGGCAAACATTTTACCTGCTACATCAACATGCTAACCTTGTCATTGTGAGCATGTTTGCATCATGCTCACAGCCTTAGTCAGTCTTTCTGATTATTTGTCTGTCTATAGATACACTAGTAACATTGTTCCCAAATACAGTAATGGACGAGGCCCCCAGGAAGTGCACTGTGCTTTGAAACCAATTTAACGTAGTGGGAGAAACAAATATCATTGCAACTTCTGTGTCTGTCACATAATGACATTTTTTTCCTATAAAAAGCCTGTGAAATGACTTGTTTTACTGTCAGCATGTGATCCATTGGGTCTGATAATATTGCAAAGTTCAGATGAGCCTCATGGTTAAATTGTTAAATCCCTATTTAAGTTAACGGAGCAATAAATCAGAAGTAGCCTGCTCGGCTGGAGGAAGTCTCTAGCGTCTTTGCTCTAGGGGCCACACACTGTGGATGGTGTGTGTAGTTTTAGTCAAACTTTTTGGGCTTTATGCGCCACTGAGGAACTCCTAATAGGAATGAACAGGGGCTCCACCTTGGCACTGTATTCAGGTTCTATTATATATCAATGGACTAGACCGTCTCATCAACCATTTTAAGGAATAGAAAATAAAGCCCACCACCTTACTCTAGAGTTTTGTCCTGCTGGATGCCACTAAAGTCCTCTGACTAACCGCATTGTACCCTGCAGTGTTTTGAATATAACTACAGGTCATGAGTTCAGCTCCTGGAGAAGACAGGCTCATACTGTTATAGTCATTGATAAAAAGGACATAGGGACCCTTTCTTTTTAATGTGGCTGGCTCTTATACTGGTCTCTCTGTACTCGTCAGTCATAGGGCTGAGATTGTTTCCCTCCCTCTCACCTAACTAGTATAAATTTCTGTCAGCTATTCCTGGTTGGTAAACACACCGGTTGTAAGTTGCTCAATACTTCTGACTGCTGCAATATTAAGCTAAATCATGGCTTTGCTCTTGGTAATAATACGTATAGTAAAAGATAAAACATATAATAGTTGACTCCAATTTTTTCATTCTTTGTAACACAGGGCAGTGGGAGTAAGAGATAAAACATGTAATAGTTGAATAGTTAACTCAGTGAGGGCAGTGGGAGTAAGAATTTGCAAACACAACTGAGTGACAGGAAAGCTCAGGTCTATGTAAGGAAATGTCATTATCCCCTCTAACATAACGGCAGTCACTTACACACGAGTAAAACTGTGTTTTTGCAGTTACGTGCATGTGTGGGGCTTGAGGTCTTCCAGTCTGCCTTTCAGGAGAGCAGTTTGATCCCTCAGAGCTACAGTATGTGCACCGCTGCATTGTTGAACCCTCGTGTGGAATGTGTAGTCCTTTGGCCAGAGGACAAGGGGCTTTATTACAACCTTTAAACAAATCACTGTACAAAGATACCTGTGTACTTTGAGAAGATAATCTTTAGATAGTGACATTATTCCTAGAACAGGCCTTCAACGTAAAGTAGGTACCTACTAAGTCAATAGCAACTAGTCTCTACAGTATAATCAAGGTAATGGATTATCATGTGGTGTTTCACTAAATTTGAACAGAAAGGAAAAACAATCCACATTTTTTCATATTTATGGCCTCAAGACAAAAAATATGAAATATGCAACAAGGTTTCTACAGTTAGCACAGGGCTTACAATATTTTGTATCGATTTAATGTTCCAGTTATTTTCTTTAAAATCTTCTCAATTAATTGCTTATTCGTTTCAGTCTATTTCAGTCAGAAAATAATATTGAATAATATAATAATAATATAATATTGTATTACAAACCCCCTCCCATCCATATCTGTGTCAATTTGTTTTCAGTCCAAATGCTAAAGATAGAGCAATGATATTAAATAGAAAAGCAACTCATTGTCTAAGAAGCTGGAACCAGCGATGGTTGCCACAAACAATTAGTCAATCATCTAAATAGATGCTGGTTTGTTTTCTGATTACTTCTGTTGTTGCCAGGCGTCCAAAGATTGGGATTTTTTTCAGCTTCACTCTAAGTAGTAGTACAATTTCTGACCGAACCAATCTAAATATTGACAGTTCAGTTGAATGAAAAAAATGAGCAATGCCCATTCTTGTATAATAAAGCGAATAGTGTCCATTTGAAACATACCTACATTGGTAATCGGTGAAGGGTTCCGTATGTTAAACTGACAAGGCTGCGGGGGGGGGTACCTCATACCAAAAACATTGGGAACTAATAATGGCTGCTCTAGTTCAGTTTTCTATAATACCGTGAGACAAGGAAAAGCAGTAAATCTTCAAATTCCAGGAGCTAGAACTGTCATATATTTACAATTAGTGAATTTCTAACTTGAATTAATTGAACACAAAGTGCAGCTAAACCTCGTAGCCAACTGAAATGTATGTAAATGTACAATTTTACCATTCATAACCGTTCTGAATGCCTCATGTTGATTGCGGGTATAGTTTTTGACTCCCAACGCGTCCCTCTTCCTGTGCGTCAGCTGTGATCAGAGCAGGTATGTGCTGTTGTGCTGCTTTGGTTAGCTGACAGCAGAGTGTTCTGACAGGAAGCTCTGTGGGTTGTGCTGATGGTGGTGAGGAGGCCCGGGCTCAGCTGGCTCCTCTCTCAAAGACCACTTACTTACACTGACTGACCACAGAGACATACCAGTGGGGGGAGAGCATGTTTGGTGTTCTCCTTAAGGCCCCCCCCACCCCCACCCTTGCCTGGAAATGGACACTGCTGGTATATTTATAACCCTTAAGCACAAGCGAGCTCTGTATCTTAAACACAGTAAGAAGCTGGAGCTCGAATGTACCGAGTCACGCTGAGATCCGCTAGATTCTTCTGGACTGTTGTATGTGCTCATCGGGTAGGAAAAAATAAGTTTTTACTGTTTTTTTTTGCAAAACGATTTTTGCCTACTTTGGTTACATTTCTTACATGTTGGATGTCTAATTTTTCAAGTAACCACTACTTATCAGTGAAATTAGCTGATGGAAATTAATTTGTTCTTTGCTTTAAGACATTTCATTTGGTGTCAGAGGTTGTTGAAATGTAAATTTATTAATCTCTTTTGCTTTTGTTCTTTGCTTTTTTTTTACTGTAATACTTGATGTTAAATGCTGTTTTAAATATTGCCAACCTTCCCCATCACAGACCACTGGGTATAGATTTGGTTGTATAGGTTTGACAACATGCTATAAGAGCTGTCACAATTAATGAATGGAATCGTCAGCTACATTTAGACTTAGACTTCTCTTTCTTAATCCTTTTGGAATGAGTCCTTTTAAGTAAATTAAAATTTGATAATCTTCAATCATTTATGTAATTCTTCAATCAAAAAAATCCTCAATGTTTCAGCTCCTCAATTGTGAGGATTTGCTGCATTTCTTGCTGTTAAGTGATTGTAAGCTTTATATATTTGGGACTGTTGCTCGGTCAAAATAAACAATTTGAAGACATGGGCTTTGTGATGGGAAGCTGTGATTGGTATTTTTCTCTATTTTGTGACATTTTATAATTGCGGCCCTACATTTTGTGTAACATATAATGATATATACAATGTGTTGCGTTAGAATTTGATGTATGTTTCTAATGTTTATCTGTTTTAGAGAAATACATAATTCTGACCACAACCAGAAACTGAGACACCAGAGGAGAGATGGAAAAGCCGGTCTTGCAGACACAAGCGTCCACCCTGCCTTTCTTCGATACGGCCCATGCCTTCAACCTGCTGCGGGGGATCCATGAACTCCGTGCAGAGCGTAAGTTTTTCGATGTGACTTTGTGTGCCGAGGGCCGCGAGTTCCACTGCCACCGCACAGTGTTGGCCGCTGCCAGCACATACTTCCGGGCCATGTTTGCAGGAACTTTGAGGGAGAGCGTTATGGACCGAGTAGTTCTACACGAAGTGTCGGCCGAGCTTTTAGGCCTGCTGGTGGACTTCTGCTACACCGGGCGGGTCACAGTCACCCAGGAGAATGTGGACGTCCTGCTCAAGACGGCAGATCTGTTTCAGTTCCCCTCTGTCAAAGAGGCCTGCTGTGCTTTCCTGGAGCAGCGCCTGGACGTTTCCAACTGCTTAGAGATCCAGGACTTTGCCGAGGCCTACGCTTGCCGCGAGCTGGCGACCAGTGCTCGCCGCTTTGTCCTCAAAAACATAATGGAGCTGGCCAAAGCAAAGGACTTTGAGCGGTTGCCGTGGAAGCGCCTCTTTGAGTTTCTGTCAGATGACGAGCTCTGCGTGGACAAAGAGGAGGCAGTTTATCAGATCGCCGTGCACTGGGTGAAGGCTGACCTCAAGCGAAGGCTTCACTACTGGCCCGAGCTTCTACAGCAGGTCCGACTCCCCTTCGTCCGGAGGTTCTTTCTGTTGGCCCACGTGGAGAGCGACCCGCTGGTCTACCTGTCGCCAACCTGCCTCCGTATGGTGAACGAGGCCCGTAGCTTCCAGTCCTGCGAGTACGACCGCCACGACAGGCCCTGCCACCGAATGCGGCCGCGGCCGTCCACGGGACTGGCCGAGATCCTGGTGGTGGTAGGAGGCTGCGACCAGGATTGCGATGAGCTGGTCACAGTGGACTGTTACAACCCCCAGACCGGACAGTGGCGCTACCTGGCTGAGTTCCCCGACCACCTTGGGGGGGGCTACAGCATAGCTGCCCTCGGAAACGATATGTATGTCACAGGTAAGTTATTCAGAGAGAAAGTATTATTCAAAAATCTTTTCAACACAGTATAAATATTGAGGTCTGACATGAAAGCTCCACTTTCAACATTACTAGTGGAAATTTGCATTGAGGAAATTAAAAGGAGTATAGAAAATGTATGTATATAAATAGGGCTGTACAATTATTCAAAGTTCGATTTTGGCTCCTTGAAATCAAAAAACAATATAATCGAGAAAAACACATTACATTTTACAAGTAAATGCTTATTATGTATGTTCAGAAAATAATTGTGAGCCCCAGTATAAATGTACCCCAGAATATGACTTACTCCATCTTGAGGTTAGACTTCAGCTTTATCTGGTGTCCCACTTACCGAAGGACAGGCCACACAGACAGTGTGCAGCGGTTACAGTTGCTGCGTATATGATATTCGCTGTAATGTGAACGCTCCAGCCAGGAGATTTTCATTCACATACATATGATACATATGATTAGATAATGTTGACAGGCAGATTTAGATTTGATTTTATAACCTTTCATTTTACATAACAGTACAATTGTGTAAAATTTAGATACAAATGTATTAGGAAGGTACTTAAGGCTTTTAAAGGGCAACAAAATGGCAAGTAACAAAGTTTGTGTGTTTTATGTATGTGTGTGTGTGTGTGTGTACATAAATTATGCTTTTCTTTTGCCATGCCGACAATTGCACAAAAAAAAAGAGTGGGGTGAAAAGTGGGCACACTTTAAGAATGCAGCAAACATGTCGGCAGTGTGGAAGCACAGTCAAACAACAATATTTAACGATAACGATCCTTAATGCAAAAAAAACGCATTCAGTAATTGGCCATGTTTTTCATCATATCCATTTTTGGCCCAAAAAAATAATTTCTCTACATCCCTAGCAGCAATAAATGTAAACCAATGATGCATATTACCCGTAGAGACATTGTCTGTGTCCTCCAGGTGGCTCCGATGGCTCCCGCCTCTACGACGGCGTGTGGCGCTACAAGTCAAGCGTAAACGAGTGGACAGAGGCGGCGCCCATGCTAAAGGCCCGGGAGTACCATAGCTCCAGTGTGCTGAAAGGTCAACTCTATGTGGTTGCGTCGGACAGCACGGAGCGCTACGATCAGGCTCTGGACTGCTGGGAGGCCTTGGCGCCAATGCTGCACGCCATGGACAACTGCTCGGTCACCACGTGCGGCGGACGCCTGTATGCCATAGGCTCCCTGACCGGGGAGGACACCATGGCCATCCAGTGCTACGATGCAGACTCTAACCACTGGTCCATGGTCAGTTGTGGAGAGCTGCCGCCGTGGTCCTTCACACCCAAAACTGTGACCCTCAAAAGCCTCATCTACTTCATCAGGTAAGGAAAAAACACAACTTGAGTATTTCCATTTTATGCTACTTTATACTTCCACTCAACTACATTTGAGTACTTCTTCCACTTCTGGAAAACACTTTATTAAAAAGGCATCTTACGGTGTAACTACCATTTTTTTTTTCTCAACCTGGTACCTATGTTCCTATGATTTTGTGTCTAAGTGACTGACGGGAACAACAATCTTTGACGTTGGTCCAGTATTAAGCGAGATCGCAGCAGTTGTCAGCAGTGTAACAAGCCATTATGTAAATGAATAGGGCAATCGTCCAGCTTGTAATTACCTCCACAGAAGTGCTAGTTTTGTCACTGACAGGCTCAGATTAATATTCTAAGTGTTTGACAACATTATGGAAAGGACTTCTTAGGTCAATCCTTCAGTTAAAGAGTTAGATCCTTTTTTCAAACATAAAAACATCCCAGAAATTGCGTTTGCTAAACCTTCCTGACTCCATGTAAATAACCAACAATTTTAGCATTGTAGACTACACTCCATTCAAAGTAGACAGAAACAAAATAAGCCGTTTTGGGTTGTCTTTCCAACTTTTCTAAACATCACAACTCTAGCTTTGGTTGAAATAATCTCAATTTACATGTAAAAACACGTTGGCTCGGGCGCCCGGATAGCCCAGTTGGTAGAGCCGGCGCCCATATACAGATGTTTACTCCTCAACACGGCGGCCGGGTTCGATTCTAACCCTGTTCCCCTTCCGAGTCCTCTTCGTCTTTACAACCAAGGAGTATCACACACGAAGGCTGCAGCAGCAACCAACAACTCCCTGCTCTCACTCCTGCTCCTCATCCTGCTGCTTTTGTAAACATTAAATAGAAATGACCTTTTGCTGCATGTAATTCACCCTCTCTCCCATTTCATGTCTTCAAGTGTAAAATAAAGGCTTTAAAAATGCTCCAAAAAATGATCTCAAAAGAAAATATGTTGCCTCTACACACACTAAAAGTATTGCTTTTTTTAAATGGAGTCTGCTAAGTTCAGATCCAGCAACTTCAGATCTGTTTCTGGTTAAACAGAAACGTCTCAAAGAGGTTTTAAAGGTCTCTCTCTGTAGGGATCCTTTTCATAATGCTGTCAGACACTTAGAACATTAATCTGAGCCTGTCAGTGGGAAAACAAGCGCTTTTGTGAAGGTAAATACAAGCTGGACGATTGCCCTATTAACTTACATTGTAGCTTGTTTAGCCGCTACACTTAATACTGGACCAGTGTCAAGGATGGTTGTTCCATCAGTCGCTTAGACACATAAACATAGGAAAAAGGAGAATGTGGTGCTTTTGGACAATACTAAATCAATGTGCAGAATATCTTAATTATCTTATAAAAGTGACAATACAAAGGGAAAGTTAGTTAGGGGTTAAATATACAGTTAAATTATTATTATTTAAAATGAGCTGTCTCACATGTAGACTACAGGGATGTGATTCATTATTTAAAAGCCAGCAGTAGTCAGTGATGTTTGCATGACTACATTTGAAGTAATGATTGTTTTAGCTGTAGCTTGACTTTGGCGTCTTTCTATTTGTAGGGATGACTCCGCCGAGGTGGACGTTTATAATCCTCAAAAGAACGAGTGGGACAAAATTAGTCCGATGACCCAGGTTTGTATTTGACCACTGACACCAGTCTGCCAGCATGCTTTATTATTAGTAACTGATCTGTAATTCTTCTGACCTTTGAACAGAAGTGTCAACAACACTGCATTGGGTCCAAAGATGAAAAATAACAACAACTGCTGTGTGTCACTACACAGCAGGAGCCTTTTTAATGGCTTCAGTTTGATAACTTCAAGCTTTGTTGGAAGGGAGTGTAATGATTACTGCCTTTTAATAATACGACATCATCCAATCCGTCCCGAAACTGTCAAAAGGCAGTAAAAGCTCGTCTGATGAGTCCAAAGTGTAGCTAAATAAATCGATAAATAAAATCATACTAGTGATGGTGTAAAAAGGATTATAAAGTTGTTGTTTTTGAATTTTCCTTCCCTTGACTTCCTTTCACTTATATTTTACCAGCGTTTGTTCTTGGTCTCATTTCTTTCATCCAGGTCCACGTTGGAGGCAGCGTGGCAGCCCTGGGCGGTAAATTATATGTATCCGGTGGGTATGACAACACGTTTGAGCTGTCGGATGTGGTGGAGGCGTACGACCCGACCACCCGCTCGTGGACTCTTGCTGGACGACTGCCTCAGCCCACGTTCTGGCACGGCAGCGTCAGCATATTCCGCCAGTTCATGCCGCAGGTGTCCAGCGCATTCGAACCTACCGACATACCCGAGTCAAACGCCATCCACCTGCACCGGCACCAGCGCTCACAAGCGCTGCACAATCTCAACAACAATCTCATCCCAAACCAGAACCAGGACGTGAACCCAGCACACTGAGTTTGGACCCAGAAACCCACGTTAACGTTTTCAGTGCGTTCTCCCTCATTGTCTGTTAACTAGCTGAATTACAGAGAGACCTGGTGTTTCTTAGCCCCGTTTGGTCTGCCTTCAAATTAAAGGTCCAAACAGTTAGAGTTCGTTAACACTAGATCAGGTGGTCCGGCGATTCGCAGCAGGAGTGCGCGGTGGTGGGAGTTTCACTTAAAAGGCCCATTTGTGTGACATCCTGTTGTGTTCTTTAACCCACCAATGTAGCACGGGTAGACTTTATATTTCACAATGTTTGTTTTCCACCACAATGCTTTTAAATCTTGACATTGCCGACCGTACATGAAGGCAGCTTATTTCACGGAGAAAGAGGGAGAAAAGAGACGGAGCCGCTGTGCTTTGTGCTGCAAACAGTCAGCTGTTACACAAACTCCTAGGCACTTAAGTGCTTGTGTTTAGTTTTTAACCTTGATGGGATTTTTCCTGGGTTTTCAAAGTGTCAATGACGGCAAATGCCCTTGTGCATATAGGTGACATCATTGCGCAATCATTTGCTTAAATCTTAGTGGTTGTTGGTTGAAGCGAGTGATACGGCACTAATTAATTTTAAACTTAACAGTGGCCATTTTGAGACAGTCTCTACTGGAAGGCATTCATGGTGTTGCAATTGTGCTGACGTGAAAAGCAACAGAAATAGTTGATGTGTGAAGAATAAAAAATAGGGCGACCCTGGCTCTTTACTCACCTCCACCAATCTTAACCATTACGGCCTGAAGTGAGTGTGTGTGTGAATGTCAGATCGTCGGTTACAGAAATTCTGCAAAGCATACTGGCAGCCTCATCCTAAACGTCTTTTTTTCCTCTAACACCAGAATAATATAAATAATTTTTAAGTGCAGCGTCTTATTTGCCCCACTCTGCGTTAAGCGGTGATGGGCTTTTTAAGCAGAAAAAAAACCATGGTTGGTAAGAGCCACAGTTGTAGTGGGTGTTTTCCCTCTCTTGGCCACAAGGGGCAGCCCATTCCACACATATAAACAATCTGGAAAAGCTGTCCAAAGGTGAGATTTCGGCTTTATGCTTGTTTCTTAACAAGTTGTTTTTGGCGTTACAAGAGAGAACAACCAAGCTTCGATAAAGAGCAGCACACAGCAACTTCCAGTGCCCAACAGGGCAACTGGGTTTATAGACTGTAATAAAAAGATGGACAACACGTCCCCACTTCCTCCAACTGTACAAAAGTGGGGCCAAAATATCCTCGATACAGGCGTCTCCATCTTGCTATTTTGACGTTGGAGCCGTGGTTTCGAAGTCCCGTCCATACACCGGCGCGACCAACACCCTGTTTTTATAGCATCAAATTACTAATAAAAACCCAACTGGTCAGAAAATTGCACACTTGAACTAACCGTGTGATCAGAACTACCTAAAATGGCATTTTTAGAACAACCTAAAATGGCAAAGTACACAACATTAAATGTTGTGTACTTTGATTTGTTTAGTTGAGTCTATGTCCCATCTGCTAACATGGGTGGGGGCAGGGTTTACGACTTATACTGCAACCCGCCACGAGGGGGCTTACAGTCTATGCATCAACTCCTGGGATGGACATCTCTGTGTTAGCGGTGAATTACTTTGGATAGTTTTTTACTACTGCACATGGGAATAAAGTAGTACGAAGACTTTTAAGGCTTCATAGGGAGCTGCGCAAAATTTGTGTCCGCGTCGGTTGGGGCTGAAGACTACAACTTAAATAATGAAGGAAAAAAAAATTCTGGGTGTGTGGAGGTCACCAGACCTCTGCACCCTGCCTTCATCTCTGCTTGAGGCTAGCTGCTCGAGGCTACATTAGCCGCTGCGAGTCTAACACATCCAAACCTCCAACAGAATTTACCAGCCAAGTTGCATTGTTGGTAATGTAGGCGTCTCGTTTAAGCAAGGATGTAGAATGTGTGAAAGAAGACAATATCTCTGGTTCTGCTGCATTGAGTTTGATCCTTTTTTGAGTGTCGGTGTTACAGGAGCGCAGTGCAAAATGGGTGGAGTACTCATTTTACAAGAGCCAAATATTTGTTCAGTTACGGCAATAATCTGATAAACATTCCAAAAACAATGACAATCACAGTTGATCTAGCACTAAACAGACATGGCTTCATAGGGAGCGTTAAAATACTATCTTGTACTCGGAAGGCGTGCAGAGTAATCTTCTGTCATCCTAGTCTGATTTCAGGATGGTTGCCTGTGATGTTACCTTGCAGCGGGTTGATATTCTATTGCTAGTGATATTTAGGCATCTCCTTGTGTCACTCCTGACCCTTAAACTGGGCTACAGCAGCCTTTATAACCACCAGTCGAATGTGCATGAAGAATTTCTTTTTCATTTACAGATGTTTTCTATGTTTATTTATGGATCTATTTGTGCTGTGGTTGCTTAAGATGTCCCTGCCTATCATGTTGCAACAAGAAAAATAACAGTTGGACAATGTTGGTGATGGGTGGCCAGTAACTGGAAGTGCAAAAAAGAATCTCAATTTGTTAAATGTTTGAGCTTTAATGTTGTTATGGTAGTGTCAATGCGTCATTGTTTTCTTAGTTTTCATACAAGTTTGTGATGTTGAATCAGTTTTGTAGTTACAGTATATTCTTAAGCTCACTGTGTGTACTGTGTTTGTATAATGTTTACGGTGTGGTTACAATAAACTGCAAGCAGGTGAGTTTATTCTGCAGAGTCACATTTGAAAGCTGTAAGCATGTTGCTAATATATTACTAATAAGCAATGGACGGTAGTTGCAGCTGAGTGTGAAAAGATTTTTATAAAACGTGTAGCTTTGAAGTCTAATGAGCTGTTGAATACATTTCCTTCTGCATAAAAAGTTTGTAAAGGCTTTTTTTTATATACATATACAGTATTTCCATTCTTCACATCTCTATAGTGCTGCTAATGGTCAAAAACTTCACTTTAACAAAAGCTTCTACTTAGAATAAATTCACTTAAAATTTCCCTAAGGATCAATAAAGTATCTATCTATCTATCTATCTATGGTATCTGCTCGATACAACATACAGTAGCATTGGGATACTTCTTTTATCAAATACACTGCGCATGAGAATTATTCCAGAAGTTTTTGGTTCTGTCATTATAGAATAATAAATTGCTTTTTCAGTCCACTAGATAGATGGTGCAGTTGAGTCAAATGAACAAAGGTGTTGACAAAGTTTTTTCCATTGAGGATATAATTTTGAGTAGAAAAAAAAAAGGTAATAAATTGCAATATATCACAGCATCATTTTAAACATGGCTGAAAAAATGCAGCCTTGACAAGCATGCGGTTCAGTTACCGTTACCTACT
This sequence comes from Etheostoma cragini, assembly GCF_013103735.1. Lineage (NCBI taxonomy): Eukaryota > Metazoa > Chordata > Actinopteri > Perciformes > Percidae > Etheostoma > Etheostoma cragini. The sequence goes on from NC_048413.1 coordinate 6,339,053, forward strand.
AACACTACGAGAAGGACTTCTAGCATGTCTAGAAACTCGACAGTTGCTGACTATGTGGCAGTTTCATCTTTGGATCTGTAAGGCCAAAGGTCCTCCTATCACATTAAAGGGTAACTCTAGTTTTGAAGGTCAATTGAGAAGGTAAATACAAGTTGGACAAATGCCCTATTCACTTCCATTGTAGCTTGTTTAGCCACTGCTGACTGCAGCGGTCTTGGTTAATACTGGACCACTGTCAAAGATTGTTTTTCCCATCAGTCACTTAGACACAAAAACATAGAAAATAGGGTGCAGGTTGAAAGAAGCAGTAGTTACCCTTTAAGTCCAGTAACTCTGCATGGGTTGCACACAGTCTCTGGTCTTTCAGATCTCAGGTCTTACTCCGGGATATATTCCCAACCGTTCCCTCCAAATCCATCGTGGACTCATACGCCTCAGTGACCAGCTGTGTTTGCTGCAAGAGAAACGGAGAAACTCTCCGCCGCCTCCACGTATCCCGGGTCCTGGCTTGACACCACCTCATCTATCACCACGTCACTCGACTTAGTCGACCCCCTCACCATGCAACTAGAACTGAGGCCTGTCCCAAAGTCGGCCTCTGGGTTAGCGTTGGAGTCCTGGACGTCGGCATTCTCTGGGATGCAGTATGTGTCCTCGGCCACCAGCGACTCTTCCTCTTCCTTTGTCCCTCCATTCTCATCGGGACTTTGGTCCACCTCCTGCACTATCACGTTCCTCAGTTTCCTCTGCCGGGGGTTGTAGTTCTCTGTGCGTTTGTGGATTTGAATGTGCCGTCGCAGGTGTGCCTGGAAGAGGAAGCGCGTGGACGTGCATTACGAAATGAGTCAATCCAATGTCCACTATTATGGTAATTCAAATAATTGTACTTTTTCAACAAATTTGGGTGGTTTTCTTTTTCTTTGTGAATAGACACTATTTTGGGTTTTGTACTGTTGGACAAACAAGCCTTAAAAAAGTGTAGTTCTGGTTAGAAAGTAAAAGACATCAACTTAAAAGAAACAGTCACATAACTAAGTAAATAAGACTTATAGATGAATACTGTATCGGAAGTCTCTTTTATATAGACTTTAGTGGTGGTGGGGGGTGAGTTCTAATAGTTTGTGTCCAGGGTGAGAGAGATCGGCTAAAATATACAATAAAACCCCCCCGATATTTTATAAAGCTAAATCAATCAATCCAAAGAGATCGGGCAGATTAGAAGGGACTGCAGCCTGCCTGGTGGGCCTACCTGTCGAGTGAACTTGTAGCCGCAGTCTATACACTCGAACTTCCTCATGCCCTTATGGCGACGCAGGTGAACACGAAGTTGCTCCCTCGCTGGCGGAGGCAATAAAACAACAAGAAGAATTGCATCAGTGAGTCGTGAACTCCATGCTCATTGTGTAACCAGCACGGTACGTCTTACCTTTGAAGGTTTTCCCACAGATGTGGCAGGAGTGGGGGCGGCCCTCCTCGTGCTTGCTGGCCTTGTGGCGGACGAGGGCGCCTTTCTCTGTGAAGCGCTGCTCACAAACGTCACAGCCAAACGGACGCTCACCGGTGTGTGTCCGGTGGTGTTTATCTAGACTGGCTGGTATTGAAAAGGGAGTGATTCATATAAGTAATCATTTCATATCTTTTTGAGTGAGAAATCCATTAATGAATCTATGAAATCTAATCCAGATGTTTTCAAAGTCTAACACTACGTACTCCCTGACATTCTGAGACGTAATTCTTTTTTTTCTTTTTTTTTTATGGGTTTTGTCACTCTTAATATTACACTCTTAGTTGTATTTGACAATCATGCTCTAAAAATGTTGAATGTACAATTGACATAATGTCGTGGGAGGACATAAACGGGAAGTATGATGTTGCCGTAGATTCATTGAGTGACACCATTGGCCCCAATTTAAGCCTGCTTAATTAGCGTCATTTAAAATATGCCTAAAAATGACCTATTCTTGTAATGTACCCATGAATGTACGGACAACTAGCACTGGTTTACTTAAAAACTGTAGAAAACTTTAAAAATGTGATGATTCTCAGTTAAGTTCTGGACTTTTTTCTGTGACTCCTAATGATTTACGGAAGTTTATTTTACGATGGACATCAACGATAATAAGGTAAGTCCCACTGAATCTAAAAAATATGTGTATAAATCTGTGTATCGTGTCAGTGTTTTTGTGATTGGACTGAGGTATTAGATGAATGTGTGTGAGTTTGGAAAACCTCTGATCTAATCTATTCAACAGAGTTGTGTTGCCAGTGCACTGCAAATTAGATATAGAAGTGTTAGATAATGTATCTTTAATCTTAAATCAAGCAAGCTTGTCAAGTGAAATGATCTTGTTGCATGGATGGATAATTTCACTTGTTCTGAGTCCCTTTTCTCTCAGATTTAGTGTTTTTATCTTGTTTTTAGCCCCCCTCTTTTTTCAGTGTGATGAAGGCGGAAGCAGACCAGGACGATGGCCTTTACCTTGCGTCCTGAAGGTTTTGCCACAGAGATGACACTGGTATGGCCTCTCACCACTGTGTATACGCAGATGCATGTTAAGGTTGTTCTTCTGGGAGAATGCATGGCCACATAAGCTACATACATAAGGGCGCTCATTTCTGGAAAGCAGAACAAAAACAAACCTGAAACAATCTGCACAAATTTGATCACAGTCTCAAAATGTACAGGTTAGTATTATTTTAGAAAGCAGATTTTATAGTTTTTTCTTGACTGATCACGAGTGTTAAACAAGTTTTCTGACAAACAGAACAGACAAAAAACACCATCTCTCAGCCTCTACCTGTGAATGGCTTTGATATGCATCTGCAGGCCGTTTCGGCTAGACGCTCGATGGCCACACTCCTCGCACACAAACGGCTTTTCGCCTCGGTGTTTGGCTGCTTCGTGCACACGCAGCTCCGTCCGGGTTAAAAAGGTTTTGGGGCACTGGGGACACTAAAAAGTGAAACATTGTTTGAAACAGAATTAAAAACGACTTCCTTATGCCTAAAGGTTCAAATGCAACATGACATCATGACTTGGCGTAAACATACACGCTGACTTTCTTAAGAAGAGTGGTGTGTTAAGTGTATCTCATCAGCGTGTATATCTACGCTGTATATACAGCGGGCGTAGACATACACGTCACTGGGCATGTTATCACAAGAAGAAAGCAGTGGAGTTTTGGAAACGTGACACCTGGGACACGATCCTCGGTCTTCTGGGTGTAGTCCTGTATTTTATCCATCCATGGAATTGGAAACACAGCTATTAATTGGTTCAAAAGTTATCTTACATAACAAACGCAGTGTGTTTCTATAGATGGTCTTAAATCAGCCTTGTTGGAGATTTCCAAGGGTGTTCCTCAGGGTTTCGACTTTAGCCCCTATTTTATTTTCTATATTCCTAACTGCACCTTTATGCAGATGATACGGTCATATATTCAGTTGCCTCTTCACTGAATCAAGCCATAAGTGACCTTCAGTTAGCCTTCCAACAACTTCAAGTCTCACTACATGGCCTTAAGTTAGATCTAAATACTAAGAAAACCAAAATGTTGACGTTTTTAAGGGCTCGTTTCCAATCCCCAGATAATATACCTGTTAACACACCAAATGGGGACCTAATTGAAAATGTTTCATCATTATTTAGTATTAAGGTTTTTGGCTGGACAACAAACTTTCTTTCAAAGTTCATGTTGAAAAGCTTGTAAAAAAGTTGAAACTAAGGCTGGGGTTTTATTTCAGATATAAAAAGTTTTAACATGTCAGCCAGGAAAAGACTTGTGCAGGCTACCTTTCTTAAGTGTTTTGGACTATGGTGATGTTGTCTACATGCATGCTGCCTATAGTACTCTCTAAGATTCTGTTCTTATGTTATCTCCTCAAGCAGAATTCCAGCTGGTTTCATCTCCGTTCCACCAGGTGGCGCTCTTACTAGGTTCTAAGGGTTTTTCACTGAGCTGGGGTAAGGTAAAATCCCTCTTCTTACAACCTCCATGGTCTTGGAATAACTTGTAAAACTTGCTCCATCTAAATGATCTAGTCCCATTAAATGAATTTAAGACCATGTTAAAATGCCATGTAATTCAAAAATGCAACTGCCACATGTGACCTGTTCCTTTCTTCTATGTGTGATTTTTACTCTGTTGTTGTTGTTTTTCTATTATTATTTAAATTGTAACTGGTGTGCTGTCTTGGCCAGGTCTCAAAATGATAACATGCCAATAATGGCACATGAATTGTTGCGTCATGAATTCGTAATTTCATGAGATCAGTCGGTCAAATGCGACTTAATGAAAATAGAAGTGTGTAACTGGGAAATCTAAGGTTTTGCAACATAAGGTAAACCATGAAATCCCCATTTTACTGTCGGTACATCACCATGAAGTCAAAGTCTCATCAAAAGACAACTTAGGAAAACTTACCGCGTGTGGTTTGGGATAACCATGGACCTTCATCATGTGAATTGTCAAGTTTTTCTTGTGCATAAACTGTTCAGGGCACGTTGAACACTAAAAAGAAAGAGAAAACAACACACCATGTCAAGGATATCAATGCAAATCTGAATAGGATCCAGGATTGTGTGCTATCTTTGTCCTGTGTTTGTCAGGCTGGACCTTGTGGGGCATGGTTCCTGTGTGGGACACGACGTGCAAACGTAGCTCTTCTTTTCCTTTAAATGTTGACGAGCATGTCACGCAGGTGTACGTCTGGAATTGTAACACAGCACAAACACTTATGTTACACTTTGCTGAATTCAACATGACACAGAAGATATATTTAGAGATACTCACCAGTACTTTGGTACAGTCTCTGATCTCGTGTAGCAAAAGATTCTCCTTCCTGAAGTACCTCTTCCCACATTTATGGCAACCAAAGGGCCTCTCGCCTGTATGCCGCCTATGAATAATAGATAGATATATACATAGATAGAATACACTTCATTGTCCCCGAGGGGAAATTTATCTTGGGTATAGTGCTTCAATCTGTTGCTTCCCAACACAAACATGTCACAGAGAAACCTAAAATCAACCATAAATACGCTAAAAAGCCAGTATGCGTCTTGATAATGTGTGTAGAGTCAGGTTTTAGAGCTGGAAACAGCACCGTTAAAGCAACGTTGTGACTGTTAAAAGACATTATAAATGCCTTGGACAACAAGCAACATTGCATTATTTGTGGATCTTTCCAAAGCATTTGCCTCTGTTGACCAGGAGCTACTACAAGATAGATTAATTAACATTGAAATTGGAATTACAGCTATTAATTGGTTCAAAAACTATCTTACAGAACAAACGCAATGTGTTTCTATAGGTGGTCTTAAATCAGACTTTTTAGAGTTTTCCCGGGTGTTCCTCAAGGTTCGATTGAAGCCCCTATTTTACTTTCTATATTCATAACTAATATTTGAAAGGACGTGCAAAATGCTAAACTGCTCCTTTATTCAGATGATACAGTGATATATTCAGTTGCCTCTTCACTGAATCAAGCATATATGAGAATCCCATTCACAGAGAAACCTAAAATCAACATGAAATCAACATAAAATCAACGAGCCATCTTAGGACGCGAGGGAAGGCGGGGGTGGGCAGCAACTTAGTAAATGTACTCAAGTTCTATACTAAAGCACAAATTGGAGGTACTTGTACTCTACTTGAGTCTTTTCTTTTCTTACTACTTCCTACTCCGCAAAATTTCCGAGAGAATTACTGTGCTTTTTACTCCACTACATTCATCTGACAGCTTTAGTTACTAGTTACTTTACACATTATGATTTTTGCAGACAAACAGGAGTTGATGACATATTTTAGATATTAATTTAAACTACCCAACAATATAATGTTTCCAGTTTCTAAGTTTTGAGGATTTTTCTGAATTGAGTACTTTTACTTTAAGTACATTTTCTTGATGATACATACTTTTACTTAAGTAACATTTTCAATGTAGGGCTTTTACTTGTAGCAAAGTATTTTTACAGTGTGGTATTAGTTCTTTTACTAAAGTAAAGGATCTGAATACTTCTTCCACAGAAAAGACGGCATCTTTAAAAGTGATTAATGTACAACAAGTGCTGGTGCATTTATTGCTCTTTTCTCTGTTGTGCTGAGATTTTCTATTGGAGATCAGCAGCTTGAGAGAGGTTGGGATGAATGATAACTTAAGCTTGAAGACATATACTGACTGGCTATTCTTTCAACAGTAATTTGAAGTTAAATACTACAGTCGTATACCTGTTGTGGACTTTGAGGTAGTATTTGCTCTTGAAGGATTTGTCACAGCTGGGACACTGCACAGAGTCCTTCTTGGAGTCTTCTTCCACAGCCTCGCCATTCTCCTTTCCATCTGTTTTACTCTGGGCTTTGCGCCTCCGTGCCGTTGATGTGGACGGGGACAAGGAACTGGGCTCTTCAACGGGGACATACTCCTCATCGGTTCCTTCAGTCATCCCCTCAAAATCCCCCACATCATCTTCCTCCTCTTCTTCTTCTTCTTGCTCCATTGCCTGGCTAACACTGTTGTCATTAATGTCAACCTGCAAGTCGGTTTTCTGGAATATAGCAGAAGGCAAGTGTAATAATAAACATCACATACAATGTACATTCTTTACTAAACATTTGTAAATATGTTGTACATTCTGTCCCTCTGTCCATCAGTCTCTGTCCGTCTGTAATCATGATCCTAATTTGCACTTTGCCTGTATAGTAGCAAATGTCTAATCACTGTGGTACCAAACTGATCTAATGAAATGGCACGCCCATTCATGTGCCATTATTGGCGTGTTATCAAGGCGCATACTGGCTATTTAGCATGTTTATCAACGCCATTGACTTCCATTACCTGCGATTGTGTGTGAATTTACAACATAGCGAGTTGTATGAAAGGGTGAAAATCTGCGAAGGGAGAATTGTCGGGGTGGTGGATGGGTAAAATATACAGGACTTACACCCTGGAGACCAGGGATCGTTTCCCACGTGTCCTAAAGTCAACCCTTGCTTTCTTCTTTTACTAAAGCCAACCGGTTCTTTGTTTCCTAAACTGAACCGCTGCTTTCTTTTTGCAATAACACCCCAAGTGGCGTGTACGTTTACAGCATAGACATACACGCGGATAGCTCAAAATGCATAAAGATAGCCACTTGGCTTAAGAAAATGGGCGTGTATGTTTACACAAAGTCATGGTGTTGTGTTATTAATACTCATATATTTACCTGTTTTTCACCAGTTGGCTCCTCTGGGTTTGGGTTCTCCACAACAACATCATCACTTTCTCTCTCTGAGGGAATAAGTGGAGCTTTATTGCCGGCCTTTTCAGGGACTGTTAAATCAGTGTCCGGGCTTTCATCAGTCACCAGTCGCCTGGGGCCCTTCACTACACGGCCACAGCGGGTGGTGGTAGTGGTAGTGGCAGCCATGCTAAAATGGGTTATAGCAGTGTCAAAGCCGGACGTGCCTTTTGTTATTGGGACCAAGTTCTCTTCTTTGACTGAACAACGAGGGGTCGTATCTGATGTGGACTTCCTAGGTCTGCCTCTTTTGCGCTTAAAAGGTGCAGGATCCACAGAAGTGTCCTTGAACTGCTGACAGAGTGTGAGTGCCTCTGGTACACACAGGCTGGTTGCTGCATGCTGAACTTTGTCCAAATTTTCAGGATCCAACTTCAGCTCTCCGGTGTAGACAAAGTTCAGGAGCAGCTCCAGGCCATCGTTGGGGCACTCCTCCAGGCAGAACTCCGTGCACGGTGCCGTGGGCATGTTGGGCTGCTGGAACAGTTCACTAAAACAGGCGAGGATGCTGCGATGGGCCAGGTACACCACCCCGCCTCCCACATTCAACACTGCATCACAAAACCTCCCTACTGCCCTCTGCTGGTTCAGGGAGGACAGGACACGCTGGGCATGGCTGCTCTTTGCTGCAGGCATCCCTCCGCTTTCAATGCAGCTGCAAGAGATACCCATGCAACATTTATTCCAGAACTCTCTGCACTCCCAAGGACAGTTGCACTATTTGTCACTTTGAAAACACAGTCTATAGTTACACTTTGAAGGTGAATATAGACCCGGGGATTTTTTTTTCATCATTCACTCTCTCGATTAATCAATTTGTCTATATTATGTCTGAAAATATTGAAAGATGTGGTTAACAATGCTCAAAATACTATTTTTGTCACTCGACTTAATCTCTAGAGAGGTTGGATGTTGTACATTTTTATACATTTTTAACATGATAACATAATAACATAGAATATCAGAAAAATTGACATTTTGAATGAAAATTTAAGAAAGCTCGATATCACTTGCATTAGTTTATGTCAGCCCATTCTTCAAAATGTAGCTAACTGAATAACATGTTTGTCACTGCTAGCTACCACATTACATATATTATTTTATTAAAGTCTAAACACTTTGTAGTATATTTTTGCTGGAGCTATCATGATTCTACTTGTTTTTCTTAAAATGGTTGCAAACCCCTAGCTACCTACGCACTTCGACGTTTATTTCCTAGCACATATTTTAAGACGATCCCTTAGCATGGTACGCACCCGATAGCTGCACGAGACTCACATCTGCAGCATCGATGAAACTGGTAATTTATCTGTGTAATTGTTGAGAAGCTGCACCCGCCTCGGGTGTACTGAAAATAGGATGTTAATATAGCAAAACCGCTACATGCACATTGTTTTCGTTTCTTGAAGGCCCCTAAAAACTGCAAAAGGAAGAGGATGTGACGCTTTTTACGCGACCGAACTCCGGGAAAAATGCTTGTTGTCCATCATTAAACATAAACATGCTCACAAGTGATAATATAATATCTACAAATGTAATTATTAAGTGTGGTTACAGTTCTTTTTGTCAGTTTTTTATTTCTGTGTATGATCGCTAAATAAGAGCAATATCTTTGCTTAATAACTGAAAAGTAAATAACTATACTCCGGAATAAGCCATAGTCAACCACCTAGATGCGGCGACTGTTAGTGGCTCACACATGTACGCTAGCTTGTTAGCGCGTCTTTGGTTACTGTCGTTACAGTTAGCCAGCTCATTAGCTTCACTATACCAATTATTAACGCTATCCATGTAATAGCACAATTAAGACTCGTGTCTACAGTTCCGCGTTGTTGTTTTCCACAAGCGGGGGTAAGTTTTCTCCATCTGAATGCAACAGTATTAGCTAATAGCTATCAGTTAGCATAGCTGTCAGTTGTTTTGGGGCTTTGATAACGTTGGGTGCATGGATGGACAAGTGACGTTATTTTAAAATGCATTGTTGTCTGACACCTGGTTCCTCTTTGTTGGGTAGAAACGCGTTAATGTATTTATTATTCAGCCTCACATGTAGAGAAACTAACGTACATTATGAGAAGCATACAGTTGGCTCGTTTTACTTCTAAGCACGGTTAGCTTAGCTTTCAACTGCTATCAAACTGGCAAATGTGTTTTGAAATGTATGTATTGCCAGGAGTGGAAAGTAAACAAGGACATTAACATAAGTACTGTACTTAACAATTTTGGGGCACTTCTACTATTTTCTACTACACTTCAATGTTCTGGCTAATACTTTACTTAGACTACTTAGCTAGTGTATTCAAGTTAATGATACTAAATATTCACTGTATACTAACTACACAATAACTAATACATTGTTATAGATTAACTAACATTAAAGTTAACTAGCTGTATATAAAATAGTTAAAATTAGCTTTACATTTTTTAGCTGTAACAATGACCTGGTGACCACATTAAGTTTAATTATTTTGTCAATATGGTATTTAGATTTATAATTGATCCCTGAAAGCAAATTCACTCAGCAGCAGTAATTCAAGTGATGTACACATTACTACATTAATAATTATATAGTTACAATATATAAATAAGATTCTGTACTTTCACTTAAGTTTTGAATGTAAGACAAATTCTTCCTACACGGACATTGCTACCTTTTACGTTTTTAAGAACTTCTTTCAAAACTGCATGATTGATTTTGTATGTATGCATTGATTGTGTATTGTAATATATTGCCATTTGTTGTTTGCAGAGACAGCTGGCCTTTCAGATACAAATTTTCTTTCCTCTGTCTTCGCAGGTTCTCCCCTTTTTGTTTTTCATCAGCTCCCACATGAATAACTGCTGTTCAGAATCATGAAGGTGAAACCCACACAGATTAAGGGCCATGCTAAATCTCAGAAATGGAAGGATGTGAGGGGGAAACGGTCCCGGCCCTTCATCAGTTCCTCAGAGCTCAACTCCAGTCCTGTCATGGCCAGGATGGCGAAGGAGCACCAGGCATCTGTGAAGAAACAACCCGCCATCAAGAGATTGAAGAGCAAGGCAAAGCCTGTCACCGACTCCAGGAAAAACACCCATCAGCCTGCATTTAAGAAATCTCACACTCAGGCTAATGGAAGTTCAGCGTTTACAATGGACAACGGGTCAAATGACTCAGTGGACTGGAAGGAGTATTCCCAGTCCATTAATGGGAACGGATTGGAGACCTCTGGGACGGACAAGGAAGATGTAAGCCTGAGTAGACTGGAGGGAGAAGCTCTCCATTACTGCGCAGAGAGAGATGATCGACAAAACCATGCAGTACTAGTCATGGAGACGGATCAGGTATGCTTCACGATATATTGGTAAAGATCTGGCAAATATTAAGACTTTTTTATCCATTTATTTGACTGAGAATTACATTTACTCTCCTGCAGACCCTGTGTTTCCGTGGGAAGTGCTTTTTGACCTGTCTGTATGGTCGGGTAGAAGTGATGGGGTTCACTATTGAAGAGGGCCAGCAGTCCTATCCCCTCTTCTCCCCGGCCTCACATTGTCCACTGACTATTAAAGCACTGGAAAGCTCTGATTACTCCAGAGATGACAGAACGGAGGCTGCACCCATCCTCCGAAAGTACCTGTCAACAGGTATAATTGCAGTAGCAGTAATTTTGCATATTTTAAGCTAGGAATTTTAATTTGTTGATACACTACTGAGTTGCGTGTTAGAAAGAAAATGTACCATGGACTGCGCTTTTCTGTCCTTTAACCCCTTTGAATGTGCGTTTTGCAGCATCCAGGAAAAAGTTGCTAAAACGGATTACGTCAAACTCATCCATCATCCTACTGGAGCCCATGGAGACGCCTCTGACACGTTTTCTGTCGAGCTTCACAGATTGCAGTGAATTGTTCAGCCCCCCTGTGGTGAGTTGATTGAGATCCCGAAAATATTCACCTAATCACAAGAAATTAAAGTAAACGGAATCAGGAGAACATGAGCAGACTTCATATATAGGTTAATGTGTAGGTAATTATTTTTAGGTTATTTTTGTGCATTATTTGGCTCTTATTTGATAAGACAGCTGAAGACAGGAAAGGGGAGAGAGAGGAGTAATGACATGCAGCAAAGGGCAGTGGGTCAGACTCGAACCATGGGCCGCTGTGGTAAGGACTGAGTCTTACTACATGGGCCTCACGCTCTACCAGGTGACCCATGTTTGGGTCATTTTTGAAATGTTATAACCAAAGCTTTTATTCCCTGCTTGTTTGCAGAGTGAACTGATGTCAGCTGTTCTGGACACCCCCCTCAATGGGTTGGGTGTGATTCCTCTGACCAGAGCCGTTGACGGCCTGAAGATGTCAAACACTTACAGAGATGCTCTTAATATGGTTGTCAGCGCCTGTAGAGGTAAGCTCCTTTTTGACACACACCTAATTAAACCTACATCATGTAATTTCTTTAGTGGATTCTTAGCAAAAACCCTTTGTTCTTTCACAACTATGTGCTCATTCCTGTGTAATTACTTCCGTCAACTAATCAAAGTGTTCTCGTAAGCGTAAAATCTGCCATTCACAATCATTTAGAATACACTCACTCGATTGGCGGCAGCCATGTTGCGCTCCCATCTTTAAACTACATAAACCAAAGAGGGACATACCTCTGCCTTTTGCGTTTTTACATTTGCACCGTGATGAATGCCAGGAGGATATTACTTGCGACTGCCGGCAGATTTGAAACCCTGTTGAAGATGGAGGATCACACCTATTCTCAAGGACGTGTAATGGAGTTGCCAAGGAAGTGAAAAAGAGAATTAAAAGGACGCAACAGGCAGAACAGCTGCGAGTAAACAATGTTACGAGCTAATTTTGGGTTCCCCGACCGTAGGAGTTAAAACGCGCACGCAATGGGAGGGGCTAGAAAGCGATTTTCAGTTGGTTGTCAAATACAATTTCACCGCTAGATGGTAGAAATTCTTACACAATGTGGCATTAAGTAATTTTACATGACGGTCTCATGTCTGCAAAATAAAAAATAAATTAAGCATGTGAGCAATTAGAAGTACTAATTTAACATTTTGCCATTTGATGTGTGTTTTCTGCCAGACATTTTGAAACAAGCAGCAGAATTAATAATCTAAACTTGATGGCGGCGACGTCAAGGTTAATAGGTTAACACATACAGTAGTGCATGAACCGGTTTGAGTCTAACCGGGGACATTTGTTGCATCTCCCTCCCTCGTAGACAGGGAACGAGGCATGCTTCCCAAAAAAGCTCTCCTTTCTTCATATCATTAAACCATTGAACTCATCATTGTTCAGTGACAGAGCTCCCTGTTGTTCACCAGGTGCCAACCACGCTTAAGCCCTGTGGCTGTTTCTGTTAGACTATCATGTCTGAGTCAAGCCATACCAAACATTTACATAACGGACACCATTGTCTGATGAAAAATGCCATCACATTGTCAGATGGCAGCAGTGATATGTGTTCCATGTCTGATAATGGCTGTACGAACAAAAGTCCCATTTGATCGTGCCCTGCCAAATTACTGGACCCATGTCCTTCATTGACAGGGGACATGGATGGCTGTGCCGTTATCCTTGTATGTGGTACCAGGAACGTGGGCAAGTCGACGTTCATCCGCAGCCTCATCAATACCTTACTAAATCAGTAAGTTCTTATGCATGTATGCTAAATGTGAACAGATATTTTGTAATATATTTTATGTACAAGATTTGAAATTGTGGCTCATCCTTTTAACACATGTGTGTGTGTGTGTCTGTGTGTGTGTCTGTGTGTGTGTCTGTGTGTGTGTCTGTGTGTGTGTGTCTGTCTGTAGCACTACTAATGTAGATTATTTGGAAGGGGATCTCGGTCAAACAGAGTTCACTCCCGCTGGTTGTCTTTCTTTGTCAACTGTCAGAGAACCACTTCTGGGTAAGTTATTTTTTTGTAGTGTTGTATCTACAGGATCTGCAGCAATGTGCAGTAAAACAAAAATATGGTGTTTTTTGAAAACAAAACCATGTAAACCTATTCTGGTGCAACCTCAAAATACAATTAGAACCTGAAAATGAGCAGAATATGGGCGCTTTAAAGGAATGATTCAACATTTTGGGAAAAGGGCTTTTTTTGCTTTCTTGCCTAAAAAAGTCCAATGAAATTATAACCGATAAAACTGAGTAGTTATTTATTTTCTTTACAGTTTTGAGCGGTGATACAGAATGAAAAATTTGCGGACTATTTTTTTGTTTGTAGTGGACATATGTTAACATTCTGAGATTATTATTGTTTTTTTATCTGTGGAAAACCTGCGTAAAATTCAATTGCTAATCGCAGGGCCACATGGAATTCTGTGTCCGCAGATTCCATGTGGCCCTGATGTGAATTTAACTTATTACTGTTACTTGGCTGTAGCTTCATATTTACTGTGCAGACATATGACAGTGGTGTCAGTCAGAAAAGCAAATAGGCATTTTACCCAAAATGTCAAACTGTTCTTTTTCTTATTAATGGGTTTTTTATTCTCCCATTTGATATTTCTTTGCTATTATCAAAAGACTAGGGCTTAGTAGATTCATGCTGAGTTCTCTTTCAGGTCCCCCTTTCACACATCAGTGCACCCCAGAGCACATGATCTACTACGGTCATTCGTCGTGTGAGGCGGACTTAGAACGCTACCTGGAATCCCTCAAGTCCTTGTGGCGTAGACGCTCCCAGAGCCGAGAGACTCCTGTCATTATCAACACCATGGGCTGGGTCAAAGGTCAGCTCAGGCTACCCTCTATGACAGAATATAGAATCTAGAGCTTCAAACCGTGTCTGAACATGTGCTTGTTTTGGTGGCTGTCCACAGGGTTTGGATTCCAGGTGCTAGTGGACATGATCCGCTTCTTCCCAGTCTCGCACGTGGTCCAGCTCGGTCACAGCGGTATCACCCAGTGTCCCGCCCTCACGCCAGAGTTTCTGAGGACGGCACACGGCTGCCAGACGCACCCACCTGCTCAGACCGCTCTGGACGAGCTCACGGAGAGCCACAGTCCCCCCCGGAGTTACACTCACCTTATCGTACAATCAGAGTTCCAAGGAGTGGGACGCCAAGGGACAGCGTAAGTACACAACTCTCATGATCCTGTGTGGGCAGTAATGTGTAAAGCGTCCCCTTGTTTCATAGCTTTTTGTGGATGTGTTTTATTTGACAGGAAACACCAGCGCACTAATGAGCACAGAGAGCTGTCAATGCTGGCTTACCTGAGTCAGCTGCAGTCTCCAGACCCCGGGCCAATCAGACCGCTGCACAGCCTCACCCCCTACCAGGTACGTCAGAGTCATGATGCAGCTTTACTGTGGATAGAAGTCACATAGGTTTTTTTATTATTACCTTGGGAAATTGTTAGCAGATTTTACAAACTTGTGCAGTCATTTTATGTCATTTAAAAAAAAAAAACTGTTCATTAATTTTCTTGCTGAGGGTTAAATGATGTCTCTCATGTCTCTACTCTAAATATGGAGCTAGAAACCGCAGGATTAGCTAAGATAAATACCGGATGTAAGGGACATGAGTTAGCCTGAGCATGGCTCTGTCCACAGCTTAAAAAACAAAATCACCTACCGGCACCTATATGTTTTCCTTGTCACTGCTGGCAGCCAAGACAGTTGGCTATTTGGCATGAAACGCCCCGTGAAACCACAAATTTACCTTTTTACATTTCAGTCTGTGTACCAATTTGTCAACTAAGACATAGTGTGTTAATAAGTATCCAACCATCCTCCCTCTGGCCTACAGGTGCCCCACACAGCAGTATCTTTAGGTGTGATCCATTGCGAGGTAGTGCCCAGCCACATGTTTTATGCTGCCAATGCCAGTCTGGTGGGACTCTGCTGCCTGGGAGAGAAAGTGGCAAGCAGGGCAGGCCCAGTCCTGCTGTCGCAGGCGCCCATCTGCCCATGTGTGGGCTTCGGTACGTATTCCACCTGAGCTTTTGCTCAAATATATGTAGTTTTTTTCTGTTTGTTCTGTTGACTTTGGCATCACTTCCTGCTTTATGTGTTAAAAATAATAAAATAAACCTATGCACACAGCATATAGCAAAGCAATTTTTGCTTCTGATCTTATGTCGTCATGTACGGAAATAGTAAGGTGTAAGCCTTTCCTTTGCCAAACTGAGCATTGTTCATGAATAACATGAAATGTTACTAACCAAGTGTTGTGAATTTACCAAATATTTTACATTGAATGGCTATGTGTGAACAAATGCATATTTATTTTGAATTCACAAAGGACATCTATGGTATGTTAGCCTAAATAGTGGTGTTACTTATGTTTGGGTTCAGTTAGACCACTGATGAACAAGCAGACATCTTTAAAATCACGTTTCTCAGCAATTCTCATTAAATTAACAAAGTCATGACGTATCAAGGCGATAGAACAATCTCAAGTTTAAAGCAGGCCCGGGGTCTCCAGGGACCCCGAACAGAACATTAAAGGCTAAAGTGTTGGCTCTTGGTTGTTGAATTGAAATGTCAAACATGAGTGTATTTACATGCCAATGTGTTCCAGGTGTGCTTCGAGGCATTGACATGGCGCGAGGCCTGTACTTTTTGCTGACCCCTGTAGATCCCTCCATCCTTCGTAAGGTCAACTGTCTCCTCTTGGGAGCGATATCACTGCCTTCCTGCATCCTCACATCACAGGTCAGAAGTCAAAACACAATACACTTCAAACACATTATATTTTTTCTCACTTTGGCATAAAATGTGACATGTAAAGCTTATGTTAACCGTGTCTTATGGTGTACAATTTCAGCCGGGCTTTGAAGGAGAGATGCCCTATGTCACTACAGACTACAGTTTTGATCTCACTGGTGCAGGAAAGCTGCGAGTCTTCAAGGGACTGACAAGACCCAGTCAAATGGGGATTTAATGACATTTTCTACACAGCGTCGGTTTATTGCCCCTTAGCCTTCTCGACTGGTGTCTCACGCCAAACCAGTCAGCAATGGCCTTTGAATGTACAGAACTGAAGATGAGTCTGACGTTTTTTGGTTTTGCTAATGTGAAGATTCAGTCTGACGGAGCAGCCAGTATCACATACTCTGCAGGAAGAGATGTCTGCCTTCCTATTGCTGGACTGCTACATACATTTGATAGTGCTGTAAATGAGTGGACATGGACAATAATAGGCTTTTCGGACCGGAATAAACTTTTTTGTAGTTTCTAAGAACACATTTCTAACTTGTACTTCAGAGTAGGTACTCTCCCAGCACAAGAGGAACTTTTGAATGAGGTGAGCATAGAGTGATTGGTCGGTCCTGGTACAAGTGTACGTCACTGATCGGTTGAACATGTGAGCCAATGCAGCACTGGGAACTGCCATTTTTAACCGCTAGCGAACTAGCCAGCCACTAAATAAGTAAAATCCAACAACTTAATGCTTCACCCACATCCACCCTTGTCACAGTGTAGAAAGCACATTGCTATCGCCAGATATGACCCAATTAGCAAGCTAGCCTTAGCTAACTAGACAAACCAGGAAATTCCACCACACTTTAATGCTACACCGGTAACAGTGAAAAGAGCCAAACAGCAGGCTGGTGGCCAGGTTTAGCTGCTGGGTATAACGGCCCCTCCTCCTCACTCCCCGCTGCTAGGAGACTAACGTTACTTAGATGGGAGGAGAGTGGACGCTAGCTAGTCTGCTCCAGGGATGGAGCTGCGGGGAGTGAGGCAAAGGTACCGGCTGGCTTACGTGACTTGAGTGTTTCGATTGGCGGTGCAAATGCGAAAGACTTTAAAGGTATGTAGTTCTCGAGGGAGCTCCCCTGTAGACATTTCCTCTCAGAGAAACCCTGGAACTGTTTGGTTCGAAAACGTCTATTATCTTACATTGTACTTAATTAAAGCTCTTGTTTAACGTCTCTTCTTTGTATAGATGCATTCCAAAGCTGCAAAAGAATTCAAGAACCTGCCAGATATTAAATGAGAAACAACTTTGGTTCAGATTTGTGGTTTTCTGGCTTTAAAGTGCTAAACCCATCTTGATATTTACTTCAGTCAAATAATCATAGGTCCATATAGAGTGTACAAGGCAGAGTTAAGGAGGGATCTTTCACATGACACTTTTTGTGACTCTTAAGCCCATTTTTGTCATTATGTGCTATAATAGCAGTCAAAGGTTTCACAGAAATGTCTCTATTTTTACTGTCGACTAACTCTGCATTAACTGCTGTACATTTGGTATTGTGTTAAAGGGACACAAACATTTTCCGGCATTTGTAGGTCATTAAAAACTTTTTGTAAATGCAACATGTTTACGATTTTTTATGTAGGCCTATGTGATATATAAAAGATGCCATTAAAAAACTCTTGTTCCAAGGTGCTACCTTTTAGACCTCAAGGGGGCAGCAAATGTATGTTGCGATTTTTATCTGAACCACAGCAGGTTTTCACTTTGAAAAGGTCTCCAGGGCAGTAAAAATAATTATTAAGACAATCGCTTATAATACTGAAAAACTTCATATTTAAAAGCCAATCAAGACTAAAGACATTACAAACCTCATCTGAACAACTTGTAACTTTGTACTGCACACCTTTTAAATGATCTGACTGAGAAGTGAAGGAGTCCTCCGTCGTAAACATCTACTCCCACAGTGAAGAATTGCTAATTTGTTAAGTAGGCTGTTTTAACATCCCCTCTCTGCCCCTTTGCTTTTCTTTGTTCGCTGTTCCCCGCCTCTTTATTGAGGGTGGGCGCACACAAACACAACACAGTCACATTTTGGCAACGTCATTGTTTTGGCTTTGTCAGATCAGATGTGTTCCCATAGACCTCCATCAAACCAAAGAGAAATCCCACTGTAGAGGTGCCACTAGACAGTCTACATGAACCTGAATGATTACAAATAACATGAATCGGTGAAATGCATTAAAATACACATTTAAGTTACTTTAAAACAATCGAGCAAAACTTTTACCCTTTGGATTTTATTGAGGCTCCTGGCATTCTGTAATTAGTAATATGTCAAACTTACCTGTGGTTGTCTGGAATTAAAGTTGGAAAGAAAAATCATGTATAAAAATCAAATAAAGCACAAGCTGTCAGTCCCAGTACTGTTGAAAAATAGGATTGGTCGTTTATTTGACTAAGTAAGTGATTCTTGAAGCAAAGATGCCAAGCTTCCCCCAGCTTTTCGATTGTGCAGATTTTTCTGAAACAGCATACATGTGCTATTTATTCCAGAATCAATATGTGTAAAGCGTTAAAGTATTAAGGGCATCTTGGTTGTGTAGCCCTATTTTTATTTTAAACTTTATGTGTTAAACGATCTGTCAAATCGCTTATGTCACATCCCCCCACCCAAACAAACAAGACAAAGACAATTGTGCTGCGTAATGTAACAATGCAGAGGCAGTGTGCCATTATAACCGCTCGAATCCTCCTGTTGAGTTTAAAAATACACTGGAGTAGAGAACTTTCCCAGACTTAGCAGACTATTTCATTAAATGGTCGGATTTTTTAAACTAGACGATAAAAATGAAATGCCATGAGGGTGCTTGGGACAAAAAATATATCTTCTGGGGTCTGTTAACCTCCTATTTCTCCCACTTTTTGTGCATTGTGTACAACCACAGGTTTGTTTCATGATAATCTGATTTTCTGTCTTAACTAAACATCTTAAAACTATATTTTGGGATACAGGGCCTTTCTTCAAATTGGCCTATCCGATCAGGCAACAAAGTAGGACCTAAGGGCCCTGAATGTCTGTTGATAATGAATATTAATAGTGCATATTTTCAGGTTTGAAGTCTACTACCTAAAGTAGTAAAGCGTTGTTTTCAAAGACTAAGGGAATATCATTAGCTTACTATATTCATGGTAACAGCTTATATTAGAAATATATCTGTTTTAGGCTTGAACATGGCAGCCACGAGTATTTCAGAGTTTAGAATAATGATAGGCATGTTAACCTTTCTTTTATTTGGGGAAATTTACACTCCAGCCAAACTTAAGTTGGCTAGTGTAACATTTGTCAAACTCATTATCCTTAAAGTGGTTTTGCTTGTAAAAGTAAAACATACGGTTTGTAAATACACTAATTTAACATTTTGCTTATTCAAATATTTTTTTCAAAAACAGTACAGAATTTAAATCTAATGAAAACATAAAAAATTAAAGTGCAGGCAGGTCAACCAAAAGCCTGTTTAAAAAGGTAGGTCTATAACTAAAACATTTTTTTTTAAAGCAACATTATACCATCATGTACATTACTCATTATTGTATTCCTATATTATTAGGTTAATCAACTAGAAACCTTTAAACATTACCTGGAGACAGTTTTCAACCAACTTAAAAAGTGTTATGTCCTTAGCATTAGCTAACTACAGCTAAATCTGTTAGTAATGGTGTCATTTAAATCTATCTAGCCTTACGTTTATTTGATTATATGGATGTTGCCCTGGTAAATGTAACTTATCTTAATGTATTTGTTCATTATATTTTGTGTCAATTTGAAAAGTAACTAAAGTTATGAAACTAATGCAGCGGATTATAATGAAAAATATTTAATCTCTAGCGTTAATGTTATTCAACTAGCTAACGTTAGAAGTAGATAGTACTACGCTAGTAGGCAGAAAATGGAAATATTCAAGTAAAGTAGCCTAATTAAAAATAGTTATTGGGTAAACATAATTAGTTACTTTCCAAGACTGAAGAAAAATTGTAATTTAAATAATATGTTCTCTCTTTTTTGACTATTTTTAGATTTAACTTGGTTGACAGGGATCAACTCACAAAGTTGTAAGAGTTTAGCATTAGCTTACACTCGCTAAATCTGTTAGCAATGGCCGACTCAGGTGTCATCATAGACCGTATATATATTGATGGACAGAGCATCCGGTTCGGAAAAGTGCAACCACTGCGGAAGTAACTTAAACC
>NC_048413.1:6359345-6364562 GCF_013103735.1 Etheostoma cragini
CGACTCATTTCTGATCTCCACAAACCAATGGGTGACGTCACTCATGCTCTGTCCATTTATATTAACGGTCTATGGGTGTCATTCAGAAATCTAGCTAGTTAGCTAGCTACAGTTGCTGAATTATAATTTTGGATGCTGCCCGGGTAAATGTGTCTTTTCTCTTAATGTATTTATTCATTATATTTTGTGTCATTAATCTGAAAACTAAGTAACGCTAAAGATAAGCAAATAGTTAATGCATTGGATTAAAACGAACAATGTGGTTGTCTAATGTTGTTGGACTAGCTAAGAGAAGTATAACGCTAGCATAGTAGGCAGAAAATGGAAATATTCAAGTAAAGTATAAGTAGCCTAATTAAAAATAGTTCTTGAGTAAATATACTTAGTTACTTTCCAAGACAAAAAAAAGATTTAATTTGAATAATGTGTTTACTCTTCTTTTTTTTTTAGATTTAACTTTGTTGACAGGGATCTGGGTGTACTTTGGATAAAATCCCTCAGTAACTGAATGGACTCTGGTTTGGGTGCTGCTGAGTGTCTCGGGCGCCTCTAGCTGCCATCACACTGCACAACTTGAGAGAGAAACTGCATCGAGTCTTTTGTGGATCCCGAACTAGCCAGGTTGTCTGAATGAATGGAGAGCCCATGGTTGATCAGAGAGGGCGACAAGACGACGCAGAGGACTAAATGTGCTCAACTTGAGCCGCATGATATGTAAAGTTGATAGCACGAAGTCCAGCCATGGATTAGCTTCTTTAAAGACAAATCCACGTGTTTTTCTTGTAGTAATCTCATTCCTGCATCGACCGAGCTTCACCAACAGACATTGGACGTCGAGGAGATTTCTTTTTCGCATGTATGCAGCCAGCAACAGGTTATTTACAACTTAGCATGGACTCCAATTTGCAGCCGTGCCTCACTGGTTGCTAGACCTGTGTGGATATTAAGTTTTGATGTATTTTTGCCACTCTTTTCCGTGTACTCACGGCGATGTGAGTTGCAGCTTTGTGCTCGCCGCCGACCACTGATCTTAACAGGCTGAAGAGGCGTTTTAAATGAGAAATGGGAAGCAAGTGAGAATGCCACAGAGAGGACCGCTTCATTAAACATCACTGGGTGATTAGCATCGAGCCTGCCACACGCCGACAGACGGACCTGTGAGGAGCTGCTGTTGGTGCAGGGTTTATTTTCTCTCCCAAGAAGGACTGCATGCATAGATGGTGCCAAACAAGTGGACAATGAATTCAGTTCTGCACAAATCGCCACCAAGGAGCTGGCTTGGTCTCAGATTACGTCTCAGTAAGTAAACATTCATGAAGTCATTTCACTGATATGATCGGTTGCATACGTCAGCACCTTCTCACCATGAGTCACCTGAACGCTTTGTTCTGTACGAAACACCTTGTGTAATTCACGCTGCGCATTGTGTTTCTCTTAAAGAAGACTTTGATCCTCAGGCTCCAGATCTTTGTTTAATGTCCCCCCCCCTTCCATCATCAAAGTTAATAGCTGGATTTGGCGATTTGACAAAATATCCCAGCTGGAAGCAGGGGTATTTTAATCTGAGAAGACAGTACACAGTGATCTGAAGTTCCCCTCATGATGAGGACTCGGCAGCATAAACTCACATGAACACTATTTATTGTGTTTTTCCTCCCTGGCCTGCCATCTGTGCTCTCCTCTTTCTTTCCCAGCTCATAATTCACATCAAAGTTACATTGTTAATATGTAGTCTTTCCTAAGGCTGAAACTAGCAATTTTTGTCCCAAGTAGGTTTTTTGTAGGTAGGTCTTTTTTTTTTACATTTAAAAAATGACATGATGAAATATTTGCAGATTCATATTCTGTTAGTCATCTAATTGACTTCTTGTTTTAGCTTCAGACCCAGCGAGCTCTCTCTGGCGGCCGTTCCATGTGTGATGTATGCATTGCATGGCTTCATACAGTAAGCATGGAGTTAAAGTTTAGCAGCCTTAATTGGTTGAGTCTGGAACCCTTCAATGTTCCAGGCCACCAGAGTCTTAAGCCTGTCTTAAACACACTGGTCTAATCTGGGACCAGATGTCTAGTCTGGTCTCTGTCCACCACCGAAAAACAAAAAAACAGTCTAGAAACCTCAGCTCCCACTTTTTTTTGATGAACTTTTAGGATGTTAAAGTGTCGGTCATCATAAAGGAGAACTTCTGTAGGTTCTGGCTTAAATGAATGATTTCATTAATGGGGTTTGGTTAGTGTAATCCCAACACTTGCAGGTTAATGCCACTTTCAAGTTGTCAATCTCACCACCAGGTCCAATTAGTAGGTGTTTTGGAGCTTTCGATCATGTCATGTGAGCTTCATACGGAGTTGTCCCCGCAAGAATGGAATTAGATGCTTCCTCGCTGTTGAAGAATTTCTTGTCTATGTTGAGCTTTTCAGCTGAGGTTCAAAGTTTATTTTTGACCTTGGAAATGGCAGTTGAGGAAAAAGTCTCACCGCAGGCCTGTTGAGGAAATAGGGTGCCAAGAACAAATGCTTAGATTAAAAAAAAGGAAGCAACATTTATGCTACTGCAGTCTTTCCTTTTAGGTTTTTTTTTAGCAGTGGGGACAGATCAGTCCGAACAACTCCCCGCGCACCGCCGCCAAATGTTTTACATATGAAACGGAACGGACACTATGCTGCAACACCAACAAATATATTTATTCACACACAATGAGGCATGTTGTCATTTGGGATTGAACTGTATTTTTTGAGGAACTACAGAGGGCTTAACATCGACAACATGAATATTGCAAGAAATTCTTCATGGGGAAACCAAAACCCAAATGACTACATCTATAGACTTTTTCCACTTTATCTGATATTACACTGACTCACTTACTGTTTTACCTTCCTGTTGTCCTCGGGTCAAACTCGACCCCTTTAAGGTCTAGCTCTGAAATATGGGTTTCTTTTGAACCAAATTACCACAAAATATGGATTGGATTCCTTACAACGCTCTTTGCATAAACAATTGATCACTTTCATTCCTCTGATCTTAACTATTAGTCAGAGTAATTCATAACATCAGATTTTTTAAACTCAGGCATAGTTCTATCCAACTAAGGGTTATTGACCATGAATTCCAGAAAGTAGTGTAAGTAGTAGTAGTAGAAAAGCAAAGGGGCAGAGAGGGGATGTAATTAGAAAGTAGTGCTGTGCATATGATAGTCTTCTCAGAAGAAATAAACTCCATCAATCCAACAGTATGTGGAGTTAAACTGGACGGGCCCAATTACCTGTGAATAGAGAGGTGGGGGGCATTATGTCGGCAGAATCATTTAAAAGGCAACCGCGACTAAAATGTGCACCTGCCCTACTTCTGATACCGTGGCGGCAGAAACGTTGCAATGGCGGTCCGCCACTACAGACTCAACATTGAAGAAACACTCTCGTGAGAATTACTGTTGAAAGACATTCTTAATACACACTCATTTTCTCAGATGTTCAACTTTTTTAATCCTGCCGTTATGTTCCGTTGAGCAGCTTTTAGTTTAGAGCTTTCAGTCATAGTACATGATCATCAGCATACAGTTTGCATGCAGTTATCAGTGTCCAAATTTCATTAATCACATTTGTTTTTCTTTAAGGACTTCTAGTTTGAGCTGGGTGATATGGAGAAAATCAAATATCATGATATTTTTGACCAATTACATCGATATCAGTACCACAATGATATTGTAGCATTCATTAATCACGATACCGATGTAATATTGATGTATGTGCCCTACTTCTGGTCCATGTTGGCATTAAATATGAGGTTAAAGATGAGGCTTATTTTGGTATCATCTGGGAAAAGAGTGTGTGGGATCACATGAGTTTGTGATCAAAAGCTCCAAAAGTATTACTAAAATGAACTAATGGGATGGTTTTTTGTAAGCAGAATTGTGGAGGTTTTACTAGGAAAAGGCTGCCGAGATCTGAGGGAACATTTGGAGTGGGTTAGTGTTGCTGCTGCAACGCTCAAGCCTGACTAGACGTGTGTGTTTGAAATTTTCTGGCTCGTGGCTTGTTACAGTTCAAACTTCCTTTTTCCGGCTGTCTCTCCATTGTTCCACTTTTTCCCCGACACTAATTTCCTTTCTCTTTTTCACTCTTTGCGTTTCTGCCTTTTCCCGATGGCGCTCCGGGTCACAGTTTTTGCTCTGCCTTTTGGTTTTCTCTCTCTCTTTCTACTGCTCAGGAATTAACATCCCAGCTTCATGTCCAATGTTGCCCCTCATTTTAATATACAACTGCTACTTGTTTTATGAAGGCTCTGCACAGCATTTGATGTCGCTAACAAGGCAAGCTCTGTAACAACTTTGTCAATGGCTCTAGTGGTTATTTTGACTGTATGATTCCTCTTTTAAACTGCATAGAGACTGCAGCTTGCATCACTGTAAATACTGGTCTACCTTGGCAATGCAGCCTGTTTTTTCCTTGGTTAAAAGACATCCAGCCGCACTCTGTATGGCGGTTATTCCCTGTTTTGTGGGATATTGCTTTCCAACACTAGACATGTTTTTGGGTTCAAATTTCAGATGGCGTGCTGTTTTTGTTTTTTGTTGCCCTGAGATGCATTCTTTCCTCTTCCTACTCTTCTTGGTCTGATGATGCAGGACAGTGAACTGTTGGCCTCTGCTTTGCATATTCATTTAATTTGCATAGAGAATCAACCTTGTACAGGCATGTATATGGTCATTGGTCCGTGTTATCTTTACGTCTTGTCTAAGGTGTGACCAATGTCCATCCATCCATCCATCTTCGTCTACTTGTATCGGGTTGTGGGGTGAGAAGCTCCAGCCTGGGACCCCAAACTTCCCTTTCCAGAGCCACATCAACCAGCTCTGACTGGGGGATCCCGAGGCGGTCCCAGGCCAGGTTGGAGATAAAATCTCTCCACCTAGTCCTGGGTCTTCACCTCCTCCCAGCTGGATGTGCCTGGAACACCTCCCTAGGGAGGCGCCCAGGAGGCATCCTAACCAAATGCCCGGACCACCTCAACTGGCTCCTTTAAATGCGAAGGGGTCTACTCCGAGCTCCCCACAGATGACTCTGCTTCTTACCCGATCTCTAAGAGAGACACCCGGGGGCCCCTCCTAAGGAAACCCATCTCGGCCGCTTTTACCCTTTAACCCAGGGGTCTCAAACTCAACTTACTTGGGGGCCGCTGGAGGTAGCGTCTGGGTTTGACTGGGCCCCATCAAGTGTTCC
>NC_048413.1:6364662-6403437 GCF_013103735.1 Etheostoma cragini
TCAAGTAGGGGGCCACAAAATATAAGCCCGCGGGCCGCAATTGGCCCCCGGGCCGCGAGTTTGAGACCCATGCTTTAACCAATGTGATCCAATAAAACCCAGTGTTTGCCCCACTTTTAAGTTCCATGTTGTAAATAGACCAACAGTGCGCTGCTGCTCCTCATCATACTGTGCAGCAGATAATTAGAGGGGCTATCTTAAGGTCACATGCACCATCTGTAACTTAAGAAACCGAACGGCAAAGGTTTATCTCTGAATGGGTCCTTCCACACTCCTAACCTCCACCCTGGCTAAATGGCTGTTTATGCGTATTGCAACCCTCCACATGACAATAACTGTACTTTTAAGGAAATAAGTGTTTTTGATTCCTGTTCACTCTGTTATTGGTTTCTCAAAGGCAGCCCCCACTGCAATTTCATCCAGATTGTTTCAATTATGGGATTATTCATATCAACAAGTTGAAGAGGGGTTGTTTGTCCCTGCTGGTTAAAGGATGGCCAGTTAAATTACATGATGCCTCATAGTAATTCACTCACTGGGGGGGTTGGTCCTGCACGCCCTCTTCTCACAGCAAGTTTGTGATGGTTGATATAGCAGTGTTAATGTTATCATTAAAAGAAAAATATTACAATATAATCTGTTGATAGTATGGTAAAATTCACCTTTTTTAAGGTTGTATTTCATATTTAGGTACCCAATCCCTTCAGGATTTAGATCTATTAAATCTTGCTGATTGTGTCATTCCATTAAGCTGATTACAGATTTGTTCGGTCCCCCACTTTGGTCCAGATGGAAACAACTTTTGATTTTCATGAAATTTGATACAGACATTCATGTCCCCCTCATGATAAACTGTAATAACGTTGGTGATCCTCTGAGTTGTAACATCTGGTCAAAATGTTTAGCTTTCAATTTATTACCACTTACCTGCAAAACTACTGCAAATCACGTCAGCCTCATCTTAACTTGGTGTTTAGTGTTAATTAGCAAATGTTAGCATGATAACACACATGAAGTCGGTTGACTAAAAACACATTACATCTGCTATAGGTATTAAAAATTATACCTTGGTGGCAACTTATTTTCAAAATGGATTCATCTGTAGACTATTTTCAGGGCTAAAGAAAATCACAGCTTCTCACACTCAAGGTGACATCTTTTTGTTTTGTTCAACCAACAGTGCCAAACAGTGTCACATTGGAGCAGCTTGAAGAAATTATTAAAAAACGATGTAGTTAGATGCAGATTAGTCTATATCGACAACATTTCCTTTCCTGGGATTGGACGTCTTTCATTTCGACCTGATGTCTTTCATTTCGGCCGGATGTCTTTCATTTCGTCCAGATGTCCGCCACCTTCCTCTTTTTGTGTGTCGGCGCTCTAACTGGCGGCTGATTTCTGAAGACTATGGTTACCTGGTCCTCAGATTTGTGCAGGGTAAATCCAGACAGCTAGCTAGACTATATGTCCAATCTGAGTTTTGTGTTGATGACTTAGACTACTTCTGAATGTTCCACCAAAACAAATTCCTTCCTGAGACTATTTTGCATAGTTGCCGTTGCTCCTTCCGACATTAAGCGCAGCATAGTATTGGGATTGGTTTAAAGAAATGCCAATAAACCAGAGCACTTTATTCTCCTATCCCGGAAGGCTGTGTGGGTGAGCCAGACGAGGAAGATCTGGCAATGCCAGACCAGATGCAGATTCTTCTTTTGTTGATCAATTTATCTACCCAGCTCTCCACTATACCTGCTATAGATGTTGGCATTGTCATTGTGAGCATGTTAGCATGCTGACGTTATCATTAAGCCTCACAGAGCTCCTAGCATGGCTGCAGACTCTGTCTTGTTAGCAGAAATTTGGTAGTTATTATGCTGATGAATAAATCACCAGGCACATGCTGTACTCATTACTCTGTGCATCTGAGATAGAGACACAGACAGACAGTCTGGCTGGAGGAAGTTCTTTAGAGATTATTTTTTGGGGGGCATTTTAGACCTTTAATCCCACAAGACAGATGGAGACATGATAGGGGAGAGAGGGGGGGGAATGACATGCAGCAAAGGGCCGCGGATCGGAGTTGAACCTGTGCGCCTGCTCTACCAACTGAGCTAACCCGGCCACTTGAAGAATTTTTATTAAGAGATGAAACTGAAATGTATCTTTTACATTTTTCTCTTTCACGCGTAGAAGTCTTAAACCAGTCCCAACCAGGGCCACCTTGCTAAATATAACCCCAAACCTCTTCCACATGGGCACGCACAGGCCTTCAACTGCACTCCCTCTGTCAACACTCTGGCTCTCACACTTTTCTCCCCCCACGGTGCACACACACTCCGACAGACTCATTTACAGTCTTGTCGTACTGCACCCGCTAACACACTCATTATTCAACACACTGTTAATACTTTAGTGAGTGTGATTCTGTTGAGAAGCCAGTTCATTCAAGCTCGGCACTCTTGGAGGTTATTTCTGTCTCACACTAAAACCAATTACAGGTAATTTAGCCAACCTTTTTGTCAAGGTGAATGCTCAGTGCAGGAAAAACTTTTGTAATAAAGAACTTATTACAAATATTTTAGGTGTGTTCACTGGCAAACCTAAGCTATATTAAACCATCCTCTGACATTTTGGGAAATATCTTCAACTGCCTTCTTGCCAAGAGTTAGATGACAAGTTTCATACTACTGTTGGGGCTTCCATTGCTTCCAGTCTTTATACTAAGCTAAGCTAACCATCTCCTGGTTGCGAATTTACAAATCCTACTATGTCCACGCCAAGACCCGCCCTTCAACAGCAACTTGATTGGTTGGGGTTAGGCATAGACAGCTCTCAGTCGTTAGGGTTAGGATAGCCGTGTGTGTGTGTGTGTGTGTGTGTGTCTGTGTGTCTGTGTGTCTGTGTGTGTGTGCGCGCTATTGAGGGGCGGGTCTTGGCGTGGCCATAGTAGGATTCGTACATTTGCCTCCTGGCTGTAGCTTTGTATTTAACGGACATAAATGAGTGGTATCAATCTTCTCATGTAACTCCTAATCTGTGAATATGTGAATTTCCCGAAATGTCCTTGAGCGTTTCTGTAAGATAATACTACTAACAACATACTGAGTTGCTCCTCCCATCCTTTATAGCACTAGAAGACCTAACCCAGTCAAGACCTATCTTTCTTAGTGAGCCATTACCCAGTGTCAGTAGAAAGGAGGTTAAGGATTGGGCTGTAGATATGCATGCTTTGTTATCTTTTTGTTTTAAGGGGGATTAGAATGCCTCATACAGGTGTGATTGCATGTTATTTTGGAAAGCCTAGTCATTTTACACACGGCGTTCAGTTCGGTCTTCATGAGGAGTACTGCCTCCTTATGTCATCTGTGGTTCTGGTGGAGCTTTCAAAAGTAAAAACAAATAACCCTGATGATGTCGTAGTGATGTCATCTCAGGAGGCCTGCGTTATACCCGGGCAGTGTGGGGGTTTATTTAGGAGGCAGGCAGGGCTTAATTAAATGATCAAGTTGCATTATGGGAAATGTAGCATCCAGTGTTTTTGGAGCTTGACCCATACTAGGGAGTAGAAGTCAGAATATCTCTGCCTCGGCTGTTTTTGATTTAGACCAATCTTCTACAAGGCCCCCAACTTTATGAAAACACAATACTGAATTTCTGATGTACCCCTTTAAATCTATAATACATATAGTATACTACCTAATGACATCGCTGTCATTGCATGGTGCAAGCCTTCGGAGATTGCGCCGCCCCCCCATCCATGCAGTTGCTAGTATTGACAATCTAGTCAATTAAGGAGGACACGGAGGATTTAAAAACCAGGATGGACTCTTCAGAAGATGGTAAATAAAGTGAAGAAAAGTGATCCGTTTCCTTCTGCAAAGTCCGCTTTTTCAAAACCAACATAGCTCAGTTCAAAATTTTGTTTCAAAACAAAACTCATCTCCCGTCATGATTCGTCATCATGATTTGATTTGATGATTTACTACCACTGTACTCCATGGTGATGTGATGGTCAAACAGAACGAGACTAAACTCTCATCTGTCCCTGGATTTGATGTCCTTTTTGTCTCCAAAGCTGAACTCTGCTGTTTTCCTTTCTCAGTGGTGACGTTAAACGAATCACTCTTTCTACGTGCGAAACTGGCTGGGCGGTACCCCCACTCCTACTACCCCCATTCAGAACATATACCATAATGACAACCCCAGAGAGAGTTGTGTGGAGCTGATAGTCTTAGTTATCTTTGTATCGACTCATTTGACGATGGCTTGAATGTAACAGACGTTCAAAATAGTTGCGCTATAGCTTTAAGATTGGAGAAAACATTCAAACTTGACAGGTATTTGTAGTTAATTAAGTAATAGTTAAGGAAATCCTTTCCAACATTCTTTTATTGAACAAATTGAACATTAAATTAAATATAAAAGGCACCACTAAAAAGAGTGACATTTTAAAGTGTAATTACCTTTTAACCCTCCTGGTGGCCTTGGGTCAAATTTGACCAATTTACAAAAACTTTCTATATCAGAACAATGACAAAAGAAAGTTGAAAAAAACATGTTGGAAAAAGTGACCCCCCCCCCCCCCCCCTACAAAAACACCGTCCAAGGTGAAAACTTGTTTAAAAAAAGTGACCAAAAAAAAACATCGGAAAAGAGCAACAAAAAACTTGACTATGACTTTAAAAAATGACAAAAACATAATAATAAAAAAAACACAAAAAAAGTGACAAAAGAATTTGAATAAAATTGACCGAAACGTGTAGAATAAAAACAACAACATTTTGAAATTTCAACCCAGAAAAACACAAAGTTGCATAGTCGACGGGAAGACAACACAAGGGTTAACTGACTCAAAACAAATTTCTGAGTACGATACGTCGCATCCCTTTATATTATATGATTATTGCGGCGGTTGATATCGAGATGACGTTTGTGATTATTATACCTTTGCTCTCTAATGGCAGCCTGGACCTAAACCATGTCAGAAGGAGCCCCCCGGCCCAGCACACAGCTGCTAGATATGGGTTGGTGTCTTTATTGTAAGGAATTCATTCCTAAATGAATGTAATAAGAGTTTTTGTTTTTATACGCTGAATATATTTAGTTAGATATTAGATCAAATTGCTCTTAAATATCAGTGCCATATTAGAGGCAGGTACTTACTGGCCTTTCTTTTTTATTAAAAGGTGATTGGATGGAAGACGATGAAAGCGAAGCCTCTCCTTCCCTCTCTGTTTCTGCACTAGGTGGAAATTGGCCTTTGTGTTTGAAGCCCAGTTCTCATGCTGCACGACTGCTCTCTTCATTAAAAGGGAAGCCGCGTGCTCAAAGCTGCTTCAGATTATTACCATATGTCTGCAAAGCCCAGAGCTGAGCAGCAAACCGGCTCCCATCCTACCCTCTAATTTCTTATCCCAAAATTGGACATGTGGGTCGCTGTGTGTGACAACGTCCCTCCCTTCCCCCCGGCCAGTGCCGTATATTCTCACAGTATTTCTTCTCCCATTTTAGACGCATAATAGCAGTGCGTCAGCCTTTAAGCAACCCTGGTGAAAACATTATGCCTCAACTTGAGATAGCTAACTGCATGTTGTTTTTAACTCTTTTTCAGATATTAGAGGAGTGGAAGCGCTTTGTCTCAGATGAGAATCTTATGTTGGGACTGCGTTTCGGTCATTTGTTGTTTCTCATCTCCGAGAGGCCAGTGTGTGCATTGTACCTCCGCAGAAATAGCTGAGCTCAGTCATCACAGAGCTGGCACATTCATAAAAAGGAATAAATCTATCAGGCGACATAAAGGGCGCGGGCACTAATTAATGCTGAAAAATGTCAGCATTTTACAGTTTGCGCAAAACATAAAGAAAGTCTCTGGATGTAGGAGGAGGTTTTAAAAGAGATCTTTGTGTCACCCAGTCCAAAAGCCATTGGCCCAGAGTGCCCGTCCCAGCATGCAACTCACCTCTACATGAATACAACACTTGTTTGATGGAGTGGGCAGAAAGCCCCCCTATCGCCAGGAGATCCTACACAGGACTTTAACATGAGCAGCTTGCCTCACACTCACGTTTTGTACAGTTTGAGAAACCTTGCCATGGATAAAGTCGAGGCTCAGGGAAGGCAGAAGGCAGAGGACATAATCCTGGCTTGTGGAGAAGATTCCAACATCTTTTTTAGCAGTGGGGCGTCTGTAATGTAGTCAGGAATAGCACTCTTAAATGGATTAAAAGAAGGCAGCATTTGGTGCTTGGCAGCATTTGGTGTTTGACTTTAAGTGGGCAATTAGTGGAGAACTTAAAAACCCACACAATTAACCGGAAGAGGCGTTTGACACTAATGTGGAGGGACGGGTATAAGAAAAGTACTGCGGCCAGTTATATCACCTGTTGCCTACTTTAAAACGGGCCTGTTAAAACCTCGATGGAAGCGTTGAAGCTTATCCCAGGTTTAGAATCAATAATATGGTCCCCTGGAGGTGTAACAGATTGGACTTGAGGTGAGCCAGTTTGCTCACTTGGACCGGCCTTGAAATGGAATCAGACTTGGACAGAAGGTTCAAAGCAAAGTGTTTTGTGGCTTACAGCTGGATGAGGTAATTGTGCAGGTGGAGGATGAACGCGAAGATGTTGGCAGTTGGTGGAGTTTAAAGTTGAGTGTGTCTGGCAGGTTTGATATCCTAATGGTTGGTGAGAAGGGTGTAGAAACTGTCTGCACAAGTTCAGATTATTATGTTTTTGGGGGGGGTTTGAGGGCTGGTTAGACACTCGGTATAAGTTCAGTTTTAGGGTCATGATTTAAATAGTTAGATGATATAGTAATTACCATATAGCTGGCTGAAGAACTCATAATGTTCCTTTACTGGAAGAAGCGTGGAGTGTATGAGCTGGAGGCACTGCCACCCTCTCTCACTCAGGTGGGAATAGAGCGCTACTCCTGGTCCTCATCGCTGGACGCCATCCATGATCTGTGTGGTAAGCTGGGGTACTGGGAGGTGTGTGTGTGTGTGTGTGTGTGTGTGTGTGTGTGTGTGTGTGTGTGTGTACCATGAAACAGAAGACTGGGCAGTGGGTTGGTTTGTTTCCCTTTAGAGCAGAACATATTACATATTTAAAGTACTCATTATATGCAGTTATTTCTCCTGGCTCATGAGTATAACTGAATAATGTTTGGATATGGAACTGCATGAAATTGAACATTAAGATTAGATTTAGATTAGACAGCGCTGCTGAGGAAGGTTCGTCTAGTCCACAAAGCATTGTGGGATGGGAGAAAACCGTCCTATGGTTTTCTTTAAACCAATCACAAAGGTCTTGGGCGGCGCTAAGCACCGCCTCTGCAAAAGGCAGATATTAAAAGTTTTACCTTTGATATCATGTTGAAAATCTCACAATGTTATTCCATTATTCAGCATAATGTAAAGAGAAACCAAAACCTGTTAATGCACTAAATCTCATCCTTATTCATCTAACATGATGTATAACATTCAACATGGATCAGACAATACTTCACATTGTTAAATGTAACCTTTCCGTGAGCAGATGATCTGGTTCACTTGCACTTTGGAGCTAAGGATTCAAACCCTGTCATGGAAAGGTATTTTTTTATTTTTTTCCATTGCTCAGTACGTCCGTGGAAAGCACTCAGTGACTTGGCATGAAGACAGCCTTACATGAGAGAGACGAGAGGGAAAGAGCGGATGAGACCAGCTCCACAGTTGAAATATTTACCACTGAAGAAGTGCATAGCTGAACTGAAATGCCTCCCTGTCTCCGCTCAAAGCTTCTTTTTTTTTTTTTTTTGACGTGGCACAGGGGCACTTGCTTTCCGCTGTGCCGCCCGATTTATGCCATTAGTAAAGGGGAAGTGATAACACCGGGCTGGGGAGGAATGTTCTTCATCCTCTCTGCCAGCCAGCCTCTTGGAAATCCGGCTACTTTCTGGTCAGCTTAAGTAAGGTGCCTGCTGAGGCAGACCTGTTTGGCAGAGACCGAAAAGAGGAGTGCCACAGAGGGAACAGTGAGGCTTTGATCCTTACCTTTTCACCATCTCTGTAATTAAGCCCTGTGCTTCTACTGAAAACATTTCCCAACCCTGTTGGAGCACACAACCTTGGAGCTGTGTTCGCCAACACAACCGATTCAGTCCTTATTAAAAGAGTCGATGTCAGTTCAGGCCATCCTCCCATCCCTTCCTCCCATCCCTTGGATGCAGGCAGTGATGCAGGTGTGATCACATTATCCCAAATAAGGTGTGTTCCCACTGTCCCGCTTTATTTATTTCCCTAAAAATGTCTTCTCTAACTGTCGCAGACGCTAGATTAGTGAAAAGAATAACCGAAAGTCACAGCTATAATTCAAACATGGTACCCCGGGGCTATATCGTGGACACCTTATAGACTAATCAAATAAAAGGGTTATTTGATAATTCAAGTAATTGTTAGTTGACGCCCCAAGTCATTTCACTGGCAATACATGCTACACAATTTTTATTTCGATAAGTATGAATATGCGAAGAAGTTGATTTCTTATTCTACCACATTATTTAGGCCAGGCAACCAAATATCAATACCATGATGATTTTACCTACTGTATTAATACTGATAATTAGAACATGCTTTAGTGATATTATTGTTTACTACCAATAAGGGCCCACCAACAACCATATGTCAGCATATTGCATGCTGCTTTGTTCTTAATGAAGACATTGAATTTAAGCAGGAGGCTGCATGTCGACTTGGCTTGTTGGGATTCTTTTTTTACCTGACCGCTCTTAGAAGCACACAAGGAAATCTTTTGTTGAATTGTCCATTATGGACAAAATGAGGTTGTTGTGCGAGACCTAATTTGGCCAGTCCAAAATATCCCCTGTATACAAGCACACTCTGGCATTCCTCAGGTCATACTCAGCCACGGGTTCCAGTAACAGCAGAACATGCTTCGGTTTTTCTTGGAATGCAGCACCAATAAAGCCCATAAAAAGAACGGTCTGACACAAAAGGCCATGCTCTTATATAAGAATCAGCCCGTACTTGAGACCAATTACTGTACTTTCTGCCATTAATGCCGTAAGAAATTCAAGATATGCGGTAATCCCCGCATGACCCCTCTTAAATGTGGTGACAGGGGATCGGGTTCTACCTTAAAAGTCATGCAGATAGCAGTGTATTTTCTAGGTTTGTGGAAAACGTAGGTAAAAATATTTGCCTGGGGTTTAGAGGTCCTCCATCAAGAACATGTTACATTTTCCAATAAAAAAAAAAAAAGCAATTTCACATCCTTTTGGACCATCATTGGACCACAGCCATGTGCCTGAATCATTGGGAAATGCTGGGGCAGATAATAGATACGTAACTTCTATAGATACAAACCTGCTGAAGGAGTCCACTGGGGACCAACTACAACCATTACAGAAAAGTCCATGAGTTAGTTTTGATGCTCACATTGATTTTAACGCAACACATGCATGGAGAGACTTGAGAAAGCTGTATTTTAATTCGCTGACACTAAATAATTCCAAAATGAGTCAGCAGAATAAATCAAGATATTATTTGAGTTCCTCCAGCTTATAAATTGAACATTTTCGACTGCTGCGACACGCCTCTCTGGAACAGTTTACACTTGTTGTTCTGTGGTTTTTCTGTTTTCTACATGGGGACCTCGGGTTCGCTCACATGTGGTGGGGGAGGGAGACAGATGCAGAGAGGGGGTAGGAGACTGTGTGATGCACATGTGTGTGATTTAACCACTATGGGGGTAAAACAACATTAAGCAGGAGGGCTGTGTCGCGCCCCCACTGCCACTGAACCCTCGACATTAGAAACAGCTGCAACCTGCTCACTGGGCCCAGACTCATTCACCTGGAGAGGAATACGGTGGGGGTTCAGGAGTTAAGCATATTACCTGCTGTCTTTACCTGTGGCTGGCGGCCCTGCTCTCCCTCCTGGAGTCAGATGACAAGATTGATAGCACCCTCATATGTGAGAGCGATATCTAATTTCTCTTTGAAATTAGTCTAATCGATTATTATTAATCAAAATAACCTTTAGAACTAGACACTCTACTATAATACACTACTACTACTACTACTAATAATAATAATGATAATAATGTACAATTTATTTTTTTCACAAGGGGAAATTACAATTTACGCTGTTGTTCTTATACTGTACACATTACACAGAAGCCTGAATTACACACACATGCTCAGTACCTATATATGCACTAATGGAGAGATGTCAGAGTGGGGGGGCGGCTGCCCATGGAAAGGCCCCCCGAGCCGTTGGGGGTTCGGCGCCTGGCTCAAGAGCCCCTTGGCAGTGCCCAGAAGGGGAACTGGCCCCTCTCCAGCTACCAGTCCACCACCATACGTTGGTCCGAACGAAGATTGAACCAGCGACCCTCTGGTTCCCAACCCAACTCCCTAGTGACTGAGCTATCCCCATATGTATAATGATTAAAATTATATATATATATATATATATATTATTATAATGACTAAATCTTCATATCTATATTTAAGTTACATAAGACTCAACAAGACCCTGCATTTCCACCTGCCTTTCTTCCCTTCTTACCTTCCTGCCTGCTCATTCCATATTTATGTATTGTGTCTGTCTGTCGGTCGGCTACCTCAACATGCGCTGGTACCTTTTGCCAGCTTTCCGCGTCCGTATGCCGTCCCGCCTGCCCGCCATCTGTGTGCGTCTCCCAGGAGTCTTTTCATAATGATCTCCTGGCGAGGAGGTGCATGTTTCTAGAATGTGGAGGGAGGGAGGGAGTCGGTGAAAGGACTTTGAAAAACACAATGTAAAAAATAAGGAGAGCAGTTGAAGCCTGAGCAAACAGAATAAGCTCACCCCCTCCCTTCATGTGCCATGATGCGATCTCACCGTTGACGTAGGATTTCACCAAATAGAAGGCAGGGGGAAGCATTCCTAACATTCCTCAAAAACAACGTGTGTTTGCCTCAACCTTTCCACACCTTAATAAGGATTTCTGGCGAGGCTCGGAGGGAGGCTGAGGAGTGAGAGGAGATGAAGAGTATTTCGGGCACAATGCGGTGATAATAGACCTGGTTGAACCCTACGGTAGTTTGACGTAGGTTGCATCTCGGACCAAAAGTGTGCAGATCTTTAAAACACACAGGTGCAATCCCCCGCTCACTAAGCTAGTACAGTGGATGTATGCAGTTTACGATGACGGCAATTGATTTACCACTCAGAAATCAAAAGATTATTTGGAACAATTGACAGCAGCAGGCCTCTCATTGTTAGTCAGCGACAGTCGTTTTTTGTTGGCTGAAATCACGAGTGTTACTGGCAGTTTTGATTAGTTGTAGCTGGCGAGCTAATTAAGCTCAATGGGTGTGTGGAAACTCGTTCCCTGGCGTACACTTTCAATGGTTCCATATAACTAATCAGAGCCCTTCATTTTGTTTGGATGAATATGAATATTAAAAGAATTTATTATTCTAGCATATCATGTAGGCAGCTAACTAATCAGAACCCTGTAAATGTTCTGAGATGTCTATTTGATGGCCCTACATACAGTACATGTCATCAGAGCTTTTTTGGTTTTGTGAGACAAGGCAGTACACAAGGTACACGATAATAAAATAATACAATAAATCATCATAATAAAACACAAATCAACACATGTGAGAAGCGGAAGGCCTCCTGGTTTTTGCTCAGTGAATTGTTG
This sequence comes from Etheostoma cragini, assembly GCF_013103735.1. Classification (NCBI taxonomy): domain Eukaryota; kingdom Metazoa; phylum Chordata; class Actinopteri; order Perciformes; family Percidae; genus Etheostoma; species Etheostoma cragini. The sequence goes on from NC_048413.1 coordinate 6,376,359, forward strand.
ATTCCTTTTTTGATCAACTACGTGATCAATAGACAAATTGTCTCAGAGCTAGAGTAGCTTTTAGATCCTGTCAGCCAGCGCACGTGGACGGTTTGACAGCAAAGCCGATGCAAGAACAAGAACCCGGACTCATTTCCACTGGAAAACCCCGTTCCTAATTGCATTGTGGTTACAAAACGAGGAAGTGGAGATTGACAAGTTGGAATACTCGGTACATCTTGCGTGTTGGAGTGAATCATTTGGAACTTGGCTCGATGCTCTGGGTTATTTATGAGAGTCTAATGGGTCTTTGCCCCAGGCGGTGTGTCCCTGTGGCGAGCCAGCAGAGAGCTGCGTGGATGGGACGCTCCACTGTCTCTATGGTGTGCAAGCTCATTGTCTGCTGTCACATGTGTTCCTGTATTGTGTGTGTGTGTGTGTGTGTGTGTGTGTGTGTGTGTGTGTGTTCTTGTTTGCTTTTGGCTTAATCAGCACTGCTGAGTTCAGGAATTCCAGTTCATCAGAGGGAGAGAGAGAGAGAAGATAAGCAGATAATACAATGACATAACAATAAACGTGATGGTCTAATAGTGAAGCGAGTCTAAGAGTCTAAGAAGAAGCTCGAGTTTTGGACAGCGGGACATGCAATGGGTTTGAGCTCATGGCTCAGTGACAGTTTATGTGAACCAAGTCCGAATGAAGAGTAACCTCTAACGTAACCCATGCAGCCATGTTCCTTGGTGTTGCCACCGCTGCTTATTAGACATGGCAAGCTTAAAGCTTTAGTGTGTAGCTCATTTATATAAATGAAGGTCCGTTACATTCAAGCCATTGAATTGGATTTCTCAACATGGGGATGTTGAGAAGATTATGGCATCCGGCAACTTTTGCACGCAGAAACTCAAGCGAGGTTTATGAGCTCTTCTGGAGATACCATCTTTTTTTTTTTAATCCTCTGTGTCCTCCTTGGCTACTAGGATCTGTGGTCGGGGCGTTTGCTTGTGTTACGTGGATTCCCCGACAGTTTTGTTGTCATTACTCATCGGGGGTGACAGAAACTATGCACTATCGCTTTAAAGATGACTTGTCAGATTTGCTGTCATGTTGTATGGAAGTTGTGTTTCACAAATCCACAATTTCTTCCATCTAGTGTCAAATACTGAATGCTTACCAGCATTATTCAGTTCAGAACGTGGTGACAGTGGATGTAAACTGCATTTTGAATTTTTACACTTCATAAACCTTTTTCAATGTTACAATGTTTGGATTATTGAATTAAAAGTAACAGCCCTAGTCGAGTTTTGGCCCTGATTACTGGTTCTTTTGGATCTATTCAAGTTGGTAAAATGCGTAGATTTGTGTATTAATACATCTAAAAGTAATTTAGCTGAATAGCAATTCCAATCTATCTGATACATTTAAAGTTTTAAAATGCCAGTCTACAAGTTGAGTTTTTGCTCTTTATTTTGCGACCTCCTGGGTGCAAAGGAAACAAGCTGTTAATACAACATTACATGTTATCACCTTTTAGGTGAATACAGCTAACTTGTTAGCAGACAGCTGTTTCTTGAATCATTCAGCAGGTCCAGAGCTACATTAGCATTTTTAGTTTTCCCCTTCACCCGCTGAATGTAAGTAATCTGTGACGTCTCACTGCAGTGAAGAAGAAGTTCTTCCTCTTTGGGAAACACCCCATAAAAGCTGGAGGCTCCTTGTGCAGCCTGCTGCTTGTAAACCCTGGGGGAGCTGTTAGCTTGAGGCCTGCTAGCCACAGCACAACACAGACACCGGAGACTTTGTTTTCCAGGAAGCTGGTGAAAGTTTGACACAATGCGCTTTGCCTCGGTGGAAATGTTGAAAGGTGATCAAAAAGGCTTTTTAAGCCACACTGGTGTCCGTCCACCACTTTGGAGACTAAAATATCAACAACTAGTTAAAGGATTGGTCTGAGATTTGGTGCAGACATTCGTTGTCCACAGAGGATATATCCGACTGACTTTGGTGATTTTCCTAAATTTATCTAGCACTTTCAGCAAGCCAAAGTCTTCACTTCTTCCATTCTGTGACGTATCTTCACCCTCATGTTGTTTCAAATCCTGCAAAACTTTTTTTTTTTTATGGTAAATCGCAGCGGGACGAAGTATTACTGCCACCTATTGTCAACCATTGTCTTAAAAAATACATTTGTATAGTTCAGTTTTTCGGCATTTCAATTGCAACTGGTGCAACTTTCTTGCCCGTCATTTTCACCAGTTTGAAATAGAGATGATCCGGTATCATTCTATCCTTCCATATACTGATTCTGATACCTGAACTTGCGTATCAGCCGAGTACTGACCCAATACCACCGTGTCATATATTTTATTTACAGTGTTTCACTGCCTACTACTATCCCTGTATTGATTCAAACACAAGCAGTGAACGCCACAGAACTTTCTTTTATCATAAAGTTTGACAGTCATAACAGAAAAAGAACATAAATAAATTACTTAACATAGATTAATTAATTCATTCTTTAGGGCTTTATTGCATGGTATTGGATCAGTTCATGAAGTCCGATAATTCCCAATACCAGTGTTTAAGGCACTATCGGAGACGATACCGAGACTGGTATCTGTACTGGAACATCTCTAGTTTGAAATGACGTTTCCGATCTCGTAGTTTCGGCTCCATAGCAAAGATGGCGATTGTTGAGCGCGAGTGGTGTCCAGTGTTCCCCACTCAACTTTTGAGTGCAGCATCAGGGTACTCATAGTGCACTGCGCTCTGGCATACTTATATGCTTATACTCAGTATGAACACTCTATGCACTCAAAATAGCAAGTTTAAGTACAAGTGCCCTATTTGAGACATGGTACAAGTCTTGTTTTTACTCTCACTCTTTGTATTGGGCAAATCCACTGCAGACAGGTTGACCCTTCCCTCCCCGGTGGGGAAGCCTTGGCCTCTGTGGAATGCACCAATTACACAGTTTTTCCCTCTTCCCTACGAGCACCCTTGACCTGTGAGTGTAGCTGTAGCCAAGTGGATGACTCAAGGTGACTTGTTTCCACGCGCCAGCCAGGGGCCCAGAGAAAGCCCTTGGCTCTTTCGCCATTTCTTTCACGGTGATAAATTATTGTTTGCAGTTGGGCTTAAAGTTCAGCCGCTAAGTGACTTCATTTTCTCGCAGCAGCCCTCCTGTATTTCCGATGATGTTGTAATGATATATCATTTGTGGCTTGGCGAAAATAGGTTACAGGGGACATCTGAGCCGGCCGGAAAGGGTTTTTGCTACAAAGTCTTGTCATGTCCAGAAACAGGAGACCCCCCCCTCCCCCCAGCTCTTTGTACTTACCTCTTACTCTCTCCTTCCTGCACACGTATTCTCTGTATTTCTCATTAGGCAGACCGATAGATATCGGTGCTCTGTTATGATATCTTTATCGTGTGTGTACATGTAGAAGATGTAGACGTAAACACTGCCTTTTATCATACCCTAACCGCAGCGTTGGCCAACTAGTCAAGTACATTTTGAAAGGTTTATTTGACAACTTGTTATTGTGGAGAACAGCAAGCTTACCCACGACGAATGGACTCTGGTACAGAAACCCGAATGGGGCTTCCTCTCTTTCGCGTCCATTTTCTGGCCCTCTCTTTGGTCGTTATTCATTTCTCTCTGATCTCCTCCCAACAGCACACCCCCCCCCCCCCCCCCCATTTTTCTTTTTGTTTACCTTTTCTTCAAGAAATCCCTTTAACCAGTCTTCTCCTTTTTTGTTTTAAGGCATGGCTCCTGGGTCTCTTATTACTGCGTGAGAGTGATTCTTGTGTCTCCTACAGTCACTCTCTCCCTCCGTCCTTATATAAACACAGGCGGGGACTTAATGTCTTTGTGTCTACAATAAGTTTTTACAGCTTCACCAAGACAGGTGTGTAGCTGGCTGGCTGTGTAGCTGGCTGGGTGGCTGCTCGGGTGTTTTAGTGATAAAGAGACACGCTTCATTGACTCCTGTGTTCCGTTTTAGATGAGAAGCCTGTCCAGGAGGAGGACTGGGTGGGTTGCCAGCATCCTCAGTGTCCTGACCGCCGGAGGGCCACTAAGGTAAGACCATTATTTTTTGGAATGATATGCTTATTTGCATTCTTTTTTCTTTTCTTTTTTTTTTAAATCTAGTTTGTCTAACCTGGATTTGGAAGTTTTATTTTTTGACAGTGGCAGGTTAGCTGTTTCCCTACCTTTTCCAGTGTTTATGCTAAGCTAAGTTAACCAACAGCTAGCAGACTAGTGTATGTGTATTTCCTAAAATGTTGAACTACTCCTTTAAGTTACTATAAGAGCTTTTTTTCTTATGGAAAATCAACCTAGTCACATAGACCCACTAGGCAGTATGTATATAATTATGACAGTTGTGGTAGAGTGGTTTCTGTTTGGTTAGGGGTGGGAAAAAATCTATACAGCTTAGTATCGCAATATTTTTAGTGGCAATACTGTATCAATACACAGGCGCCAAGTGTGGATCTTTTATTATATATGTGTTGGTCAGTTTGTCCCATTTTGCAGCAACACAATTAATGTGATATGAACAAACAGAGAAATGTATCTTTTTAGTTAAAACAGGTTTTCCCTTTGGGGCAGTAGAATAAGAAGTTAGTTGATGAATTGCAATATATCACAGAATATTGCAATATGTTTAAAATCGCAATAATATAGTAATATTGGGATGATATCGTATCGGGAGGCGTCTGGTGAGTCCCCCCCCTAGTTTAGGTGGCGGTAAAAAAAGGGTGTGTTTGTAACTATTGTTAGACATTTTATAAAGAGAGAGAGAGAGAGAGAGTCACACACACACACACACACACACATTGCACACATTTACGTTAAAATGACAAACGCCTACAGTGACCATCGAGTCAAATCCGCCGAGAGAAAAGGGGGAAGTGGTGGGATGTTAGAGACCAGAGGTCGGCAGAGAGAGGAGGTCAGGGTGGTTGAATGGGTTAGCAAAATGTCAGACTTTGCCACGGGACACTAGCCGTCCGTTTCCTGTTTCCCACCAACAGGCAACTTTTCAACATGACCTTAATCGTTCCCTAATCTTAACCAAGTGTTATTATTGTAGCCATGATGACTAACGTCCCCTGACCTTAACCAAGTAGTTATTTGAACCCAAACCATGATCTATCCTTGCCCTAACCTAGTCGTTTTGTACCTTAAACTAACCACACTGCAACCTAAAGTGCTTTTTCTGGGGATGTGTGATGGTTTTGGGAGGGACCGACAAATTGAGTTGTCCTGCCTATAGAGACATCAGAGGACAAGTACAGTCATTGTAGTGATTTGCAAGACACATGGACCATTTCAAATGGAGGGGCCAGCCTGGGAACACATGCCAATTTAGGGTAACCAAATATATTATGCACAAGTGTTACGTACAAGTGGGTAAGCCAGCCTCGACAAAGCGTAGCTCCTATGGCGCCTTTTTGAGGCTACCAAGCCATCAGCCGCCGTTAGCATCCCAATGACTGCCATTCATTTTGCCGCCACTTATAACTTTACATTGTGTATTTCTAAAGAAACACAACAATGTGTAAAAGGCTCCGTTACCTTGTAGCTCATGTTATGGCTCTGTAGCCGACGTTTTTATGAAATTAAGCTAACGATTGTTTCATAAGCACTCGACTTGCTGTCGCACAGTACAGGAATCACACTATAGTACAGGGTAAGCTCACAGAGAGTTTGGCCTTCCATCAGCTGTTTAGGTTTAATTACCAAATTTAGCATGTTAGTTAGCAGTAATTAGCCTATGTTAGCTCCTAACATATACCTACCTCTCCGTCCCTGCTGATTGGGAATGATTGAGATTTCTCTTGCACAGCTACCAGAAGACTTCCAACTTTCAGACAGGTTGCTCACGTCACATCTACGTCTTCAAGCTCAGCTGGAGCATCACCGGGAAAGAGCTTCTAATAGACTTCACTGGTCTCTGTTGAAATCCACAGCGTCACATTGTCCATTTCTTATACTGTCTATGGTTATATACCACCAACCCTTACACTAACTGAATGTTAGCACTGAATACTCATTCAGTGTTAACCTACATTTTATGTATCACTGGACTTGAATAACATCCCATTTGGGGATAGAGAGGATCTCTCCATTACTCCATGTATAGGTACTGAGCATGTGTGTGTAATTCAGGCATGTGTGAAACATGTGTAATAACAGAGTGTAACTTGTAATTCACTCTTGCAGAACTAATAAAGTATATATTTATTGTTTTTTTTAAGAATGTATAAAATATTTACCAAAGTTTTGGGGGGGCAGCGGGGGTCTAGGCTTAATATTAAAGGCGCAACCTCCAAACCGCCCCTGCCAGAGCCCTAAACCCACCAGCTCACTAGGCAAAGCAGCCATTTCTTCTTTTAGGTGTTAAAAGGGGGGGGGGGGGGGGGGGGGGGGGGGGGGGGGGGGGGGGGGGGGTATCCGGACTCCGTGTCTGCCCACTAGACTGTCAAATGACTTATTCCTTTGATCCACTGGTTTCAGGCCAGAAGAGAAACTGTCATAGTGTCTGGTCTGGTCTGTTAGGGTTTAGTCGACTCCCTACCACAACTAGTGCAAAGCATTAAATGGATTTTCCCATTTAAATCAAGATGTTCCCTCCTGTCCTCTCAGTGGAAACCATGGAAAGGGAAGACGGCCGAGAGAAAAGTGCATTTTGTGAGCAGTGAAGAGACAGGCGGTTAAATATAGTTTTTTCTCCATGGCAACTGCGAATAATAAAGTGGGGGAAGAAGAGAGAGCCACAGAGCTTATCGTGTACTATCCTCTCCCTGCTCCTCACATTATTGAGTCTCCAAACCTCACTTTTCCTCAAAGACTCTTGAGCCAATGAGGCTTCTCTCACATGACAGGGTCCCTCCTTCTTTAGTCTTGAATGAGGCAGAAGGATGAATTCATGAGCTATGTCATTTCAAAGTATGCAATAGTGTTTATATGAGCTGCTGGGGGGGGGGGGACAAAGCATGTCTGACGCCACCTGTCTCCTTGGTCCGGGTCAGGGTTGATGTTATTATGTAAGGGGATTAAGGAAAGACAAGCCAAGTGTGGACTGGGATACACAGACAGAGAGACAGGGAGACAGGGAGGGGGACAACTTGACAGCAGATACAAAAGGATTAGTCGCGAAATAACATTCGTTCATTAACAGTGAAAACAAAGGAAGTACAACTGTGTAAAGCAATAACACAATTGCAGGTTGCAGGTTTAAAACCAGATTTCTAAATTGTCCAAAAGGTGCAATACCGATTTAAACAATAATGTAAGTTGACTCCTTGCAACGAATACACATAACTTATTTTCCAAATTATAAAAAAGCTCTTCAAATGTTCTTAATTGCAAAAGGCAATTAAGCTAATTCAACCTGTTAATTGTTGTTTTGGTCAGTTAGGGGGCAAAAAGATAAATTGTAAAGCTGCTGTTAGCAAATATTTGCCTAGTTACACGTCAAGTGGATAAAGGGCAACACGATCATTCATTTGACGGTGTTTCTGGCCAACAGAGGTATTGAAGTCCAATAGGCCTGTAACAGGCCTTCTTTTATTACATAATTGTTGTTTGTGTTAGATTGGAATAGGTTGCTCACATGCCTATGACTGGTAATGTGGATTTTGTTTAGACATGCCAAGTTGTAATAATACAAGTGATTATTGGTCAGACTATATATTTTCTTATTTTTCTTATAGTTGTTGGCTCTATACATGTACTTGTGTTACTACAGTATCCGGGTCACATGACAGTGATACAACCAAAAGATTGATCCTGGAAGTCATTGTTAACTTTGTCTGAAAAGTCATAAATACATATTTTTAAATTTGACTAAAAAAAGAACACGATACGGTTGATCACAAATATTTCTGAGACAATTTCTTGTACAGCAGAGTTTGGAATGCTGTGCTCCAATATAATAATATGAATACTCTTTACAGGCACTGTCTTTGCTTTAGGATTCTGTCTGTGCTTCCATGCAAAATGTCATCATCACAACCAGGGGCGAGTCTAGGATCAGGCATTAAGGGGGGGGGACTCAGCTGCCTTATAAGAATGTGACACGAATATAGTACCTTCAAAAGTGTTAAGCACCCCCCACCACCCCGCTAAATCAGTAACTGACACCATTAACACTATGATGGAACTAAACCTGACAGTAGTACCAATGTTCTAACAATCAGCAAGTTGAGTTGCTTACATCTTCATTTGTGTTCTAATCTGTACCATGAAATTACTAACTTCTCCCCTGGGGACTACCAACGTTAAACTTTCCAACCGCTGTCACTAAAAGACAGGTTTGCGAATTAACTTGAAGCACTAAAATTGTAAAAAAAAAAGTTAGGGAGGCTGAAAAAGGGACTAAAATCGCCCATGATCCCGACCATTCCACTGTTTCTTGTCTGTGTCTTCGGTCAAAGACCTTCAAGGAAAAGTTGTTTTTAGATTTATTAGTCTGCTTTTAGAACTCAGAGTACTGCTTTGTGATGCATCAGTGGGTTTTTCCACTCTTACTTTTTACTGCCTGACCCAACAGTGAACTTTCCTATTGTAGTAAAAGAGGGGTTATGCTGACATGTCACAATTCTTAATATTTCTGGTAATTTTAGTACTTTGAGGTGTGAAGTAAGAACAGTGAGAAGATGAGTCATGAAAGTTTGGGCATTTCTAGGCTATAATAAAACAAACTGTATTGTGCAATGTACTTATTTCTGACAGCGCATTTCTCATTTAGCCCCGTCCTATCGGGCTGTTGCTCAAGAGGTGCACATGCACTGCCTGTAACACGCTTTAAACAGCAGGGGGCAATGCCTTTTTAAGCCTGACCTGCAGTACAGCACGGGGCTCGCTCTGTTGCTTATTCCCTTCCTAAGCTCACTCACTCGGCCTTTGCTGCACACGCGAGAGGCACATTTCTAGGAAGAATGGGAACATAAATATAAATGTTGCCCACTCCACCCACCAAACAGATTTAGAAGGCATTTGTCCTCAGAAACAGAAGAAAAAAACCCATTAAACTTTTTGATTTAACTTTAAGTTTTTCTTTTTACAAATAGTCTCTTTGATATGCTGACAGCTTGGCAGCAGGACACAGAGAGAGCGCGCGCACACACACAGGCACACACTCTCTGTCTGCCTGATGCATAAATATTCTTCCTTTAAACCTCATGTAGTCCTCGGGTCAGATTTAACCAGTTTATAAAACAATCCTTTGTAAAATACTGTAGTTTTAATTTCTGTTGTCTGTGAATAAAATTCCATCAGTTAATTTTGACCTGGGGGTATCCTGGCTAATATTTGACATTTACTAGTATTTTATAATCCAAAAACCATAAATAATTGCTCCTCATTATACTAAAAAAAATTTAAAAATTAAATGAAAATGACTATTGACCATGCATGTAAAAAAACAAGTGTAAAACTAACTGAAATGGGTTGGAAGGAAGTTGGCTAAAAAGGCGTAACACAGAATTAAAGCGTTATAAATGATACGTTTCCGTGCTTTTATAAACAAGCTAACCAGACCACGACCAGGGAGGACAACGAGTGACTGGTCAAGACCTGGAAGACAACATGAGGGACAGACCTTTCTGTTCCCAGACAGGCGTGCCTTTGGTCTTTCACTGCCAAAGATCATCTCTTGGCAGCTGTGCGTCTCTTCTAGTCTCAGCATGACTGGCCTGGAACTGAATGGGTTCACCTGCACCATAACTTCCAGAAGTCCCACCAGGTGTCAGGCTGTGTGGATGCCGCAGCTCAGCGCTGTCACCACATTACACAGCAGCTCTCCAAAAGGTTACCACAAGGCTTTTGGATGGCCCGACACATGTGTTTCCAAGAGGGCTTACTGGCGTGTTTGGGTACTTTGCTGTGGGTTTCTGCAAGTCACTGGGATTTAAAATGAGCCTGCAGGTGTCCAAGTGGAAGATGACGGCCAAAAGCAGACATAGTTCTTGGCTGAGTTGGTGGGATTGATTTCAGATTATACTGGTTAGCGCTCAGTGCCAGTCTGAGCTTGCTCCCTGGATCTAAACTTCCAGAGAAGGGCTTATTATCCCCTTCTCCCTCCCTCCTCTCTGCTTATATCCCCGTCTTCTTCATTTCCCTCCCTCAGCTTTGATAAGACAGGACCAGACAAGACCAACCGAAAGGTGTGGGTTGCCTTGGCAACAGGCCCTTCCCTGCCCAAACAGCTGGAGGCAGAGGAATGACGTGGAGAGAGTCAGCGTTAGGAAAGGAAACCAGTTTCAGCCAGTCAGCTGGCTTAACTTTTAGTTTGCCCCTCTTTCTTTCTCAGTAAGTGAATTTTCCACCTGCCTGTTTTTTTGTTTAAAAAACAAATGTGTACAACTTTGCAAAAAAGACTTGACTATGTCAGAAGACCTATTTGTCACTCCAGGGTTTCCGCGGGGTCTTTAAAAGTCTAAAGAAGACTCAACTTTTAAAATCTCATATTTTAAGCCTTAAAAAGTCTTAAATTTGTATTATGTTCCAGGTCTTAATTTGACTACATTCATGTAACGCTATTTCTAATGCTCATTGAAATGTTCCCACAGCGCTTTTGAATGTTTATTTTATTTTGTGGGTTTGTAGTTCTTCTTGTCACTAGTCCAAATATAATTCACTGTATTAGGACTACCCCTGTCACGAGTCCTAAAATGCCAATGAGGAACTTTGGGGAATTGTTTCACACAATGTTTGCAGACTTTGTCTTTGATGTGGTGTTATAGATCTTAGATTTCATACATAATGGTCTTAAAAAAGGTCTTAAAATGGTCTTAAAAGGTATTTAAAATGGTCTTCAAAGGTCTTTAAAATGGTCTTAAAAGGTCTTAAAATGGTCTTTAAAAAGGTCTTAAAATGGTCTTAAAATGTCTTTAAAATGGTCTTAAAAAAGGTCTTAAAATGGTTCTTAAGATGGTCATGAAAGGTATTATGAATTGAATCCTGTAGAAACCCTGTTACTCAAGCTTACTCTCAATTAAAGACATGAAAAAAGCGTCAGACAAGACCTCCGATCTTTGTGGACTTATAAGAAGACTGTAACAGTCATCAGTTGAATACATGAAGCAGACATCAGTTCCTTAATTCCATCTTTGTTTCTACTGTTTGAGATTTGACTGGCACTCTTTTAACTCCGTCATCTCATTTGAATGTTCTTTTGCAGATTTATAGTCAAACCTATGCTCCATGTCAATGGAAACCTGACTTATGTGTGTGGTGCTGTCACTCACTCCTCACCGCTATTGTGTTTTTGGTTTTCACTTTTATTCTCTTTTCCTCCCTCTCTTTTGTTCCATTCAGTCATACATTATGAGTAATCCTTTGCTGATATTTTAGGGGAAGTAATATATTAGTCAGACAAGCACAGACGCACCCGTGTGATAGACGTCGCAGCACAGAATCACCTTATTACTAGAGGCTGAATCATTCAACCTTTACTGTAGCTGTGCTCTCTGTTTTCTAGTCATCCATCACGTTTTCTTTTCATGCCAGTTAGTTAGTTGTTGCTATTTTACGAATACAGACAAACTGGCTTTGGCCAATTGAAAGATGTATTCATCTTTCCAACGGTGAAATATCCCTTTAACTTTGCTTTCATTTCCACTGACCTGCTTGGCTGAAATTCTCACCTCACTGACACTGACAGGGACCAGCGAAGACTCCCAGTGGGCTGGATGCCCACTTTCTGTCTGTGTCGAGGTGCGGAAGACTGCAAGGTATACGTGGCATTTCCTGATAGAGATAGATCTGATACTGGGGGCCTTATTTTAACGGTCTAAGTGCACGGCGGTGAACGCCTGGAGCAGCAGCGTTTAGGGCGTGTACGGATCCACTTTTGCTAGTTTAACCGCAGAAAAAGTTCTCTGTGCGCCGGGCGCACGGTTGAAAAGGGTTGTACTTAGTGTCTTCATTAAGTCAAAAGCTGCTTTTTACATTATTTGTTGGGTCCTTTCCCTTTTATCATAGTGACAGTGGATAGACATGAAAGGAGGAGAGAGATGGGGGGATGGCACGCAGCAAAGGGACGCAGGTCAGACTCAAACCCGGGCCGCTGCAGGACTCGGCCAACGCTCTACTGGGGGGGCTACCTCCCACTCTCTTTAACGGCGCGTTGTTATCATGATGGAAGATTTGTTAAGCAGGAAGGAGAGATGCACAAGTCTAGACATGCTTTACTAATGCGCTGTTAAAATGACAATGAAATGCTGCGTTATTGACTTTAGTGGGTTTTGTTGGTCAATGGCGCAATCACTTCTCACTGCCTCAATATAGCAATAGCACGCCCTGAATGCACCTGAACACACCTCCCTGTAAGACCAGCACACCCAGAATGCACCTGAAAACACCTCCCTGTAAGACCAGCACACCCAGAGTGCACCTGAACTCACCTCCCTGTAAGACCAGCTCACCCAGAAGGCACCTGAACACACCTCCCTGTAAGACCAGCGCGCCCAGAATGCACCTGAACACACCTCTCTACAAGACCAGCTCACCCAGAATGCACCTAAACACACCTCCTTGTAAGAACAGCACACCCAGAATGCACCTGAACACACCTCCTTGTAAGAACAGCACACCCAGAATGCACCTGAACACACCTCCCTGTAAGACCAGCATGCCCAGAAGGCACCTGAACCCACCTCCCTGTAAGATCATCAAGCCTATCCCCTCCTATATGTCTGATTGTATGTATATGTCTGACTGTGTCCATCCTTCAGCCTGCAGGGATTCATTTTTCCTGCCCGGTGGCAGCAGTCAGTCACTCAGCATGTTTGGACTGTAGCACCGTTTTAAAACCGCTGCATGCGTCCTCTTAAGTTTACCTGCCTCTCCTCCTTCTTTTTGTGGTTCATTTGAGGAATAAGCTATGTTTTCCCTACCATAATAAGGGAATAGGCGCAGCAGCACCCAAGCCGTTTAGGGCTTTTGTCGGTTCTAATGATTGCAGTTGGTCCCCCAGCGGACTGCTTTAGCAAGTTTTGTCTTTAAGCCTCTTTTTTGGGGGCTTTTATGGCTTTTATTTACAGTATAACTTGAAGACGGGTTGGATTTGAACCTGCGACCGCTGCCAAGGACTCAGCCTACATGGGGCACACACTCTACTGGATCGCCCCTGACTTTAAGCTTTTAGGAGTTCTATTTATTATCTGCTTAAGCTTATCCAATGTTTTAGACACAAATATCCAAAATGATGTGAAATTTAATTTATTTTAAATTGAAAATGTAACATTTTCTTTCCCTAAAACCCACACAAATACTGTACATGCATCTAAGTCTTCCACAAAACTAGGGAAAACACTGTGTCTTGCCCTTTTCCTCTCGGTGCAAATGTTTCCATCTTTTATAATTAGGCTGTCACAGTTGATTTGTTTCAGAACAGGAAATTACAGTATGTTCATCAGTTCTGCTTGATTTCAACCCACATGTATTTCTCCCAGCTTGTATTCTACTTGAGTAACATCAGGGACTGCAGATTAGAGTCTTTTAAATTCGTTTTCTGGGAAAGAAAAGTAACAGGATGTGACCTCAGCCATAACTGTAAAGGTCTTGGAAAGTTGACTTTATGAAGTAAATGAAAACGGTGGTCTGCAATGCTTTGATGACTCTGGAGTAATATACACATCAGTGGAGCTCAGGAAAAATGACCTAATCACTTTTCAACATGATGCTGTCTGGCGGGATACTCGGGTGTTAATCTGTTTATTAAGGAAAGGGTGCTTGCTCTTTTCCAGCTTTTATTCCCCTCTTTCCCATCTGCAGACATACTCGTTCAAACACAGCAACAGCTCACTAGACAGATTTTCTGCTGCTAGACTGACGAGACGTTCAGGTTTCATATACCCTTTTTCACGACAGACGACAGACAGAGGCCCTGGGATTGTGCATGCTGACTCACTGAAATCTCTTACTGGACACTGGATAGAATTGGATTTTTCTGACATTTTGTGTCAATGTTGTGAGTGCTTTTTTGATGTTGTTGAGATTTTGAAGATATTTGATATTTCTAATATTAAGATTTTTAGCGTTTATTTCAAAGGCCCATTTTTTGGGATAAAAAAACTGAAAAAGCGTTGGTTATTGGTGCGTTCACAAAATAACACAATTAGCTTTTTGATAAATACTCATCAGCAATGTGTTTTATAATGAGTAAATTGGCAAAGTTAAACAATAGAACAGCTACAATGGTCTGGTACGAGAGTAAACAAGGGCATCACTTTGGATTAGAGCTTGTAAAACCAGGACTTCTAAAACAATATTACAATATCCAAAAAAGACAATATCTAGTCTCATATCACAATATCGATTATAATATCATTATAGCAACATAGTAACCCAGAGAGCCTAAGAAGGATTTTGGATGCACATGCCAGATTCAGGCAGCGTGTTGAGTCAACACGCTCAGTCAGTCAACTGAGAGGCCATACAATGCGCCAGGCTTTAATTAGACAGGTAAACTCTCCAATAAAGCTGAAATGCATTCAGAAATCATTATAAATTGTTATTCAGGGCACCGAGGAAAAATAATCCTCGGCTGTGGCTTCTATGTGAGTGTTTCATTTGGAAGAAATATGCACTCTTCAGTCTTCCCTTGCACTTAACATATTGTTTTGTTTCCCCATCTGAGTTTGTTTACCTCATATTTTTGATGCCGTAATCAGCTTTGTGAGTTTACAGTAGGTTGACTAGTCACCACCTATTCATTAGACATCATGCAAACAATTACCTAGGAGCACATGTGAAAGACTGAATTGGTCATTGGCTTACGTAAGAATGAGCTTTTGCATTGACTGCCAGCTGGCCTCGATGTACACACTTCAGCTGATAAGTTCTTCTTCTTTAGTGTATGTAGAGCTATATACATCACACATATCCTGTAAAAAAAACAAAAACACACCTTCACTGTGTTCAGTCGATGTTTATTTGGACGTTTCTCTCCAGTGGAGGAGCACTGTTATATTTTGGATCCCAGCAACCCTAGCAGGCTGCAACAGGCTAAGCAGCTCAGTCTTGTACTAACACCATCAGCTGTGAACCAATCACAGACTCTGTACTTTTCCAGTTCTGTGGAATGTAATGGTCCAGAAACAGAGGCTGATGACTCTGAGACAGTGACTCATTTTCTGTCCAATCACTATCACCTAACATTAACAGAGAGGTGGAAATATGACAAAAGGCGATTCCAGCAAAAATACAAAACGGAGAGTATTTTGTGCATAAAGTTTGGGATTTAGCACAGTGTTTTCTTCAAAGTCTATCTTTTATATTTTTCTTTGTTGTAAGATACCCCAATGAGTTTCTTGATGAAATACTGACCCCAAATACTGATGTACAGGCGCTAAAATGGGGGAAAAAAGCGCATATTTGTCCATTAGGGTTAGTGGAAAGAATGTCAGTTTGTCCAGCATCCTGCAATAACAAAAAAGCTGGACATTGACTTTTGAGTGTCCATACAGTGTCTAGTCAGGAAAATACAAACGCTTGTAAGAGAGCTGTACCTGTGACGCCAGTTCAACCCCCCCAGGAGCATCCCAGTCAGGAAGCAGCATCACGGCAGACAGGGGAATAACAGGAAGAGGGTACCTGACTGACGCTCCAATGGAAACGGCCTTGTGTGAGCCGACCAATATAGCCAGGGTTCAAAGACTTAAGAGAAGGCCCCCAGTGGGGAGATGGATTGAGAAAACAACCCTCCTAAATCCCTCGCATGCGAAGAGTCTTCCCATGGCAAACCCCTCTAATTGTTGGTTTGCTCCGAGTGTTTTAAGAACCTAAACAGCCACTGCTTAATGAAATGCTGTGAGAACTGCAGTGCTTGGTTAGAGAGGCGATAATAAGCTTTGAAAGATCTCCGATTCCCAACGTGTTATTATGGCCGTGGAAGCGTGCTCTCTAAATCGCTCTTAACTGAAGCCAGCCACCAAACCGTGCAACTTGCAACAGCAGTATCGGGTGCAGAACATTTTTGGATTTAATCCTTTCTCTTTTTCGGCTCTTCTTTTTCTCACGTCGACTTGCTCATCCTTGTTAGCGTCACGCTCCCATTTCCCTTGGATTTGCCCCTTATCTAACCCCTCCCTTGAAGACTTGAATTAATTCCGAGCTTATGGTTAATGAGGGGTTAATGCCACGGTCAGGCATCAAGGGAAGGGCACTTGTGTTCAGCCTTCCAACAATGGCAGTGCCAGTGGGGTCTAATCCTTGAAGATAATTGCATCACTGCTGTCCATCCCTTTTGAATATAGTCTCCCTTAATCAAGGCTGACAGTGGGGGGCGGCGGGGCAGACATGGATTCAACAGGTCGCCTTGTTTTGAAGACAAATAAACCGGAGAGGAGGGGTTTGGGCATTGAAACTCCCCCATCACACCTCCCCCTCCATTCTCTTACTCCACAAACACACGGCCCCCAACCTCAGGGCCTTGAATTGTTTTTGGGAGCTAGCTAATTGCGGGGGATTTAGACATGGTTGATCTCGGATTAACCTGAATGACAAAAGAACAGAAGTAGTGGGCTGGGTGTTTGTGGTCAACGCAGCAGACTGTAACAGGACGTTTGGCTATAAATCAGACTTGCTCTTACATCACACGCCCACACAACACTGGACTCTCCCACGCAAGAGCTGCAAGTAATGATTATTTTCACATTCTGATGTATGTGCTGATTAAAGAAAAACAGCACATCCTGACATTTTAAAATCTGGAATTAGAGAATGGTTTGTTTAAAGGGGTGTTTCATTGATTGGGGATTACATCTCTGTAAAGTTGGTCGACGTCTGAGAGACAGATTTAAAAAAGAATCCTCACCGGCTGAGATATCTTGACTTTTAGTCCCAAGCTTTAAAATCACTTGTGGGTCTCTTTATTAGACCCGCCTTGCTCGGCAAATGTCTTTCAAACTCCACACCTTCAGTTTGTAACGCAAGTTGGACAACTATTGTTTTCATTATTGATTAAATGATGTTCTCAATGGTTTGTTTTAGCCAACCAGCCTTAGACTTCTCTTTATTAATCCTTATGGGATGACTCCCGCAAGGAAATAGACATTTCCAGCATCTGTTTTTAGCAAGAAGAATACAGTATAGAGAGAAAAAGAGGAAGACAATATAAAGATAACAGTAATAATTTAATAAAAATAATAGCAATAAAAATAATAACAAAAAAAATAAAATAAAAACCTGTGGCTATAAAAACAGTAAAAAAAAAATTCAAATCAAGCTTATGGTCTCAATTGCTAGTTTCGCTGTTCATTTTGTAAATTATGGTCCCATATATTTTAAAATGGAAAATAAAGCCGGGCATACTTAAGGGCCGTGGCTGCACGCCAACCTTTCCATCATGATGGAGACTAAGCAATGCTAACCATGGGACTGAGTACATTAAAATAGCCATTTCCTTGTTTTGGTGTGTTTTCTTAAACTTTGACTCTTGCACTGACTCGAGGTGTGTGCGGCATACGCACCACTGTGCGCCGTTCTCATGTCTCAGTTTCATTGATTATAGTGGAACTGTAGAGGGGGAACGTCCGCTTCACTTACATCACGCGTGCAATGTAGCCGGTCTGTAAGAAGTAATACCGCTAGTGGATAGAGCTGGGCGATGGAGAGAAAATCAGATATCACGATATTCATCTTAACACTTGGATTTTAGAAAACCTTCATGTTGTCCTTGAGTCAAATTGACCCGTTTTCCTATATCAATGTTCTTTTTAACTACCAAAAATAACATGATTGATTCCTCACAAGGCTCTTTGGCAACTACAAATCTCTACTTTCATTAATTTTGGTGCGTCTTATTCAAATTTATAGCATTTGAAAAACAAATTTAAGTGTTTTTTAAATAGTATTGAGTAAAAGTTGACATTCCAGTCTGTGATTATCCATCAAAATCCATTACTTTCATTTTAGTCTAAATAATTCCTAATTTCTTTTTTTCTACCTCAATCACCAGGTATAATTTCCTATGAATTTATTTCACATAAATTCAAAAAATAACTGTACAACTAAAGGTAATAAGTTAGTGTTAAGTAGTGTTGAAAACGACGAAAAAAGAGACAAACATTGAAAGTAGTGTCAAAAGTGTTGGAAAAAGGGGCAAAAACGTAAGAAAAGTTAAAACCATCAATAAAAAGCGTTGATTTTTAACAACACAAGGGTTAAATAATGATCAGTAATGTGGACATAATGCCTAAGTGGGATAAATAATAAAACAGTTAAAACAGCCTGGTAGGATCAGAAAAGTACATCCCTTTACTGTAAGGCAGCCTTTAAAACTAGTAAAAGGCAACACTTATGTCATATCTAGTCTCATATCACAATATTGATATAATGTCGATATATTGCCTAGCTTTACCTGTAGATTTCCCTTTGGAAAAGTCCTCCAAGGATTAATGGATGAATAAAATACATTTTTGGTCAATTGCCTAATCTTTTACTACTACACCACACCAAAGGCATTTCTTTTTCATCATGGAACATCAGGTATTTTATTGTTGTTGAAACTATGAAATCTAACCTTTTTTTTTTTTTTTTTTCTTTTTTCTTTCATCTGTTTTTTAATTTTAAAACTGATCCATACTGAGCAGAAGGTAAACGTGAGTGGGGTTATATAAATATGTACAGTATATTGTACTGTTCATGTGTTGGTTGTGTTCGGAGTGGAAAGTTTAGCACTTGATGCGAAAAAAAAGAAAAAAGTACTGATTTACATCTGGATCAACCGAAATATCACAACTGTATGTTAGAGGGGATAAACTCCGATTCTCAGGAGAGAAGAGCCCCGTTTCAGTGGGAGTTAACATGAGTCAGCCAGGATGTGTGTGAGCTTGTGGGAGTGTGATTGAGCAGGTAGGCGTGGTTGGCCGTGTTCACTGTGTCTGTTTATGTGCGCGTCCCAGTAGACGGCTTTAGTAAACAGAGCGAGCCTCTCAGGTCTGTCATGTTCCTTCGCCTCTCAGATTTACTCCATCCGCTGTTTTCACGCTGGAGATCGGTTTTATTTTGACACGTGCACACACACATCTGAGGGACTACAGAGCACGTTTGATCCGGGTTGGGACTAAAACTTTCACCACCTGCTGTCTATTTGAGATATTGATTGGTTCTCTTCTGAAATTCAAAGGAGTTGCCTTTCTGGGAAGTGGAGTTTTCTATGGTAGGTAAACGGAATGTAAAAATAAAACAATCTTGTATTCCAGTGTGACGGCACTTTTATTAAAGAATGTGTGAAGTGTTTAGAGTATGTTGCTGGAGAGACACTATGTCATGTCTTGTTGCACTTTCCACTCATTCTGTGTAAAAGCAGGGGATAATGAACTAAAGTAGGACTCTTTCATCATTTATTAATCTAAATTAATTGATTTGATTGTTGGTTCCACAAAATCTCAGAAAACCGTGAGAAACGGCAAGGCGACGTCATCAGACGCCGATTTCTGTTCAGCAGACAGAACACAAAGATATTGAATTGATTATGTTGTAAAACAAGGGGGGGGGGGGGGGATAGATTATGGAAGCAGTTAACGATTCATTTTCTGTTGATCGACTTCTTCTGTCTGTGTGAGGCTGTGAAGGTTGGCACATTCACATCTGTGCAGACCATATGTTTTTCTTCCCTTCTCTGCATATTTCATATCTACGTTCTATATGAACAGACCAGCTGGTACCCCCTGGCACCAACAGGAGCTCTCTCCTTTCACTATTCTTTATCCCAAATAGGAAGTGGTGTCCAAAATCATTTCTAATTCAACTTGGAAAACCCAGCCCCCCCCCTTTCACTTCCTCCTTTTTTGGTCTTGTTCATCACCCTCCAGTCTGTCTGTCTCTCTTCATCTTTTCCTGCCCTAAAGCTATGGACAGGAAGGCTGGTTGCATCACAGTCCGGGCAAAGTTGCCTGAGACAGCAATACGGACACTTGACTCCTCTGTTAGAGCAGAGAGAGACAAGCTGCTGGTGAGTGGTGCTTTTCTTCGTTAGTCGTATTGACCCCCAACTCTGAGTACTATTAGTATCAGCACTATGAGGATTTAGTGGGGTTTCTCATGTGTAGCGTAAGCACAAGGGTTTGGGTTAGGTAGAATTGTTATCTCAATGACGTGCCCCACTGTGCTAATGGGTCACGGAGTGGGTTATTAGGGTTAGATGTGAGGGTGTTTCTCCATGATGATGCTGTGACAGTGGCATGTGTCATGTAAATATTTGACTATGCTGCGGTGTGGGGGGGGGGGGGTATGTTTCTGCTAAAGTAGATGGAAAAACAATTGAAATCAAGGAGTACATTCCTGTTACCTGCGATAGCTGCCTGTTACCATTAATGCTTGGATAAAAAAGAAAAAATAAGCGATCATATCCAGTTGTCCAATAGGAAAATGAGTTGCTGAAGATGAGTAGGTAATATTTTTCGGGAGCGAACACTAGCTTGCATGTTGAAACATACCTTTCACTGAAATGCATGGTCTGCTTCACAAGAACATTAGCATTCCCTGCGAGCATGTCTGTTTGAGTTTGGGGTGCCTGTCTGTTCTGTCATTGGACGGTGTTTAATTTCACCTTGTTTCCATAGTACTCTGCTCTGTTTTTTTTTTTTTGTGTTTCTTTGTGTTTTTTTGGGAGTCAACATGACTGTAATTTGCATAGTCATCATATTTTGCATTTCATATTCATTCAAGAGGAAATGCAAGGGAAAAATTGCTTCTGCTGTGTTGCAGCATGAATATGAAAATAATGTCAGTGTGTTCATAACACAAAATAAGTCAATCTCTCATAAATGTCTGTCTTGTGTAATCTGGGAAAAACCGTCCCCATCCATCATGTGTCAGTGTGCAGAGGAGGACAATATGAAATGTAGTGTATGTAACAGTGTGTAGCCAACTGGTGTACAAGTACCAAGAAACAAGCAGAATGAGTCTGATATACTGAGATGGTATGTTTTTGTTGAGGGGGGGTAATTCCAACCATGCTTGTGATTTATCACATTTTGGATTTAGTTGGACTTGGACCTTTGCTGTTGGTAATGGTATTGTTGGACGTGCCAAGTTGATAACTGAGATCTGGGAAAGCCGTAATATAAAAACCTGATCATACAAACTTGTTTTGAACATAAAACAAAAGCAAAACATTACGTAAACATTTCACGCACGTGATGGTTTATTACCACCTTTACCGGTGCACTTACTTAATTGTATCCCCAAATAAATAGATTTAGGTCAACTGAGTAATGTTGGCCGTATTGCTTAGCAACTGTAACTTTCTCCACGTGGTTAATTGGTCCAATCAAGACGTGTTGGTATGTAAAGAGTTTGGAGGGCTTTGTTCCTTATGAAAGTAAAACCCCCGGATTCAATGGTGTGTTCACCGGCTCTAATGAAGCCTAAACGCTAGCATGCCCAGCTAGGTATCTTACTGCCTACAGTAGGAACCTTAGCATGATTTCCACAGCCAAGCATCCGGACAAGGTTATGCAAGAACGTAAGCATGAATTACATTTTTATTTACAAAACTCTACTGGCTTTATGGCTTCTACAGCAACAGTCTTCAGTTGGGATGCTTACTTTTTGCCTGCGACGTGTAGCCTTAGCCTCGCCCTTTTAGCATTACAGTATGTAGCCTTTAAGTATATATATTATACATACTTGATATTATGTTATATTAAGATTATATTCTGGGTATTTAGGCCTTTATTTGTGTAGGACAGCTCACATTTGAAAGAGGAAAGGGGGGGGCGAATGACAAGCATCAAAGGGCCCCAGATCGGAGTCAAGTCGTCAAATACAGATGTTTGGTCCGTGGCTCTCAGCGTCGGATACGATACAAAAATCACCCGTCAGCACCTGTATGGAACGCACCCGGTGGAGCAACAGCCAGACCGCGGCGCTGTCATAGTATGTCATGTCATGAGATGACGTAGTATTAAGAGCGATAACGCTAGCCAGTTGTATGAAAGACTGAAAATCTACATAAGGAGGAAGGTTTGAGTGGTGGATGGGTCAAACGCTACAGGACTTTTTCCCCAAGAGACCAGGATTCGTGTCTGTGTGAACTGTCCCGTTCTTGTGCTGCATGTCAGTCAAACGTACGTGCTGACCCGGTCAAAAGGTAACGCCAAGAGTCCCGCCCAAGCAATGGACTAGAGGAGAGAGCTAAGGAGAGTTTTTGCATCACTAACAAACACCTGACCTCGCGCAGGGAGTGAGCATGCACGCACGCACACACACACACACACACGCACGCACACAGCTCTCTCCTGGGAGGCTGAAAAACAACAAGTGCCTCTGTAAGAGTACATCAACATGTGTGAAGGCGGCAGGACTGTATGGTACCAGAACAAGGGAGTCGGTTAATAGGAAACAGGCGTGCAGTGAGGCAGGCAGTTTTGTTGCATAACAGCCGCAGTAAAAAAACCATGCCCTGGCTCTCCTCCTCTCGAGGACAGATGGCGGCAGAAGAAAGCGAGCACACGAGCGAGCGGCGGCGGCAGCTCGCTCTCCCGTGCCACTCCTCAACAGATGCACTGCTTATTTATTGGAAAGTAAATCATACTCGGGGCCAGGCCTGTCCAGCCTTCCCCCTTTGATCTGCTGCAGCCTCACCGGGCGCTGGTTTTAATCCCACCTACTGGGCCCCAGCTAATGGCAACCCTGCGTAATGTTTAGGAAAGCAGGCCCTCTCCAGCACTCACAGGGAGGCCCTTCGGGGCCGCGGCTCTGCTCCCAGGAGGAAAACCAAAGTTGGCTTTTAAGAAAAAGGTAGCCGAAAAAAAGCAACATGTAGCAGAGTTTGACCTTGTGTCCGTGTCCGTCAGCTCGGCTTGATGAGAAGCATGCTCGCTCTGCAGGCACTTAGCTCTTTGACAAGCAGTGCTGCTTAATGCTAGGGCTGCACGTTATGAGCAAAATATACAACAACGTTGTAGAATATAACGCTAACAATATAACTTGGGATCGAAATGAAATCACTCTTAACAGTCTTTTATTGAACAAACTGATCAATGAATTGAATATAAAAGACACCAAAGAAAGACGTGTTAAGGTGCAGCTTTCTGCTGACACAAGACATCTGTCAGCGTCTTTGGCAATATGTCTTAGCCGTTCACCATGTGTTTAGTGCGGCAGTTGATATATTGTGCAGCACTATGTAACGCGGGAGCAGATATTGTTTGTTGCAGTTAACAACTAATCAATGTCTTGACAGGACACTTGTATGCAAGAAGCTGAGTGGCCGGGAGGGAAAGCAACTGACAGCGTCTGATTGGTGGGTTGCCTGAGAAGCTGTGTTGTTATACAATATTGATTATAATCTGGGAAAACACATCTTCCCCTTCTTAAAGGCTTGTAGAGAAGAAAAAAAAACAGTGAAGTGATATCACTCTCTAAACTTATTTGGCTCTTCCAGCAGTTTATTAACATTTGAAGATCCTAGCTTATCTGATGTTAAGATGGACAACCTTTCCTCTTTATTTTGTATATTATAAATAAGTCTTTTTTTCTTTTTTAAAGTACCAATATTTTGAAACAATATCTTATTTTCTGGGATCTGAGGTGTTATGTTGTGTCTCTGGTGCTTCCACATACACAAAAAAAACCTATCCATGGTGTTTTGAGTGAGATCCGGTTTCTGGGTGTCCTCTGTCTTCAGTCTCCGGGTGAGCTGTTCAACATCTGCACGGCTTTCTACGTCACTAGCCAGGACAAACCAAAGTTCTTTCTCGAGGCTATTTTGCAGCGGCACCGTGGCTCCGTCCGTCGCTTAGCACCGCCCAAGACAATTGTGATTGGTTTAAAGAAATGCCAATAAACCGGAGCACGTGTTTCTCCCAGCCCAGGATGCTGTGTGGACTAGGCATACCCTCCTCCGCAGTGCTGTGGAGGAAGATCTGACAATGTGAGACTACAGTAAAATGAGCTTGGGAAATATTTAGCTTTATTTGTATTAGACAATTGTCTATGCACTCTGGTATGTACTGTGTTAATGTATGCACAGGTCAAAGATCAGCACGTTCCTATTAGCCATAGACTATGAACCACTGGCGATCTGTACTTGTGTCTTGAGTTTTGGGTTGTCTTTGATTAGTTTGATGTTATAGACTGGTATTACCATATTCTGTCTGGATGTTTGACTGACTTCACTGCACTTTGACTATTTGAACAAGACTGTGCATGACTCTGCCTCGTCTGGTTGCTATCCAATTATTTCTGTGCGTAGGTGTGTTCACTGGGAAGCATTTTTGATCAGTTTTTCTGTTAGAGAAAGCTAATAAAAACAAAAATAAGGCCATCCTTTTTTGTGTGTGCGGTCTCTATTGAACCATGGCGTGCTCTTTTTTACTGTTTAGTGACTTGGTCTGTAAAAGGTGCCACATCAAATCAACTTATTGGTTTTGAAAGAAAAAGATGGGGCGAGACTGGAGGTTGACTTGAAGCTACGTGTGCTAACTCCTCGTGACTGCTGAGGAGCTGCGTCAACGCTAACATAACTTACTGCTGAGGAGAATCTCCTCCAGTTGCCAAATCAGCGATGACTTTCGTGTTAGGACAGGACCTTTTAAAGCCGACTTTTCTGTAAGAGTGGGGTAATGGTAAGCATTAAAGTTGGCCCGGGTGATTAAACACAGCGTAGCTGCGTGTTACCGCAGTCTCAACAAAGACTGAGACCTCTCTGTGTCGGACTGTTTGTTGGCCCAAACAATTCGGTTTGAGTTTGACTTAACCAGTGCTCTCCATTGTCCCAAGGGTGATGCATTAATCGCACTGTTGTGTTCGGGTTTGCTTTAATTTCATGTTTTTATGGTGTGTGTGTGTGTGTGTGTGTGTGTGTGTGTGTGTGTGTGTGTGTGTGTGTGTGTGTGTGTGTGTGTATATTATGGAGCAAATCATGTGTGGGAACTCCTGTTTTTGCAATATATCAATAAAAGATAAGTTTTTTTTTTTTTATTCTTTTGAAGAACACTTTTTTTTAAGATGCAGTAGATTTGCGTGTTGTACATCAACAACCCCAACCTCCTAAATCCAGCCCCACCCCTCCACACACTCATGCTTACAGTCCGACACACCACGCACACACACACCAACAGATAAAGGCATTATTGAAAGCTGAAGATGGAGCATATTTCCATTCTTGGCCAGCTCTCCCTCTTAAAATTGATTCCATAATGGCTAACGTAAAACTGTGTGTTTAATGGGCTCTCCTCCAGCTGGTGTCTGTACTGGGCCTAGCTAGGTCCGTTGTAAGCTCTTTAACGGTGATGGGACGGTTAACCAGATGTACAGTTGCCAAACCAATCACTTAGTCCTCATCCTTACGGTCTTTTCTCTCTCCAATAAAAGCATAAAGCTCACCTTGTGAGCTTCTCCATGGTAACAATCCGGGAGAAATGGGGCTACACAAGGACAACACATGTGAGTGAAAAGACACTACCAACCGTGAGTGAACAGCAACTGTATGTTCTGGAGTTTAATAAAACAGAGTGGTTCCTCTTCTCTGCAGAACTAATCTAGCTGACTGCATTATGTCAGCATCAGGGGAATCCTATCAAATCACAACAGGTCTTCATCGAACTAGAGACAAAGTGTCAAAGTCACTAGGATACAGCTGTTATTTCAATGTGTGCTAACGCATTTAATCAGTATTCCATATTGTGTTCTGCTCGTCTCGTTTTTAGATTTTACCAAACTCACTAAAAACTAGGGAGGCCTGATTCAGAAAATGTCACAATTTGATATTGATTTTTAGGCTCAAGGTTTGATTCAAAAACAATTCACAGTATGTACATGTAGTTACTTTTCATAGTAGTAGTATACACGGCAACAAAAAAAGAAACTTAAAAAAAAATTAAAAAACATATGAATTGATTTTTGGAATTCTATCAGTTAATTTTGAACCAGTAGAACTTGAATCGATTCATAAATGTGTACCGATTTTGTTGTTGTTGTTACCCTACTAAAAACCCGCCAACAAACTGCAGTACGGATCAAAATGTAATCCTTGAATTTCAATAACCTACAGATGTTGAAAATTAAACCTCATAAGATTTGATAAGTGATTTTGATCAAATGCTATTGAACTCCAGCTCTATCAAGCTGTACACAACAGAACTTGGAAAGCCCGTTATCTCTCAAAAGATAAACCATGACACTTGGCTGTGAGAGAACCTGCTGCCTACGGTTCACATGTGGTGATGCATGCTATTACACAAGTGCTAGGTGTGCTCTGGCAGGACAAGCTGTTCCGGAGGAGGGCTGAGTGCGGTTTTAGGGGGGAATGCAGTACATTTGGAAACAGATAGGTGGTCTGATCCAGCAGAGTTTTGGAGATCACAAGATCACTACTGAGCAGATTCTTCGCCTGCTCTTCAAAGCAGCCATGTGGTCGATGAACACTGTATCTCATCTAATCAGATCTGTAATCTGGGTTTGAATGTATGTGCAGCCTTTGTCCTCAATGCGTCAGATGATTTCATACACCAAGACCGATTACCCACAGATTTTCCTGTTTCCAGCGAGGATGCGTCCAAACGTATTAAAAATTGTCCTTGGGAGACAAAGTTGTGACAGTGGGGAGGATGTCTCAGCCAAACTGAACTGCCAGGCTGTTGCTCCCAAAGCCACAAGTCCCATCCTTAGTTATAAATCATGTTTAAGACATTTGAATCTGAAGTTAATAATGATTCCCTGGTCTAATGTCTTTAGCATCAGCTGTGTGACGTTAGTCAGCGGCTGCAGTAAGTGCTTTAAAGTGTGTTGCCTTCATGTGTCACGTGCCGAGGTATAATAAAGGTTAAGGTAAGAATCCGGATTCACCAGTCACCGGACAACCCAGAGGGTTGCGTCCTTGGCAGTGGCCTGGGTTTGAATCTGGCCCATGGTCCTTTGCTGCATGTCGTCCCCACTCTCTCCATCTCCTCCCTGTCCTGTCTTCCAGCAGTCCTGTCAATTAAAAGGTCCTGAAAGTGCCTAAAAAAACGTTAGAAAAATAACACTTTTCTATTTCCGCAGAAGAACACCTTTGGTGTGTGTGTGTGTGTGTGTGTGTGTGTGTGTGTGTGTGTGTGTGTGTGTGTGTGTGTGTGTGTGTGTGTG
>NC_048413.1:6403605-6406814 GCF_013103735.1 Etheostoma cragini
TGTGTGTGTGTGTGTGTGTGTGTGTGTGTGTGTGTGTGTGTGTGTGTGTGTGTGTGTGTGTGTGTGTTCGTTCATCTACAGTCAAACCTCTCCACTAATCCGGCCAGACACACGTGACACACATTCGTGTGACACATGTTGTATTGCATCAATCATACGCTCAGTACGAGGCAGGCATGGCCTCCTGTCAGCTGTCCTGCACGCTCCCATTCCCTTACAGCCAGTTTCACTCTCGTGCTCCTCTGCGTTCTAGGAAAACTGATCCAAGTCCGGTCGTCCTCGTACCCAAGTATCAATCATCCCTCTCATTGATAGGAATGTTAAGCATCGCAAATGTCCTTGTTGCACATATCCCGAGCTGAAGTTATTTTAGGGTAATATTTTTTCAGGTATCTGTCTTTGATGTTTGAGTTTTTTACCATTTGGTGCTTTTTTAGCCTTTTCTTCGCCCAGTGATGCACTCGTTTGTCTTGGCTAAAGCGTCAGATATTTTCAGCTGGAATGTGAACGCCCCCACCTGATAGTGAGGAAGGCCTACCTTTCTTAGCTATTGTCTAAATATGGCATCTGATTTGCTCGTATTTCTGTGGCCAGGCTGCCTGTCTCCACACCTCGTGGCAAACATAGCACCTCTGTGCGATGGGACGCGCGTTGACTTCAGAGAGGCATATGTAGGCGATGTTGTAACAGATTTCTGTGACTTGTCTGCTTCTGCCCTGAAGCAGTCTCTTTGGCAGCATGGTCCCCAGGCTGTAAATCAAGCTCAGGGACTCAGTCGGGGTGAGACACTTTACTCCCCTGTATGTGCAACTTGTCATATGTCATCAACTGCAACGATTGAGAAATGACCTGAGTTTTCACACTGTGTCCATTATCCTCCTTTACTGTAATTACTCCGTGAGCACAAGACTGAACAAGACCTCCAGTTTGTTTAAAGAACACACCACTTGTTCCAGACAAGGGGTTTCACAGAATAGTCAACTATTTGAATAATTAAAGCTGCAAGCCGCGTTGGACGGGCCCTCACCTCTCTGCGCGCGTCGTGGGTTACAGGCGGTCTCTGCTCCTTTATGAACGTGCATTTGCGCGGCACTCAGACACTACAAGTTGTCACCGATGAAAAAGGAACTCCCTGGTAAGTTCATTGATACCTCACACAAGACTCTGCGTCATACAGTTCATTAGCTGTGAAAAGGGGTGTGGCTAAAGCGTAGGGGGCGGGCCTAACCATGACCAATGAAAACGGGAACTCTCTGTTGAGTTCAATGATGCCTCACAAAATAGTGTACAAGAAACGAGTCATAAGTTATTAAAGGTGGCGTGGCTTACGCAAATGGGGCGGAGCAAATCATCACCAATGATAAGGGAACTCTATGCTTAGTTCAATGATACTTCACACAAGACTCTACTTTAAAAGGTTGTAAAGTCCTAAAAGGGGCGCGACCTGAGTACATGGGCATGTTTAAAGTATAGAGGCCGGCTCAGTATCACAAGTAGACCACATCATTTGGATGATGTTTGTCATTTTAGGCTGATTTCCTGATTACCCAAAGGGGCCACGCCCACACCGTTTGACGGAAAGTTAAAGGTATCTCAACAACTATTTGCACAACGTTTTATACAGACATATATGGCTCGTCGAAGAGGAATCCTACTGACTCTGGTGATCCCCTGATTTGTCCTTTAGAGCCATCATCATTAAATGTGTCCAACATTTAACGACCAAATACCTGCAGAGCAAATGGTATTCCAATTAGTCTCAGCTATACGTTGTGTTTATTAGCAAATGTCAGCAACTCTAATCTCACATGGTAAACATACCTGATAAACATTACCATGTTAGTATTGTGCATTGTGTGCATTGAAGCACATGCCGCTAGGTGCCGAAGTACAGTCTGTCTACAGTCCAGAGCTACGGAGCTACTGACATGGCTGTAGATCTTATTTTGATAGATTTGGCCATTATTCCTACCAGTAATAACATTTGAATGGTCTGACTGCTGTCTGCATTTCTTGCCATATAACACACATTGTGGTAGTGGTGCCACCGTGTTCCCAGATGTCAGCAACTACTTTTCTATTTTTACACTGTTGTGCAGTGACTTTGGGGAGTATTTCTCACTGAATTCTCTCATGATAATTCCAGTGTATTACGTCGACTATGAGAATTAGGACACAAGTTGTAATACACTGGAATTATCCTAGAATGCAGTCGTGTGTACTGGAGGAAAGCCTGTCACAGTAAACAAGGCCATTCTCTCAGTCTCTTTCTATTTAAAACCTCTCTCTGGTTGGTTGCTGGCTCTGTCTGGATATAACGACCCTGGGTGCATGAGGGATAGGGAGGAGTCAGTGCTGGTGGTGGCAGAGGAGAGGAGAGGAGAGGAGAAGACCCTGGACTGTGGCGCTCGTAGCCAGGCTATTTAATCTTCGCAAGACCATCAGATGGCTTTGACAGAGCACAGGCAACAATTAGACATCAAGATTAGGGGGGCCGTGTACTTCTGAATAGCTTCTGGATGAACCTTTTTTTTTCTTCTTTTTCTTCTTCCTTCCTGCCTTGGGTTTATATCTTTACTGGGACTCCTCACCCTCCCATAGCCTTATCCCTCCTTCTGTCCCTCCCTCCTTCTGTCTTCCTCCAGCCCTGCAACCTGCTTCCTTTAAAGTCTGCGATTATACCTGGCTGACATTGAGAGGAGTGGATTAATAAGGCAGCTCGTAAGTGTGGCTTTTACGTGTGGGACAGTGCAGAGTGAATAAGCGAGCCAGCACAGTGGCAAATTGGATGCTTATTAGGTTCTGGGTGCCTGCTGGCATGAATATGGAGCTGGATTGCAGGACTGGGGGAGACTTGTGCTCCGATCTGCAAACTACAACGGTAGAGTAACAGGAGTGGAGACGGAGAGAGTCATTTGTATTGTAATCTGAGTTACTGGATTGTACTTGAACTCTGTTATGTATAGCTAGAGCATGTGGCAATATATGTATATATATTTATTTAATATAGTTACTTCACAGGCCTATATAACAGTGGTTTTATTGAAGGGATGACGTCTTATCTTTTGCATGTCTATAGTTGTTGTGTTTACATAAAAGCGGGACTCAAACCCCTGTTGTGCACACATTCACAAACACGCTCATGCACACACACACACACACACACACACACACACACACACACACACACACACACACACACACACACA
>NC_048413.1:6406939-6407445 GCF_013103735.1 Etheostoma cragini
AGATCTGTCTGGGCCAAGACAGAGAAATCCTTAATCCTGCAGCCTTCTGCTGCCTGTTGCCTCGGCTCTGAAGCTTTTGCAGCTAGTTAACTGGCCTGTGGTCAGTTCCATTGTTTCACGATACGATTCTGGATTACGCAAGGGTAAACTGGTCCCAGATCAGCACCCAAGGTGAAATGCTAAACTAACTTTAAGTCAGTTACAGTGGTGCTCATAACTTTATAAACCCATATTAAAGTTTACTAAAAAGAGGAATACAAAACAATAATCTTTTTGAAATTGATCTCAATGCCTTAATTACATTTTTTGGGGAAAATCCAACTTTTTAAGGACACCAATTTTCCATGTGAATGAATAATGTATTGTGAAAAAAAAAAATCTTTCTTAAAATAAGTATACACCCCCCTATGTTAAAATACAGGGGCCACAAGTATACACCCCCCTATGTTAAAATACAGGGGACATAAGTATACACCCCCCTATGTTAAAATACAGGGGACATAAGT
>NC_048413.1:6407545-6419242 GCF_013103735.1 Etheostoma cragini
TACACCCCCTATGTTAAAATAAAGGGGCCACAAGTATCCACCCCCCTATGTTAAAATACAGGGGGCATAAGTATACACCCCCCTATGTTAAAATACAGGGGCCACAAGTATCCACCCCCCTATGTTAAAATACAGGGGGCATAAGTATACACCCCCCTATGTTAAATTCTCATAGAGGGAGGCGCATTTTTCTTTTTAAAGGCCATTTATTTCATGGAACAGGATACTATGCATCCTGATAAAGTTCCTTTGGACTTGTGAAAACACACACACACACACACACACACCATCATCATCATCATCATCATCCTCCTCATCCTCATCGTCATCGTCATCAAATAACCTTCACCATACCTAGAGATTGGCATGGTTCTGTTTCAGTTAGCCTAATTGCTGGTTTGATTTGCATTGAGAGATGATCTTATAGAAAGTTCCTCATGCCAATCTCTAGATTAAAGATAATTCTTTTTCTCTCTTTTTAATCAACTTTAGCAAGCTATGAGCACCACTGTAGTTGTCATCCCACAGAGGGGCACAGATGGCGGGAAGGTGGGAGTCACCAAACCTCCGGGATGCCCCTGGCAGCCTCTGTGGATATTTAATTGTGGCATAAACAATAGTCAGCCAGGGAGCAGTTTATTCTAAATGTGTGTGTGTGTGTGTGTGTGTGTGTGTGTGTGAGACTGTTTTACCATTTTCACTTTGGCCCAGTCTTTTTGAAATGTTTTTTTGTATTTTAAGGCAGGGACGTTGTGTACTTGGCGGTTATGTGATCTGACTTTCTCTTGTCTTCTTGTTCTCCTCTTTGTCTGCGTTTAGGTTTGCCACCACCCAGACTGCCAAGACCTGAATAACAAAAGCCCCCTTCACCTGTGTGAGTCATGTGACTCGCGCAGCCACTCAGAGAACACAGACAACATGCACTTTGACCGGCACCCCCGATTTGACTTACAACCTCAAGGTAAACTTGCTTTGTTTCTTTATTTGGGTATCTCCCCCCTCCCCCTCACAGTGATGTCACACCCATTGCATCATCACAGGATCCTACTGTGTAAATATCAAGGACACGGAATGTGTATTGTTGTCTAAATAAGGCAAACACACAACTTCTGTACGTATTAAGTCAACTTTTTCTGTCAATTCGGCAATGTGTGCCAGACGTAAAGAGGAATCGATCATGCATTTCTCTCCAACCCAAAGTACAGAAGATAAATGATAAGTCATGTATACAACACAATAAATACATGCTAAATATTGTAATAGAAAGGCAAAGCCCAAAAGGTATTGAAAACAAAAGTTGAAATATAAAATGAAAGAAAAAAGTGTTTCAAATAGTGCTGTTCCTGGTCTTACCCACATGTGCAATTTTGAGTTATAACTTTTATATTTTTTGTAATCAACAATGCATGTCTGAAAAAACTGTCTTGGAAAATAAAAACTACTGGACTAGTGCATGTGGGGGGTGGGTGGGGGGGGCAGAATGTCTGTCAAACCATTCTGAATTAATTAAGTATTGTGCTGCTGCAGAGATGTTGCAGCCTTCAAATCTTATCCTGCAGACCTTTTAATACTAATATTTTTTAATGAAAATGTTGCAAAAATGATAATTACCTCCAAAATCGTGACTCCTATTGCAATTGCAATATCAGTCAAAAAACATCTCAATTAGATGTCTTTCTTCTATCGTGGAGCCCCAGGTAAACTCCTGTTGTAATTGTTATTAAAGGGTTGGTTGATCCAAAGAATAACAACAATGAACTTATTTTTTACTTACCTTAACCAAGCCGGAACATCAACCAGTTACTGTTTAGTTTCACCTTATTCATTTAAATAGTGTTTGTTGATTTCTTGTACGAGCACCAGGTGACATATCCATCCTGGTGACGTCCTTTTTAGTCGACTTGGAAGCTGAAGGAAGACATTTTACAGTTTAGGAGTTGTCACCACCATCTGCTTACAACTTGTGCAGCTGTGTCGATCCCACCCCCAGATGTGGCCATTTCTGTCACTATGTGCCATGGAGACAGCAGGGGGATGACGTTGCCATCTTAATCCTGCCTACAAAGCTCTGATTGGTCAACTGTTTTTTTCCCAACTGGCAGAAACTGCCCTCAGTGGGCACAGTGCCAGACCTTTCAAATTGCTGTTCAATCTTAGATGTGGACAGGGATTCAGAGGTCTGAAACAATGCAGACTATGTCCCTGAGATGTCTGCCTCCTCCCAAATACAACAGAGGTAAATTTAATTTTGATAGTGGTGCTCACAGCATTAAAAAAACCATCCGGTTACTCCGAATAATCTAAAGACCTTGTTGGGAACATTTTCTATTGGAACTACGTTCTACCGTGTTAAAACTATCCAGATGCAAGTGGTTTAAAAGTCTGACCCTGTGGGCCCCCCCCAGGCTACAACTTGAGCCCTCTCTTTTAGCCTATATTTTACTTTGAAACTCAAGAAAAACTTTAAAACGTGAGGATTCTCAGGCAAGTTCTGGAGTTAGAAGGCAGCTTTATGAACATATATCAGAGATAATGATTGACTACACGGATACTGATTCTGGAAAGGGATGACCATGTGGAACTGTTGAATTTTTATTATAATTTTACAGGTATGGCATACATTCATGACATAGCCAGTTATGGCCTGCATTTATCAATTCATGTTCATGATAAATTGTGGCCCCTCCAGTTGTGTGACAAACCAAAAAGAGAGGAAACTGTTTTCAAACTGCTGTTACGCAACCCTCAGACTCAGAAATTCCCTCAGAACCAGAGAGTTTTCATATTCAGGCTGTGAAGCAGGTTGCTGTGTGGTAGCCTACTTTCAAAAATGTAATCAGAAGGCCTTGTTTCACTTGATTTGCCATATGCTACGATGGCTAAGGAACCTTTTTAGGGTTTTATGTGGACCAAACTGTAAGCTAGAAGGCTAAATGAGACTTGCATTAAGTCAAAACTAGTAGACTTTTTTTGATGAGATAAAAGAATGTCCAACTAAACGCCTGGCCAATGGGATTCTCACTTTCCAGTGTGGCCCTTAGTGAAAGAGAGATTAAAGAGTGATATTGAAGGTTGCCGTAGTTGTGATCCAACAGAATGGTTGACTTCTGTGTTTTCCTGACTTTTAGCCTCCATCCTGGCTCGGAACGTGTCCACGCGCTCCTGTCCCCCGCGCACCAGCCCCCCCTCTGACCTGGAGGAAGAGGATGAGGGGAGCAACGACCGCGGGTTGGTACCCTTCCGTTTCAGTGTGCATGTATTCCTGCCTGTCAGTAGAGCTTTTGTCTTTTTCACACTGGAGGAGAAATTACAGCCATGTCTCCTGACAGTTCGATCACTTCTATTTTAAGTCTCCGTGGTCACATTAAGCAGTTCCTCTATGTTGGGTATATTAGAAGGTATCGTGGTTGTGTGTGTGTGTGTATGTGTGTGTGTGTGTGTTTGTTTGTGTCTGTGTAACTGTGTGTAACTGTGTAACTGTTTTTGCAGGGAGCATAAAACAGGGGGGATGAAGTTGGTGAAAAAGAAGCCACGAAGAAGACACACTGATGTAAGTAATCTGATACTAATACAGAAACAGGGGCTGCAGGCTGGGTGCAACGTAACCCCCCCCCCCCCCCCCCCCCCCCCCCCCCCCCCCCCCCCCCCCCCACACACACACACACACCAGACTTCCTGGAGGGAGTCTACAGCTTTTTTGATGGAAATGTTTGTGAATTTGTGTTGTGTAACAGCACTTGAAAATGAGAAAAGAAGGGCAAAAAAAAAATATCCATATGCATATATCTTTATTTATTCTGACGTTTTGTCCCTTAGGCCTTCTTCAAATCTAACCTAGGTGTGCGTTACTTCTCTAGATCATATGGGTTAAGAGTATTTGTCACTTGTTTTGGGAGTTATTTGTAGAACCATACGTTTTCACAAAGGGTGCACAATACAAGCAAAGAGTTGTTCAACACAAAAGCAGACATTATTCTTCCCAGGAACACCCCCCCCCCCCCCCCCCCCCCCCCCCCCCCCCCCCCCCCCCCCCCCCCTTCCCCCCCATGGATCACACATACAGCACAAGCCTGGGGCGGGCCCCACCTGTGTAAACTAACAGTGCGCCTGTTCCCCCTGCAGGACCCCAGTAAGGAGTGCTTCAGCCTTAAGTTTGATCTCAGCGTGGACATAAACACAGAAATTGTACCTGCGATGAAAAAGAAAACCTTGAGGTAAGAGAGGAGGACACATCAAATGTTTTTGCAATAGTTTGATATGAACCGTGAGGGCTGGGACGGTCTGCTGTCATGATACATGGGGGGTGATTGGATTTGTAATGTGATTTTCATTTGTTGCCATTCCAGTATTGCGATTCGTTAATAACGAGCAATTTTCTTTTCCTTCTTTTACAAAAACAAAAGTTGAATAATACACATTTGACAGACTGATGTCATGAATTGGCATATGTGTGACACGCCAATTTGTCTGCCATTATTGGCGTGTTATCAAGACACATATTTGTTGTATAGCGGTTTTATCAACGGCGTTTGGCCTCCATTGACTTACATTACCTTACGATAGTGTGTGAATTTACGCCATAGCGAGTAGTATGAAAGGGTGAAAATCCGCATAGGGAGGTTGACAGGGTGGTGGATGGGTAAAACACAGGACTATCACCCAGGACACCGGGGATCGTGTCCCACGTGTCCCGTTTCCTAAACTCAACCGTTGCTTTCTTCTCGCAATAACACGTCAAGTGGGTGTATGTTCATGCCCGCTGTGTACACGCAGATAGCTCAGAATGAGTTCAGATAACACACCACTCGGCTTAAGAAATTTGGCGTGTATGTTTACGTGAAGTCATGTTTCTTCTGGAGACAATCTATCATGACACATTTCTAAAAACAAATTGTTCATCACATGTTGTTTCACTTGTAAAGAACATAGCATGGAGTTTCTGCATTTGTGCTTTTCTTTTTGTTTTGCTAGAAACGGTATTGATGTGGTCACTTTTTTTTTTTTTAATGTATATATAAAAACATTGCAAAAAAATCAATACATAGGTGAATCGATTTTTTATTTTTGTCTACCACCCCTGTGAACCCTAATGATACCAGAGAGGTTCTAGGTCCGGTGTTTGAGAGGAACGGCATTGAGCTGTCCCGGGTCGACCTGTTCCTGGACCAGTCCAACACGCCGCTGTCGCTCAACTTCGAGGCCTACCGTTTCGGAGGACACTACCTGAAGGTCAAAGGTAAAAAAAAAAAAAAAAAAAAAGACACACTAGAACCCATACACGGATCACTGTCTGAAATAAGACTTCTGAGAAACGCAGGTGTGATGTGTGTGGTTTTATTGGACACACACAGAGAGAGAGAGAGAGAGAGAGACGATCCAGATCAGAAATCAACAGACATAAAAAAACTCTTCTGCACCAGCAGTACAGAATATTGTAACAAATTAGGAGATGTGTGTGTGTGTGTGTGTGTGTGTGTGTGTGTGTGTGTGTGTGTGTGTGTGTGTGTGTGTGTGTGTGTGTGTGTGTGTGTCCAGAATCATATTACCGTTCTGTTCTGTTTTCCTCAATGTCCTCAGTCGAGTCCGAGAAGTCTGAAGCAGCTTGTAGGATATTATTAATTCCCCGTTTTATACATATATTATCTGTTCAATAATTTAGTTTAAAAGTAAGATTCTCCCACTTTACTTTTGAACTTGTTTGGCCACTGATGTTCTTGTTGAGGTCACGTCTATTATATTATAATATTCCCTCACATATTGCCTTCCTCATGCCGAATATATTCTCACTTCACACTTCCAAAAGTGTCTTCTATCCAACCAGAATGTCAGCAGCAGCAACAGAAATGTCTTTCTTCTGCACTCTGTTAAACTCCTGTCATGTGCAACATGTGTCACAGCAGCCCAGCGCCAGATGTTAGGAGCTGCCCTTGCAGCTATGCGAATCAGACAAACTGCTAGGCTCATTTATATCTTTAGTCTTCAAAACGGTGGTGAGGAAAATGCTGCATCGTTGAGGTTGATTTGCTGAATTTGTGTTTTGAGGGTTAGGGTTAGGGGTTACATCTTTTGTTTATTATATGCATCTGTCAGTGACACATAGTTTAAACACATTATAGATTATGTAAATGACAACACTAATGGTCAGCATTTGAGTCATTTTCTAATATTTCTAATCAAACAATCACACCACGAACTGGCAAAAATAAATCAAAATAGAACAATAGACAATAATAGAACGTGTTGATGTTTCAAATCATTTATAGAAAGTAGGCAGCCTTTTGGTCTTTTACTGCGGTGTATTTTAGACTTCACACCATTCTTATCCGTGTGCCTTTTTAACAATGACTGAGCCGCACAGATGGCGGAGGCTAGTCTCCTCTCCCAGCCGTGTTTCTGCCCAGGATGGAAAAGGAGTGGACTGTATCCTTTAGAGGTGATCCCTGCTGTCACTGCCCGGCTCAGTCTCTTTCCACAAGTGTCTTTAAAGGCAGGGTTGGTAATGTTGAAAAGCTAGCAGGATTACAACATCTATAACCTTTCCTCGGGGCTCCGTCTAACCCCTCGCCCCGCCCTCGGTGCTCCGCCCACACAGACGTGCTCGAGCACCGCCGTTTAACTCCTTCAGAGCAGAGCGTAGAAAAGAACGACATTTGACTTCATGTCTCATTCACCGGTAAGCAAAGGGCTAATATTACCACACCAAATGTTTCAAACAAGCTTGACTACTGTGAGCAATGCTGCGCCGACAGGATTATAAGTGACAGATCGTTTTCAAAGCCCTCAAATCAGTCTGGACTGGTTGTGGAGCAACCATACTCGAACCAGAGCTGTTCGGACCAATCAAATTGTCAGGGCGGGCTTTATAAGATGATGGACAGATTATCAACAGTAACATAATCGACCACCTCACCAAAGAGTGGGGTTGAATTTGTTTATAACAAAGAAGGCTGCCGCTGGAGAATTGAGATGTGTAGATTCCGCCGTTGTTTGTGTTAAAGAAGATATTGACGGCGCATTAATTCTGAAAGAGGAACAGAGAACGCGATCAGGGCGTTAGATATTTTTACCATCCTACCTACAGGATTTGGCAAAGGTTTAAATTATCAGCTGACCCAAACTCCGTTGCTCTGATTGGTTGGAGGTCCATCTGAGTGTAGAGGCATTTTCCTTCCTGGTTAAGTTGAAACACGCCCCATAATCCCAGTGGAGCAGAATCAGACTCATATTCTGACTAGAATCCGAGTATGACCACGCCAGGCTAATTATTTATTGGTGTCAGGGTGTAAAGACTATTTCAAACAATATATACATAAAAAAGTGTACATTGGAAGTAGTTCCCAACCCTGCCTTTAAGAAATCCCAATCTGAATAACGCAGTAGCAGCAGGATTACCTTGCTACCTTTCTTTCCCATGATGCCTCAGTGGAAACTAAGCATGGTGCCTCTGCTCTGAGTTTGCTGCAGTTCCACTTGCTGCAGTTTGTGGATCAAAGGCCCATATAAGGCCTCCGTAAAAGAGATCCAATGCCATGACTAATTGCCATTCTTTTGAAATTGTCCCCCTCCCGAGGCGGCCCTCGTGACCACAGTCTGAGGTTATATGAAACGCCGAGGTCGAGAGCAAACGGTCCACAGCTGTTCAGGCACGTGCTCGGACGGATTAAGAGGTTTTCATGAAGACGAGGACGCAGAATTTATGTTCTGTTTTGTTTCTGAATTGTGAACACTTTCTGTCAAATCTTTAGTTTTTTTCCCCCTAAGCTTTAAAGCAGCTATAATCACTATTTTTTTATTCCCTACTTGTATGTGGAAGGTGTCGCTTGCAGTCATTTTTATTTATTTATTTGCACAATAAAATCAAGTCAACAGAAACACCACAAGAAAATATATATATATAAAATATAAAATGCTCTGCATCGGTTGAATGTGTAAATAGACAACAGTTTGATAACAAGTTTGCCATATCAATGTCAGTTTTGTGTCCATAACTTGTTTCTGCTGCCCCCTGTATGGCTAAAGAAATATTTAATTACAGGTTTGAGTCCACGTTTGTCCTGTTTTGGTTGGTGTTATTCCTTCTTGTTACTCATTAAAGAAATAAACCTTCAAGAACAAAACAGCGAGCATGGCTCAGAGCAAAATGGAAAAGTGAACTGGAAAAGATCATAGATCATAAATAGATCATATGATCACAGATGATAAATAAATAATGGTTTGAGATTCCCTTTTTCCCAGACTGCTCAACCTCTCTGTGTTTATTTCATCCAGCGCGGCTAGGCGATGAGCTGAAGGTGGAGCAGGGTGTGAAGGACTTGCGGTCGCTCAGTCTGCCCAACATGAAGCCCTCCGGCGGTCAGAGCCCCTACATCCTCACGCCAGGCAGCGAGAGGGTGGAGCATGGATCTCTGGGACGCAAAGAAAGCGTGGATCTGCTGGTGAGTAGCATGTGGCCGAACATGACGGCAGTGTCACACGACGGTGACGGTTGTTGTTCATTGTTTCTTAAGGATCACCGTCAGTTGTCACCTTAGTGAATTGTTGTATCAGAACAAAGAAAGCATCTTGAATTTAATAAAAACAAAGTGCATTATATTTATTGTGTGACGCTCCAGCTCAAAACTATCTCTCCGACTCCTCAAACCCAAACACACCACCGCTTTAAACCAAACACAGACACACCCAGTGACTTGCACAGTTTTGCTACACCCTTTTACTTTTTTCCATAACTTCACCTCTTCTTTCTTCACTCCCATGATGCTTTGGGCCAGACTAGTATCTCACAGTAATCCCACCATGACCTCATCGTATTGCATTACCTTTATCTGCCCAGCACAACCCTGGGAATGTATTTTTGGGATTTCCGCTTCAGTCTTCTGCAAGGGGTGTGTGTGTGTGTGTGTGTGTGTGTGTGTGTGTGTGTGTGTGTGTGTGTGTGTGTGTGTGTGTGTGTGTGTGTGTGTGTGTGTGTGTGTGTGTGTGTGTGTGTGTGTGTGTGTGTGTGTCTTTGTGTGTGTCTTTGTGTGTCTTTGTGTGTGTCTTTGTGTGCACACTCGTACATGTGCATGCCAGGTACTGGCAAATGGGGACCCTCGAGTCTCATTTGCTGGTGCTGAGTTGACTCAGAAACACTCTGTGCCCCTTCAGCACTTCCTGCAGCTACAGGAAGTGGTTGTTTTGTTACTGGTGTGGGACGCTGAGAGGCTGGCTAAGGCCGGCACGATCCGGATCCACTCGGCTGCAAAACATGAGCATAGAAACGGAGCAGACAGTCATCGGGTTCACGTTTTGCACATAATAACTCTGGGAGAGGGGCAGTTATAGCTCCTAAAGGTGATGGAGCTGGCTTTCCGCATGCGTCTTTGGATCAGTTTTAGTCTTATCCCTACAGCTGCAACCAACATTTACTTTTTATTATTTCTTTATCTATTGGTAATCTATTTTAATTGGTGAAAAATGCCCTCCACCCATTCCCGGAGCCCAAAGTGGCACATTGTGTGATTGCAAGGCCCCGCCCACCTTAATTACTTTTGCTATACTATAGTGCATTGCATTTTCAGGTTATAACCTAACCGAACATTTTCCTTATTTCAAAGCGTTTTGAAAGAAAAATGATCTCCGTCCACTCAAGTGTTGTAGCTGGTTGAACTAATCTTCGTCCATATTCATAGTTTTCCCGTGAAGTCATGGCAAAAAATGAAGATTACCCATGCAGTCTATGGCTGAAACATATGTGTGGGTAGAGAT
This sequence comes from Etheostoma cragini, assembly GCF_013103735.1. Lineage (NCBI taxonomy): Eukaryota > Metazoa > Chordata > Actinopteri > Perciformes > Percidae > Etheostoma > Etheostoma cragini. The sequence continues at coordinate 6,417,290 of NC_048413.1, forward strand.
CTTTAAAAAAAAACATGTTAACACGCCTAACAACACATATTACATGATCATTCACAGAATCTTTGGGGGCTGGTACAAACAGGAAGCAGATTGTTACTCTTCCCTTTAAAGAAATCATGTACAGAAGTACAAAACACTAGAAAATATTTTGAAGGAAGAACAACAATGGTGAAGAGTAAGAGCAGGGATTTAAATAGCTTGGTGCAAAGACAAGGTTGAACTGTTACTGAAAGGTATGTAAACCCGCATGCAGGCGGAAACCCTCATTCATGCTTTCATAACCTCCAGTTATGAAAATACTCCACCACCACCACCTGTTCACCCCAGCCTACACCTTCCCTTAGCCTAGCCCCAGTCATTCTGTAAAGTGTCCTTTGGTGTCAAGGCCATATATAAATAAAAGTTATTATTACCTAACTGGTAAGACTGACTGACTTGAGTTTTTGTTACCAAAGCTCTTCATTTGGGTGTGAAAAAAATAAAAATAATTTCAAGTCTGCGATATTTTCCAACGCATCAACACAGAAGAATTGTTGGATGTGCAAATTGTGTCTTCTCCTTTGACTTATGGTTGCTAAGCTGTGATTGGACAATCGCTGTTTAGGGGAGTGGAGAATCGAACAGAACAATAGCTTGTTTCGTCGGTCTAAAACCCAAAGAAATGTATTTACAGAGAATAGCAGCTTCATTTCCAACAGCTTCAGTACAGCTCACTGGAAGGGCCTGCTCTACAGCGTTAACACAGTTCAACAGTTGAATATTTCATAATAAATATTATAGATGAACAATTGACATTGCTTCCTCTGCATGACAGTACTGTCACTCAAGTGGAGCTGAGCAAAGTGGTTGCTTAGCAACATCTGCTCCCGTAGGAACAGCGATTTGCGTCCGGCACAATAATATTTACATGAACAGTGGTATTGTCACCGGCGTGCATAAGTGCCAGATGTTGAACAGCTGCTCAAACTTGAATCACCATAATGCTGTCATCCACGGGCCCTCTGGTAGCATTAGAGCCTACATTAACATAAAAAATTAAATCTATTACATATTGGATCACATCCTGGACACATGAATGTCATGTTTCCATCTCTGCTGCTGCTGTATAACCAATGCCTTCACGTAAAGTAAAAGTGCCAATCTCTTTGTGATAAACTGTAGTTTTCATTTGGGTTTAGGCTTTGAGCTTGCTGTTTCGTTATTGATACAAGGCATTGGTTGGTAAATACACTTGAGACAAGTCTAGACCCACTTCCAGGTGAGTTTAATTGTATGTGTGTGTTTGTATGTGCACACACTGTAAACAGACTGGTTGATGTCATCCTTGCTTTGGGCAAGGAAACAGGTAGAGGCTCGGTCAAAGCGTTTTACTGCCATCCGGGGCGAGAAGTCACTAAGGTTACTCAAGCAAAACATAAACACCAGAGGCTGCTGAGCAGAGCACAGCTTTAGTCATATGTAGCTGACCTTCTTCTGCTCAGTGGAGATTGTCGTATTTTCTTTTATTATTGCCTTAAAACTACCAACACTTGGATTCCTTTCAAGGGATTTTGCCAAAGAATGACAATGTAGCCCCGGTGCGTTCTGCTAAGGACTTGTCAGGGACATTGACTGAATGTGGAGAGTGATGTCAGTGATGAGTGCAGTCCTCAGGGGGGCAGTGGTGTGCTGCTTCTGCTGCTCTGATGGAAGCTGCTGCATATGTTGCATGTCTGTGAACATACTGTACATTGAGCTTCTGACTGTTAGTGTTGTCTGTACTCTGGCACTCTGCGCTGTAGCTGGATGGAGTTATAACATTGCAAAATTTTATTGCAATTCCTTAGCTTAATTAACAATCCATTACCTATATACACTCACCGGCCACTTTATTACGTACCCCATGCTAGTAACGGGTTGGACCCCCTTTTGCCTTCAGAACTGCCTCAATTCTTCGTGGCATAGATTCAACAA
>NC_048413.1:6419342-6421352 GCF_013103735.1 Etheostoma cragini
CTCTCTCTCTCTCTCTCTCTCTCTCTCTCTCTCTCTCTCTCTCTCTCTCTCTCTCTCTCTCTCTCTCTCTCTCCTGCTGCCAGTTCATTCTCACTGAAGTCTATCGGATACTTTTGTCTTTAGCAGCCTGGACAGCGGAGCCCCTGTGATCCGTGTTGGGTGCCGGCCCATATTTTATGAAAGCTATTTGGAGGACAAAAGCTCTACTTGGACATGTGGGTACTGAGTGCGGTCTTTGAGTTTCTATGGCAGCAGCTTTGGCACTCGCCATTAAACTTATGCGTGCTTGCTTTTTATGGAATCAAGGGCTTCGCTCAAAGAAGTTGAGATATTTGCCTAGTGACCGGATTCATGGCCTGGCATGGCGGCGGCATGTGCCAGGCGTTAGAGGAAAGACAGCCAAGTCCTTTTCTGTATGGACTTACTCCTTTGTTTCAAGTTTTTTATTACATGTATGTTACATTTTATAGGCTCAGGCAGCATTGTGATAGGCCGCAGAGAGCTTTGATTTTTTTACAACGGGGGAGCCTCGGCCAAGCTTTTTGATTGGTCAAAGACGCATTCCAACCTTGCTTACAGTTCCCACAATGCACCGCTTCCCCTTACAATACCAGCAGTCTATCAATTGACCTAAAACAAGTTCAACTTTTAACCTGCATGGCTCATTGGGCAGTTAGAAAAAATCACATTTATAACCTCAAATAAAATACTCAACGTCCTGTATTCGACATTGTTGAGGGGATGAGATCCACATTGATCCGGGAATTATGTTTCTGCAGCGTTCATTTTAACAAAAGTAAAATTAAAATCTGTAACATGGGATCCCCCTTCTGTTTACACTGTAGTGGCTGTGACTCATTTTAACTGTTGAAGTCATTTATCCCCGGGGTCAGGGCTCAGGATGTGCTAGGTCCATATGCAGGCCAACATGACGTCAGGTTGGAGCAAAAATAAAACTATTTACACAGGGGACTTAAAAAATATCTGCTTTGCTCTTACAGTATTACAACAGCTTTTGGGAACACACACTCTTCATGCACCTGCTTGTGTTTCCTTTTTCCTGAGAACAGAAAGTGCAGGTTTTACAGTCCTCATAAAGATAACTCAACCGTCTGGACCTTGTGAAATGTCAGTAGGCACGTACAGTGTATTGATCCTCGCTCTCTGACAGGTTTTATATCTAACACGCCATTATCAGTTGCCATAGCACGCTAAATACAACAAATAAAGTGGCGTGCCAACTCTGGCGCTGTGTCTCTGAATCCAGTTAAATACATAAAACCCATGCAACAGGGTACACTTACAGTAAGGTGATTTGGTCCAGAGATTGGCCAGGTTCATATTACAGTTTGCAGATGGATGCTTTTGACTTTCCCAGGGAGTTAATGTCAGGTAATGGATCCTCCATATGTTTTATCAGGCGTCCCATAATGCACTCTTCTCGTGTGGTACCAACTGAAATGTGTCTTAAGTTATTTTGCACTATAAAGAAGCCATTGAAATTCTAGTCAGATTTGTAATCTTTTTTTAGCTACACTCTGATTAGATTGTTCCTATCTACCAATATATTGTTCAAGATTCGGCCAATTTTCTTTAAGATATATATTATAGTAGATACTGTGTTGTGACTGGCATTCGAGAAATGTGCCTTCTTTATTTTTTTTAAATAAAGCTGTATTTACACTAAGTATTTTGCTGTCCTTGCTGAAACTCAGATGCTGCATCCTCAACGACTTGTTAAATGACTTTAAAACTAATTGTTGTTTTTTTTGCTTTATTGGAGCTGAAATGATCAACTGATTAGTCAATTATCAGATAATCGTCAATTTACAGTCCTCTTTTAAACAACAGAAATACCCACCATTCTCAATTTATATCTTCTCAAATAGAAGGATTTACTGCTTTAATGTGTCTTATGTGAAAGGAAACTGAATATTTTGGGGATTTTAGGCTGTTGAAGCAAGCTATATTGAGACGTCACCTTTTGGGAATTCAGATTGGGAAAATGTG
>NC_048413.1:6421362-6424201 GCF_013103735.1 Etheostoma cragini
CCCCCCCCCCCCCCAACACACACACACACACACACACACACACATTATTTATTATAATTTGTAGATGAATCACGACAATGATCTGAATCCGTAGTTTCGGCCAGAACGCGTGATGCTTTCATATGTTGGAATATTTATAGAGGCTGCTGGCTCACCATCGGGCCTGGACAAGTTTGTTATGTAATATACAGGCGAGGTGGATGTGGTTATTTTTATAATAGACTGTCAATGACAAAAGCTAAAAACAAAAAAAAACAAAGCAATCCGCACTGAAGACGCTGATGATGAAGACATCAACAGTCAACATTTCAGCTGGCGAGACAGTGAAAGGAGTGTCTCTGCTGAGAAACCCAAAACAGAGTGACACATGTGTTTTCTTCACCACCTAGGCCCTGAGTCTGTGCTTTGAAGTATATTGTATTCACGTAGTAGAATTTGGCTCACGCAATGCTCTGTGTGCTTTGTTTAGGTATGCGGAAGACGTTGGCAGAGGCAATTGTCATTATTTATCCTTTTTCAAAGTGGGTCACACAGAATGTTTATCCCCCATCTGCATTACACAACTGTGGATGGTAATGCGTGGACATTGTTCCAAAGCCGGGCTATCGCATCCAACCACAGCCTCTTCTTCTCTTTCTTATTGTGCCTCTTTAATAGCTCACAATTGGGCCAATTGTCGATGAACAGAGACACTTTGAATGACAATGGTGGAATCAGCGGCAGTCGCACTGGCCTTCATTGAACTGAAACTTGTTCCACACGACAGTCAGTAGAGTTTGTTAATGGAGTGAGAAGTATCAGGGAGGGAGTTGATAAGGTCTTTGACATAAATGTTAGACCCAGAGTTTGCTCTCAAGTGTTCTTGCAGTTCAGTTTTATCCTGCATCACTGCTAGTATCCGTAAGTCAGAACTGACAGAAAACCTTATTTAGTTTAATGAGAAAATTGTAAAATGAGATGTTTTAAATGTGAGTTATACTGTACATAATACAAAATGCAACTGTTTGTCTATAAACTAGATTCATTTTAGTACATCAGAGCTGCAACAATTATTCAGTTAATCAGAAAATGAAACTGTTTTCAGTCAATGTATTGTCATTTTTCATGCAAAAAAAGCTAGCTATTCTCAGATTTCAGCTTCTCCAATCAATTGATTTGCGGCATTTCTCAGTTTGATATTATTGTAAACTGAACATCTACGGGCTCTGTATTGTTGGTCTGACAAAACATGACGTATAAAGACATTTACTTCAGATAATTATTGAAAATGCAACTCGCTCAAGACCAAAGTGATCTGTGTGTTTGGTCGTTGTGAACCGAGCTGTCATTGCACGGCCAGTCTGAAATACCACTTGATGGCCAAGCACACAGCTGATGCCAATCCCCCCCCCCCCCCTTTTTATTGATGGACAGTGTTACATTGTGTGAGAGATTATTTGCTCCAAGTGAGAATGTTGGTGTGAAATTGAACACTACAGTAGGCTATATGCTAGGGAGGGGGGTCTTGCACACTACAGTAGGCTAAATGCCAATGTTGTTTTTAATTAAAAAAAAACATTTGCACACAGCGAGCCAATCCACGTTTCCATGTTAATAAGAGCATTAAAATAAGAAAAAATAATGGGACAAAAAGAAAACAAGGGACATTTAGAATAGATGAAAATGTGTGATCAACTATGACATTAATGCGATATACGGCGATTAAATGTTTTAATCGTATAGCAGCACTAGAATAAATGAACACATTTCTAAGGAGTGAATCCAGCCTGTCCGGTCTCTGTGTGTGTGAAGAATTAAGATGACTCTAATTTTGTTAGCACACACTGTTATCAAACTATTTATTAATGAGGAGCAGGGAAACTGTTATTTGTTCCCCATAATGCGTGGGAGGAGCTCCATGCTGAGAAGGCTGAGGAGGTGTGTGTGTGCTGGAAAAGGTGTGTGTGTGTGTAAAGACAAAGAACTTCCCCTGATGCCTATGAAGGTGGAGATTACCTTTTCTACTTATTTGTGTGACCGTTGGCCTGCAGTACACACAGGATCTGCAGTGAAGTAGCTGCGATGCGTTTGTCTGCATTGTGATTTCCTGGAAATGGAGCCTTCTTGACTTTTGTAATTACCTCTAAGCTTTTTCTTTTTTCTCCTCAGACCTTTTTTTTTTTTTTATATTTGGGGGTTTTGTTTTGTTCCGTGGAAACATGGTTCGTTTTGTTGGTCTGTCATCGTGGCGCAGCTGGGACCTGCTGCATGGGGACTCAGAGAGTCCCGAGTCTCCTCCTGCTGAAATGAAACCAACGGCGACTGACTGTCAGGTGAGACGCTGGCAGACACGTCTGTGTGCAGCGCTAAGACTGTTGTTGGACTTTGATAAAGTAGCAGCAGCAATCACGTGTCAGAGCTGCAACAGTTATTAGTCAATCAAAATAGAAAATTTATCTGCAACTTTTTTTTTGTGTACTTTTTTTGCTGAAAAAAAAAGCCAACCATTTTGTCGGTTCTAGCTTCTCAAATATTAAGATTTTCCTTGTCGTACATACAGTAAACTAAGTACATTTCTGATATTTGGGCTTTTGAGGACATCATCTTGGGTTGTGGGAAGTTAAAATGGGAGGTGCTTTCCACTTATTGTCTGACATTTCACATACCACGCTATTAAGCAATATATTCGTAATGAAAATAATTGTTAGGTGTAGCCTCACATATTTCAACTTGAGTCATCTTTGACCTAATTTAATGTCACACACAAAACAAGATCAACCATTATCACTCTGTTTTGTTTTCGTCAATCTAATCTGCAGGAGCATCGTGTGTGTGTGTGTGTGTGTGTTTGTGGGGGGGG
>NC_048413.1:6424211-6454115 GCF_013103735.1 Etheostoma cragini
GGGGGGGGGGGGGGGGGGGGGGATTTGTGTAGTGGCTGAAGTGTGATGGTGCCTGAGATGTCATTATGTAAGCTGCTGTAATGATGGGGGTCATGTTAAAAGGAGCCAAGTTTCCCCTCAGGCGGAGAGCGCGCCACTTTTCTTGGTTATTGCAATTGAAACGGCCGTGAGTCCAGCAGCGGGTCTCTTTACGTTGTTCAGGCTCTGTTGATTCTTTTAAAAAGCAGTTGAAAACTTTATTTAAACAGGCTTTTAGTAAGACCAGGGGTCTGATTTTATGACTTCCGTTGTGGTCTTATGTCTTTTATTCATTGTATAATAAATACTTGTTTACTTCCTTACATGTGTTGACCACCGAGTGGGGTTTATTTTAGTTTCCATTTCCTGGTTGTGTGTGTGTGTGTGTCTGTGTGTGTGTGTCTGTGTGTGTCCAGGCTTTCAGGAAGGACAGTGTCACGCTGGTTTCCCATCGTTAATCAACCCACCTGATCAAGGCGAGTTGTTATCAGTTGACTAACATAAAGGCAGTAGCGTGGGAGTGGGAGGGGGGTGTTAGAAAGAGAAGTGCCTGTGTGTGTGTGTTTGTGTAGGGGGGGGGGGCTTTGCTCTTTTTCTGTCACCACTTTTTTTAATACAATCCCTTCCCATTTAAAGAGATTCTCCTTTCCGGGCCAAGGTTAATGCCACAAACTCCGGTGATAAGATAAGGCTGTGAGGGGACACATGGCTTGATATGGTTAGCCTGACTGACCCCTCCCCCTCCCCCTCCCCCTCCCCCGTCCAGACCCACTGCACAGATCGCAGTCCCCGCAACGAGTAACAGAAGAGAGCTCCGATCCAACTAACCTCTGTCCTGAGTGACACGTTTACACAGGAGGAACAAGGGGAACCTTGTGAACATAATTAGACAGACACCACTTACAGTTTACTATGAGGGTGTATTCGCTTGGGCTGACCCAAATTGTTTAAGTGTTAATATACTTTTTAGGGCTTCAACTATTTTTTTTCTTCTTTTTTTGGTGAATCGTTTAGTCTATCAAATGTCAAATACGTTGTGAAAAATGCCCGTTGCACGTTCTGAGAGCACAACGAGGCATCTTCAAATTGTTTGTTTTGTCTGTCCAAGAGTTAAAAGAGCTACTCAGGTCACAAAGTTACTTTAAAGACGGCCCATTTGGACAGCTGGAACCTGGAGATTAAACAAGCCAAACGATTGATGGATTATCATAATATTGCAGATTAATTTCCTGTCAATCGACTAAATAGCTTCACCTCTGCAACGTTTTCCTACTTTCCTACCGCTCCTGAAGGATCTACTGGGCTTCTGCTTATCTACTGCGGATAAGCAGCTTATTAAATGTGCTGAAACATGCAAGTAAACAAAGGGAATTTCCCGTTTGGTCATTATCGGGGCATTTCTTTCTTGTTCCTTGTTTTGGCCAGCTAGCATGGCATTGTTCAAAGGTCTCCAGGCAAAACAGTGATTTGAGATAGCACAAAGAAGAGTGGAGCAACTTCAAATAAGAGTTAATACTGAAGCGCCCCGTCAGTTTAAAGTCACCCTGTCATTGTCTTGGGTTTTCATTTAGGTAATTGCTTGGACTGAATGCTAACTTTGCATAAGTAGTGAGTGGTTAGTTGCTGAGACTGGCCTAAAGGGACCCAGGATGTGTGAATCAGGGAGCTCCCTACAAGCTGTCACCCTGACTCCACCTCCAAACATTCAGATCAGCCACCCTTTTTTTTCCACCCCGGCCCTGCCTCCTCTTTCCTGCCCGACACAATGAGGCAGGATCCTCCTGGTTGCTATGACTTCGTCCCAGTGTCTGTATGAAATGCAACCACTGACTGTTTGGACAGCAGGACAGGACAGAGACCCGTCCCTGTTCAAAGAGAATCTGCTGTCGAGCACGGCAGGACGCGGCCGCCAGACACCGCAACCCCGACCCTGTCAGCTGGAACAGGGACGCCTCAGGACCGAATGAAGTTCAACACAAGTCTCTTGACGGGGGAAATAATAATAACCTGGCGGTGTTACAGTCGTCACTTAGCTATCCGGACTGATACAGCGTCATAACTCGGCAAAGCGTGGATGTGTGTGTTTACCACAGTGGATGTGGAGAGAGAGAGAGAGAGAGAGAGGAGACGAGAAGCTGAGAGCGCGGCAGCTGGTTCCAGAATGGGCTGCGATCCATGAATCCAATTGAAGGATTAGGATGGTTTTTGTTACTTTTGACATGCCTCTGGCTTCAATGGTGAGCACTGTTAACGTGGTGGGAAACTGTCGGACTTCTATCCCTGTGTCCTTTTTTAATTGCCACTTCCTGGCCTTTCTCCAGTTCTTTGGGAGACTAGTTTCTTGGTAAAGATGCTTGCTTTCTCGATCTGTAACTGCAGTACATTTGTTTTTAAGTTTGTCTGATTTTTCTTTATGAAAAGTATTAGAAAAGCATTTTCTGTCTTTATCACAGGAGGTGTGAGTATCTTTGCAGAGTGCTGTCAGGTACTGTGAACACAGACTAATCTAATCAGGATTCACTTTGCCCGGCGGTGGGCTGTCAGTAGTACAGGGTCCAGACTTTCCCCCTTTGTCCATGGAGACTGAACGCTTCCTAACACCTGTGTCCTTGGCCAGTTGGCCCAGATTCCCCCCCCCCCCCCAAAAAAAAGAAATCCATAAATGGATCCACGCTTGTTTCCCTTTCACCGCAGCGACTTTACGTTTGTCCCATTTCCTTTTTACTTTAGTTTTGGTTTTAAAGCCAACATGTTAAACTTTAAGTCACTTCCCTCTTCAACCATTATTGTTTAGATAAAGATAAAAGGAGCCCCCCGTCCCGGTCCCCACCTACACACTCAGATTTACTATCTTGTGATGCAACTCTAGTTAGACATTTTCTTCCTAAAATGGTAATCCGTGCAATGCAGGAGAATTTGACCAGAGCTATTGATAATATTTAACTTAAATTCTTGAATAAGTCTTTATCTGAAGTGTTTACCTCTAGGAGCTGTGATGCACATCCTCAGCAGCCTTTTCGGTCTGCTTGTTTGTGCAGTTTGTCTCCATCTCTACAAAGCTTGAATGTCCTGTTATTGTCCCCCCTCATTGTTCCAGTTCAATCTTCTGTGTTTTCTTTCTATCCATCCCCCTTAATTCAGATGATGGAAGAGAGGGGTCAGTTAAAAATCTTGATATGCTCATCTTTTAGTTACTACCACATGCTTACAGCAGTAATATTGCAATAAGCTTAACCAGCGGCAGCGAGTGCTCTGCAGTGTTTCTGTGGCCCAGTGGCATTTGGACGAGGGCGAAGAACGCTTGGAATGGAAAAGACGTGAAGAAGATCTCTGTTTCTGCTGCTATTTGAATGACTTGACTTTTTGTTTGAAACTGTCCATCACAAGGTCCAACAATGTTGTCCAAGAAAATGTAAATGGACTGTTCTCATATAGCTTTTCTAGTCTTAACAACTACTCAAAGCGTTTTTACGTAGTAAAGGAACCATTCACACACGTTCAGACACTGGAGGCCGAGGCTCATCAGATAAACACTTACACACATTTACAGTCCGATGGCGCATCATCGGGGGCAACCCAGGGTCCTGTGTCTTGGCCGAGGACACTTTGACATGGGACTACAGGGCCGGGGATCGAACCACCAACATTCCGATAGGCGGCCACTGTGCCACAGCCGAGTGCAATGCTAAATCGGTGTAGAGTAGGGCTGGGCGAGGTGGAGAAAATAAAATGTCAAGATAATTTTGACGAAATACCTCGGTATTGATATTGCAGATATGGTTGGGTTGATTATTGGTGCTTTAACAAAATATTTGAAGTTTAAATAAGACATTTTTTGATAATCATCAGTAATGTGGATTTAATGACCAATTGCGTAAAGGCAAATAATAGAACTATAACAGTCTGGTAAGTTACTTACTGTAATGCAGCTTGTAAAACCTCAAAAAGTGGTAGCCCTAAAGTAGAGTACTATGTGAAGCCTTTCAGCCAGTCTCATGATGTGTTATTTGCTGTATTGATATAATTTGAAATGGGGGGGATTTTCGGACCTCCTTTGAAACCAAAACTACATCCTGGCGTCTGTATATCACCATTGCATTGAACTGCCTTGCACTATATTTAAATCTTAAATCTCAGACTATACTGATACTGCACTATTCCTTCCTTCTCTATATTCATGTTGTATATTTCTTGTCAATGTAAATTTTACTGTATTGTTATACTGTATACTTAATGGTATTTTTAACATATTTCTAACTGTCCTTTCTGTTATGATTCTTTATGTGTTAAGTGAGCGTTGTACTTTGGGGGCAAAGATTAACCGGAGTTACATTTTTTTTCTTTTTTTACGCAAACCTGGCCGTTAAGCTGAATCTGATTCTGATACCCGACAGCATTGCAGCTTTGGGCTTTCGTATTTTGGTTGCATTGTTTTTGTGTGTGTGGAGGAAGGGGGTGATCAGTGAAAGAATTTCGTTGGAATGGCCGGTTAGTTCCAGCAACAGTGTCAGTGTCTTGGAATGTAAGTTCCTTGTCACTGTGTTGGAAGTGTGTGTGGGTCGGTCGGTGGCCTGACTCCCCAGCACCAGATTCCCACTCTAACGGTAAAAACAACTGCTTCCTCAGATACTGAGGTGGCCCCTGTTTGTTTGCTTTGCCGCTGCTCGTAAAGGGGACAGAGACTTGATGAGTGAGGCTGCTCGGCAGGGCCTGCTGACAGGGTAACAATGGGGGGGGGACAATGGCCAGACTCTGGCTGTCTGTTCTTATGGAACAACCTCCCTCCTGCTCCTTATGATGTCATGAGCATTCACTGTGAGGAAGTGGCAGTCCTTCCCTCTCCTGTTTGTGTGTGATCATTAGGGTAGCGTTAACGGTCCTGCTGATGTCATCCCTCGCACAGAATTCCCCTCTGATTTCCTGTTTATCCTGTCCTTATATGTTTCTCTCTTTCCTTCATTGTCTCTTTCCGTCCGTCTGGAAACTTCTGTTCTTCCTCCTGAGGTGGCAAAATCCCTCAAGGCTTCTCTGCCTCATGTCTTCTTTCATTTTCTGTTATTGAAATTGTTCCTTTTTTACACGTTGTAAATGTTTCTGTCTGTCCTCCTCTCCGACTTGCAGGGTCAGGCTCGACGGAGGAAGAACATGACAGAGTTCCTGGGAGAGACGAATATTCCTACCCCGGACTCTCTGGGACAGATCGGGGGCTCTCTGCCCGGAATCGGGGGCGGCCCTGACAGCTGGAAGAACCGCGCCGCCAGTCGCTTCAGTGGCTTCTTCAGCTCCAACACTGGAGCGGGGCCCTTTGGCAAGGTAACACAGATCAGACCAAGATCACAGGAAATATAAGAGAGTGGTTTTAAAGCAAAGCAGTGCACTTTCTCTTGGCTGTTAAACAGAAATTGAAAAAGCTGTCGGCAGCAAAGGTGTTTCCCAGACATGGCTCCATTTTTTTTTTCCAAAACAAACATTAAAAGCTAAGAAAACGGTAGCAAGCAGCAGTGGGAGGGGCTCAGGAGGCTATACCCCCCCCTCTCCAAGTTTTGGTGAGGTAATTTCCTTTCAAAGTCTCGTGTTGTTGGCTCACATACTTTTCTCTGAAAATGAGTAGGCAAAGAAAAGCCTCCTTCAATTATATCTCACGTTTTCTTGATTTAAAAAACTTTACCCTAAAAAATAAAAGTAAAGTTTCCTAAAACTGCTTACTTGCTTATTTTTTTGCTGAGTTATATGAGAAGATTGCTACTTCCCTCCTCTGGCCAACCTAACTTAGCATAAAGACTTAATAAAAGAAGCAGGGGGAAACCGTCAGCCTGTCTAAAGGTAACAAAGTCTGCCTTCCAGCACCTCTAAAGATCCCTATTTACCAAGAAAGCAAAATCACAAAGTGTCAGACCTTTACTTTAACTTCTGTATCAGTGGATTTCAACAATAATAATCATTTTTTATTCTAATACACGCCCACACGCTCCCATTGTATCTCCCCTCCTGAGGTCACATCCTGCACAGTAGCAGATGTCAGATGGACACAGTATCTGTCAGTCACCTGTCACTGCCTGTCTCATCTCTATTCACCCTAAATGTCCCCCTTAACCCCTCCAGGGCCAGAGATCCTTCACCAGGACCTGGACCTCTTGCACCCTCCATATTGTAGGGATTAACCACTCTCAGGCCATCCTTTCACAAATCCACAAAACTTTGAAAAGAAGTGCTGATCTGTGATCACGTTTCTCCTAAATCAGTCGTACCGTTTCTCAGCGATTAATGGACGTAGAACAGTACGTTTTTGAAAGGTTTCATGACCCATAAACCACTGGTCCATCTTCCCCCTCCCCACCGTAGCTTCAACCCCCACTCCCTAGTCCTCTATTGTTAAAGTGGTCTCAATGCACAGAGCTCATTTTCATAACTACATAAGGGCCGCCAGACTGAACAAAGCCCTCAATAGCAGCTACTGTTGGATTTAAGAATTACGGCGCCAGTAAGAGCAGGATTTATATGCTAATGCTTGGACTCATCTTTACTTACAGTTTGAGTGTGACAATAAAACCGACACACAAAGGACAGAAATGCACAGTTAGTTTGGCATCTCCTCTCGCTGTCATGCCGTTAACCTTGTTTAAACAGATTAGGCTTTTATTTCATTTTTGTGTAATGGTTTGTGTGTCATGGCAGGAGGCGGACCGTCTGGAGCAGCTCCAGAGCAAGCTCCACTCCTACATGATGTTCGGGCTGCCCAAGGTGCCGCGGCAGCTCTCCTTCCACCACGACTCGTGGGAGGAGGAGGAGGAGGAGACCAACCTGGCCCTGGAGGACAGTTGGCAGAAACTGCTGGACAACCCAGAGGTACAGCACACGCAGGCCGGGGGTTGGGGTGGGCAGATAGTGCACGCACACACCGGATGCTAGAATCAAATTCATTGAGCAGTTCTTGAGCTAAGATCATAGGCAAACATTGAAGAATTATGTTCTGGTTTGAGAAATAAAAAGCAAGAGCCCCCACAGTGTTATTCATATTGGATTTGCTACTTTTCTTGACATCTATCGATCTGTCTATCTATCTATCTATCTATCTATCTATCTATCTATCTATCTAATATAATACCATTGGATTCACCATTTATAACTTAAAAAAGACTGGTTTAAGAAAATGGCATACCCTAATTGCAACATTCCACCTTGAAATGTTAATTCAATAATTTGTCATTATTTTTACATTTCATCCTTTTTTCCAATGATTTTCTGCAAGTGAGAATTGATAAGAAATGATAGGATTCTCCTAGCCTGACGTGGTCATACTCTTACTCCAGTCAGAATATGAGTCTGATACTGGGGTTATGGGGCGTGTCCCAACCAAACCAGTAAAATAAATTCCTCTGCTCTCATTGGATAGACCTACAACCAATCAGAGCAACGGAACTCAACACCAATGAGACAAGACGATGTATCGTCTCCATAACAACCACTCTTTGCGTTTCGGTCGTAACTTCCGACTTGTTTGTAGCTGGATATATCATTTGTTTTGTGTATTTATGAATGTGGATAGTGTTAATGATAGTAAGATGCTTGCTAGAGTGAAAACGCGTTTTATTTCTCTGATTCATGGCTCTAACGCAGCTGGGAGCTCCCTCTCTTCAGTCTCTCTCCATCTCTCTCCACCATATAACGTCACCGTGCTTTAAGGCAGTTGTTGAGGCTCAGTCTAAAACTCTGCCATTTTGTACAGCTGTTTGTATCGTAACAGTAAAATGGATTATTGATCATTTTATTTCTATAGTTTATAGCTAACCTTAGCAGCTGACTTCTCTGTTGAAACAGGAGACGTCTCTTACGTTCTAAGCCTCTGCACTGGAACAGCTGAGTCCCAGCGACACCATCAGCTGGCTTATGTCAGCTGAGACGGCCGGTTGAGGGTTTTAAAATGTGCTCGCTGTCGATATCATCTATAACAGACGCGACGTTAAACTCTTGAGTGGCAGCTGACTTTGTTGTAAACAAATTCAACCGAACAGCTCTGTGGTGACGTGGTTGACTCGGTCACCTGTCCTTCATCAGTCCTGCCCTCATTGGTCCAAACAGCTCTTGTTGGAGCATAATTACTCCACAACGGATCAAGTCCAGACCAAACTTCCTGACCTTGAATGTTGTGGCCGGGGCTAAGTTTGGCTGGCATCCAGCCTAGGATCCTGCCCTACTCTCCCAACAAAGTCGGTCTAATAGTCGGTTCAGCATAAAGAAAAAGCACAATACCCCGTCAGCCCTACCTAATAATAATTTTCAGGCAATCCCTTATGAGTGTTCACATAAACAAAAAGTCACTGGTTTGGCATCCTGCTTCTCGGTATGCGCCTGTCTCCTACTTCCTCATCATGTGTCTTTGTCAGGCCTGCCCTGCCCTGACGCCTGCTTTCCATGAATGATGCTTATAACGCGGTTTACCATTGCACTGCTTTCCATACCCGCACATGCCAATGTAAAGGATAACAGCTGCCGCACGCTGGCTGTGACTACCACCTGTTAATGTGTACGTGAGTAATCAGGACAGCGATATCATCGCTCAGCTGCTGTACAGTCCCATGTACTGGGTGTGCTTTCACCCCCGACAGCTAGTTACATGAACCATGACTTGAGGGCTTAAACTGATGCTGTCTGGTAAGAAAGTTGGTCATGTGAGCAACTGGAAATTATCAGAACAAGTTATTCTCGTATTTGAGAGCATGAACGAAAAGTTTTCTTTACATGACCGTCCCTCGTGGCATGACTCAACAACAACATCTAACAGCACAACATATTGAGCTCGTGACAATGTTTGACACAAACCATGACATAAAGGGCAGTGGAGAAAATAAATAATTATAAGTTACCAATATTCACAGATTCTTTCATCTTTAGCCACCTCTGTTTATTCCAGTTTAATAATGTAGTGTCTATATAGTACATCATCTTCATCTGTGCACAGAGGGATCGCTTGCCTTCAGGCAAATTATAATTAACTTATAACTTCTGCACTTGTGCATGATAAGTGGATGCTCCGACTGACATTAGCAAAGGATTCCAATGAGACACTGTGTTTGCACAGCGGGCTGCAGACAAAGAGGGCTCTTTATTACATACTTCATTGTTATAGCTGTTAAACATTGTTCTGCCTCTATAGTATTTACTGTAGGTAGGGTCATCAATTTTGCTAGATGGAATTTCAGTGCACCTAAAACCTTGACCTGATAATAACAGGGGTAATGTCACAGTCAGTGCACAACAGTTTAGCTCACACATTTAAACTCTCTGAGTGTATTTTTACTTATATTTATTAATATATCTGTGTTTGTGTGTGTAGACGTTGACAAGGCGACAGTTCCACCAGCAGGAAGCGATATGGGAGCTGCTGCAGACTGAGGCGACCTACATAAAGAAACTCCGAGTCATCACTGATGTAAGTGCAAACTAATGTGAAGATCGTGTACTGATAGAAGTCTGGCTGTTTCTTTTAAAACAGACAAACTGGCTTTTGTGCTGAGGTAAGACACACAATGAACCTGTTTTTAAGGTCTAAGAATAGACAGTTGCCTTTATCACTACTCAGTGAAGCAGCCCACACATGATCATTGTTTTCCTGTGGGGAGAGCTAGGTGGAGCGCCACCCTTGGCGTGGCGCACCACTCAAAACTGCAACTGAGTGCTGCGCTCAAAGGTCAAATTTGTTTCAACTTTGACCACAGATACTGCTGATCTTTCAAAGCGCAACCACTGAAATTTTAGGATTGGAGCCTCTCGTCGTGGCACCTTAGCTCTCTAACCAAGTTATCTGAATTCAGCGGCAATTGCCAGGTTATTCTTTAGAATTAAACTCACATACACTGTGCATTTACACCATATACTGTATAAAAGAACAGGGTTTCCCCCCAGTATAATGCAAGCATTGTGGCCCACGAGGCCTACGTTGCCCCCCACCAGGCCTAAGCCACAGAGAATTATTTTGTCTATTTTGAAGATGTGTTTTTAACTACAGTTACAGCGGGGCGGCTCGGTTGAAAACTTGGATGTATTTATAATTTTAAATCTTATCAAATTTTAGCACTGATAAGTTCCCATAAGGAATCTGTCCTATAGTATTTTTAAGCTCTCAGTTCCACAATTCTGTCCATGATTCTTGCTGCCATCAGTCTGTGACTGAGCTGGGCCCTTGTCAAAAAAGCCACTTGCCACCTAGCAAAACGACGTTTCTGGGGGGGTTAAGCCTTAAACCTTTTGGATTTAAAGGCTTTATGTCAGCTTTGTGTGTTAAAGAAAATGTATAAACTCCTATTTTTTCGTATCACCCTCTACAGCTGTTCCTGTGTGGGCTGCTGAACCTGCAGGAGAGCGGTCTGCTGACGGAGGTGGAGCCTGCCAAGCTGTTCAGTAACATCCAGGAGATAGTCTGCCTCCACACAGCCCTGTGGAACCAGGTGATGCTGCCCGTCTTGGAGAAGGCCAGGCAGGGCCGCACTCTGCTCGACCCCACGGACCTTTACCACGGCTTCCGGACGGTCAGTAAACACATTGTAAAATATATACCAATATCTCCATGACCCTGTGGACTTTACTATGCAGCGCTGATAGGTTTGGGGCTTTGTTAAATAGGCAGAGTCATTTAACAGGCTCATTTATGATCAGTTCCTGTACTGGAGGTCTTAAGGCCCTGACGCACCAACCCGATTATCGCCCGTCTGGCGAGGTCTGTGACTCGAGTCTGTTTGTGTTCGGTGCCGTCGTCGGTTGGCTGGGGCCGTCGGCCTTCATTTAGGCACATTGGACAGTCAACCGTCGAGTTGGTGTGTCAGAGCCAACGACCTCGACCAAATCTTCTGTGTGGTTAAAGTTTGGCTTATAAGCTGTTTTAAGGATAAAATGCTCAATAATATTGAACCAACAGAAGGCAGTAAAATGTTAGACAACCGAAAAAATCTAACTTAATGCATCAATAAATAGTACGGTTACTGAGATGGAGTGTAAACGCCTAAAAACTAAAGTGTTTTGCTAGTCTTTAAAAAAACTAGTTAGACCATGCCCATAGTTTAGTTGATAAACAGTTTATTTTACTCTTTTTATGTAATTTAGCTCTTAATGGAAATAAGTATTGGACTTTATTGTATTGTATTATCTTTGACAGTATGATTTGATCTCTTCTTTCTCAGTCTTCTAATTTTGGTTAGCTAGCTTAGCTTTTCAGCGTTAGCTTGTTGGCTGCAATGCTTTAGCAACTGTTAAAAAGGTTTATACAACTGCGATGTGTGACACTACAACAGCACACACTGTTACTGTATTGATAAATAATATCTGCACTGGCTCTGTGTAGTTTTATGATGAAAGTTAGCCTCAGCTACAGCAGCTGGAAAGGCCAGTGCTAAGTACGTTTTAGCTAGCACATTTTTCAGGTAAGCTACACAACACGGCCCAGTGTTGTGTAGCCAGTTGGTTGATAACTCTGCGTTATCACACCTATAAGCCAATTGAGATATAGTATTATATAAAATAATGACATTTTGCATGATGATTACTTTTATTTGTTATACTTTTAAAGATTAGAGTACATTTACTTCAAGAATCTGAATACTCTTACACAACTGTATTATTCAGTTTCTGTTGTTGACTGTGATGAACCTAAAACCACATACTGTTTACAAATGTTTATCACAGTTTTTATTGCAGTTTTGTGGAAATACAACATGAAAAATAAACCTTATCTGAAACAGAACTCTAATATGAGCCAGTACCCAGGATACCCAATACATGCACATTGCAGAGCTACACAGTCTTTCTCTTCATTTTAGACAAAACAAAATAGCAGTTTGCACAATACAGTGTTGGCTTTAGACTGAGTCCTAAGTAAATATGTTTTTTCCTCATGTTGATGTTAGTAATATCTCTGACGCATGTCTCCGTTTATTGTGTGTGTTCAGTTTGGCTCCAGGTTCCAGCCCTACATCCTTTACTGCATGGAGGAGGAGGGCTTGATGGAGAACATGCGCACGCTTCTCAGGGACAATGAGCTCTTCAGGACCTACGTCACGGTCAGTCCTCTCTTCTCACTCGCCTTAAAACCGATCCCAGATACAAAAAGCACTCTCCTCGTTAGTTGTCTTCATATATTCATATCTTTTGGCTCACAAAATGTTTGATTTCCTGTCTTTTTCCTACTCAATTCAGTGGGCAGAGACTCATAAGCAGTGTAACCGTCTAAAGCTACCCGACATGTTGGCGAAGCCCCACCAGAGACTCACCAAATATCCGCTCCTACTGAAGAGTGTTCTCAAGAAGACGGACGAGCCGTCGGCTCGCGACATTGTCAGCAGCATGGTAAGGACAGTGGTGCAATGCAACTATGCACATTTAAGTACGAGGAACTCAAATTTGTACTGGAGTATTTCTGTTTGTGGAGGCAGGAAATATTGAAACTTGAATTCCTTGCCATTTGACAAATTTGGTTACTGGGTTACTTAACTAATTAAGATGTTGGCACACAACACATTTGCTGCTTTTCCTTGAATTACTTGAATTTAGAACTGTTGGTTGGATTAAACAATGTTAAGGTGTCACTTTGAGCTCTGGGTAATTGAGATGGCTTTTTTTTTTCAATCGAAAAATGGAGAAAATTATTCATTAGTTAGAATTTCAAAATGACCTAGAAAAATGAACAGTTAAATCCTGCTTTTACATTTATGCACACATAATAATAATCTAATGATATAATATATAAAAGGCACTAATATAATGACGTGATGTAATAACAATCACAGAGGAATTGTCTGTGTTGACTACCCTTAACTCTAATACTTTAAGTATATTTTCCTGATAATACTAAAGTAACATGTTCTAAGCAGGACTTTTACTTGTAAGAGTTTTTAGTGTGGTATTGGATCAGAATACTTTGTGTAGGATCAAGAAAAAGGGATAACATATGATGCTTTTCAAACCGCCACAGAAAAATATTTGACCGTGTACTTCCTGTGTTTCCCTCCTGAAGGTAGCCGCAGTTGAGGGCTTCATCAACAGCGTGGAGTCCCGGATGCGACAGCGCCAGGAACAGCAGAAGCTAGCCACCATTTCTGCCCGTATCGACTCCTACGAGGCTGTGGAGGGCAGCAGTGAAGAAGTGGAGAAGGTGAGAAACAATTCATGGGAGCGCCAATGCTTTCCCACGTTTTCTTTGAAAAAAAGCCCTGTCAGATAGGAGACGTCATGTAAGATTTCCTACATTAAATATCCTTACTCCGCCTCTTCATTAAGAGACATTGTCATAGGAAAAAGGTGATTTAATGTGACATTATGGCTGGTGAAGGATGTGCAATTTCTAATACGGCATTGTGTTTCAGTTATTATCATATCATGATTTAATGGGGAATGTGCAATCTGGGTAAACTGCAATATGAGGGGGGGGAGGAGGTGTGTGTGTGTGTGTGTGTGTGTGTGTGTGAAGTTAAGTAAGGTTATTAAGAGGTTGTAGTGTGATGTGTCGCCACTTTTTTTCTCTGGGCTGCCCAAGACAATTTTCCTCAATAAAAGCCGTAACTGATCTTATTTCAGCTTCATGCTATTTCGTCTTTTTCCTGTCAGATCCTCAAGGAGTACAACTGCTTTGACCTCATGGCTCCCATGAGAGGAATCTCCTCGGAGGAGACTCGACAGCTGCATCTTGAGGGAGCGCTGAGGATGAAAGAGGGCAAAGACAGTAGGGTAAGAGTGACTCACACCACTGCTTGTAAAACACATGATGAGCTCTTTACAGTCTACATCTGGTTTCTTTATGCTTGCTTGACAGTCGCCTCACATAAAATTCACATAAAATGGTGGACCCGTAGAACAAAAAGAGATGTTTCGGTCAGATCTGAGATTACTTTCTCTTCCTTAGATGGATGTGTACTGTGTCCTGTTCACCGACCTGCTGCTGATTACCAAGCCAGTGAAACGAGTGGAGAAAGTCAAAATCATCCGCCAGCCTCTCCTCATTCACAATGTCGTCTGTAAGGAGCTCAAAGACCCTGGTGAGTGCTCACATGAACATTGGGATGCAGCTAATGACCAGTTGAGACATATTATTGATAAATATATTCATGGCGCTGCAAACAGGAATAGATTGGCAACCTGTTAAGTACGTTTGTTAATCGATTTGAGTGATTTTTTTTTATGAAGAACAAGGTAACGTTTCTCTGATTCCAGCATCTTAAATGTGAATATGTTCTAGTTTCTTTACTCCTCTGGGACAGGAAACTGAATATCTTTGAGTTGTGGACAAAACAAGACATTTGAGGACATTGTCTTGGGCTTTGGGAAACACTGATCTACATTTCTCCTCATTTTCTGACATTTTACAGACCAAACAACTAATCCATTAATCCAGAAAATAATCATTGCATTTATCTTCTATATCTCTTATCAAAGGATTGCCAGAAATCAGATGCCTTCAAATATTTTTAGGGAAAGCTCCAGATGTTTTTTATGCTACTATGAAACATTTGAGAAGCTTTAACCAGTGGTTATTGCAGATTTAACTTGAAAAATGGATTGCTTATCTAATTAGATTTGTTTCAGTGTGAAAGTTAAGCTTTTAAAATGAGCTGCGGTTACTAACTGAAGCTTAAATAATATAGAACTGCCACCGATGACTATGATTATTAACAGCTACGTCATTCAACTGAATGGCACGACACTGGCTAATTAGCTGTGACTTCTTTCCAGTTAATGCTGACTTTTTTTGCTGTGTGTTGTGTCTCTGCAGGCTCCTTCATCCTCATCTACCTCAATGAGTTCAAGAGTGCAGTGGCAGCCTACACTTTCCAAGCCAACAGCGCCACCCAGGGGCGGAGCTGGGTCGATGCAATCTGCAATGTCCAGGTTGGAGAGCCGGTTCAGTTATTTTATTAAATGTTTAACTTATGGAGCCGGGAGGGAAATACGCTGTGTGGGTGACATACCTAATATGGCTCACAAACTTAATGTGGCTGTATAATGACCCTGCAGAATCAGCACCAGAGGCTTCGCAGTGAGGAGGTCCTCCGCCAGCAGAACAGTCTGAAGACATGTACGCCGGGCGAGGAAGACGAGCTGGAGGAAGAAGAGAGCAGCAACTCCACCACAAGTTCCCCAGTCCTGAGGCACAAAGACCAGCAGAACTCAAGGTACTACGAAGTCCAACTCACCTGTAATAAATTAATAAATAAACAAACGCCTGCTACTGTGAATGCAATTGCATTAGGGCTGAGCAATATGGAGAAAACCAGATATCACAGTATTATTGACCAAATACCTTGAAGTCAATATCGCAAGATATTGTATGTTTGGTGATTTAACAAAATATTTTCACAACTAGGTTTTAGATAAATAATCAACAGTAATGTGGTTATAATGACTGTCTAAAGGCAAATAGTAGAACAGTCTGGTAAGTTCAGAATAGGACTTTACTATAACGAAGCCTTTAAAACCAGGAAAAGACAACCTTTAATACATAACGATATTACGATATGGAAAATCTTAGACGATTTCTCATTTTGATATCAGAGATATATTGCCCAGCCCTAAACTGCATCATTGAAAAATAGCAAATTATACCCACATACTAGTTTCTTT
The DNA here is from genome assembly GCF_013103735.1 of Etheostoma cragini. Taxonomy (NCBI): domain Eukaryota; kingdom Metazoa; phylum Chordata; class Actinopteri; order Perciformes; family Percidae; genus Etheostoma; species Etheostoma cragini. The sequence goes on from NC_048413.1 coordinate 6,439,833, forward strand.
AGTTTAGATCGTGGTCGATCCAGTTAACTAACCAAACCTCTCCTCGTAGCCAATCTGATGGTTCCACTGAGACCCTGTCGGTGATGGACATCGATGAACCAGGCCAACACCAGCATCCTTCCCCCAACATGAACCTCAAGAGGACCGGTAAGATAGACTCAGATGTGGCTGAGAGGGGTGAGGTCCAGCAGCCTCAGCCCACGAGCCCCCACAGAGTTCACTCCGGTCTCTACCCTGAGCAGCATCAGGAGGCGGGGCCCGAGGGCGAGGAGATGGACCCCCAGTGCCGCTCTCTTTCCATGGACAGTGCCTACGGTACCCTCTCCCCTGAGTCCCTACTGAGAGAACTCCAACCTCAGCCAGGCCAAAGCGAAGGCGAGGAGGGAGAGGGAGACGGCGAGACCGAGGAGGCAGAGCAGGAAGAGACAGAAATAGCGGAGGATGAAGAAGAAGAAGAGGAGGATGCTGCCTCACTAGGGTCCCAGCTGTCGGTAGTCCAGTGCTCTAAACCCCGCCGGCGGCCTCATGTTCAGCCGCGACTGCGCTGCCTCCAGAATCAGTCCACTCTGGTCTTGTCCCGCTCTGAGGACAATCTGTTGCAGCGCCTTTACGCTAAAAGCACCGTCTCCCACACGCCCTCCATCAGATCTGAGGCGCAGGACCAATCACAGCGTAGGGACATGAAGACATCGCCGCTGGCACACAGTCAGAGCCTGACTGAGTTGGACCAGAACTGCATGGAGCTGTTCTCCTGTGACCTGGACCAGTCTGACGACTGCTTGAGCATGAGCATGCCCTCCGACAAACTGTGTGCCACCCTGAGGAGGGCGGAGGCCATGCATGAGCACACGGCACCCGTGGGACCACAGGGGGGGGACGGTCAGCCCCAAAGCAACGGCACAGGCGGGAAAGTGGCTCCGTCTGCCTGCGTAGAAAGGAAAAATAAGACAACAGCCGGTGATTTGGGGGAAATGTCACCCAAAAAAAGTAAATCCCCACCCCCGCAGCACAAGAAGCTGACGCTAGCTCAGCTGTACAGGATACGCACCACTCTGGTCCTCAACTCCACACTCACCGCATCGTAAGTCATCACTTCTTCATCTGTGAAACCACTTCATGGATTGGAATCAGTCCATAGTTTGCTTATTTGTTTTCTTACCAAGTTAGATGAGAAGATCAACGCCACTATATGAAGCAATATGAAGCCAGCTTTGCAGTTTAGCCTGGCTCTGCTCTAAGGTCACACAGTCTGCCCACCAGCAACAGGTCTCTATTGAGAGGGAGAGATACATAGATACATACATACATACATCTTTCTTACTCACTCACTTTATTCATCCTGAAAGACATTTTAGAAACATGCTAGATCTTGACCTGCTAGTTCTTGTTTGTGTAACGCAAGGCTCCAGAAGAAATTGCATCAGTCTACAATTATAACACTTCTTTTTTGGTATGAATTAAACAACCGAGATATACCGTGTTGGTGAGCTTTTAGAGGTGCTGCTCGGTGGATTTTGTTACCTTTGGACTGAGCCAGCCAGGCTAGCTGCTTGCACTCTTTGTGCTAAGCTAACCTGCTGCTGGCTGTAGCTTCATATTTCAAGGTGCAGACATGAGTGGAGTCAATCTCTTCTTCTAACATTAGGCAAGAAAGCAAAGAAGTGCATGTCCTAAAATGTTGAATTATTCCCCTGATTTTAAATAACATTTAACTTTGTTGTCAATTTAGCTTTTTTTTTTACTTCAGGCAATGTGTATTAATGGATATTTTTGTCTATTTTGTTCCCAGGGAGGTATAACCACTCTAACTGGCCTCTGACCAGTGGCATGCGGGCATAATGAGGAACAACACTTGTTGTGCTTCAACGGACTGAACTTCTTGAGAAACAAATGCACTCTCACTCTCTTGTGTTGCCCTCTCCGTTCTGGTTGCTTTTTGGACATTGATCATACCAGTTGTTGCATTTCAACATTTTTTTTCTTCTTTGCTGTTGCATTGGTTTCCAAATTCCTTGCGTGGAAGGGAGAGGCTGAGAGACATTAACGGCTTGCACTTTGCAATGGAAGTAGCGTGATAGGGGCTGGGACCTTAAGGTGGACTGTGGGAGCGTGCAGTGTCCGACACAGTGACCGGAGTCAAAGAGAAGGAACACTACGTTTGGAAAATGCCCTCTACATGTGGCAGAAAAACAAATACTGCACCGAGGACGTCCTCCTAATATTTATACTACTCCTGGTTTGCTTTAACAAAAGAAAAAAAATGAAAATTGCACAGTTATCTAAGTTAAGTAAAAGAATCACTAAAGGAGTGAATATACATTTACAGTCACACAATGAATTGGAATTTATTGTTTGTGTCTGCTCGTGTCTGTGTGTGTGTGTGTGTGTGTGTGTGTGAGAATGTGTTCAAACGATAACATGGTCCTCATTTCCCGACTGAACCAAAACTAATTCCCATCTCCCGTGAGTACCCTAACACACCCAAAGATGGAAGTAGTTTCCCAATTAAAAATATAAATAAAAAATGCACCCAAAAAGAGGTTCAATCCAGCCAATCACGTTTCAACACTAATGTTGTTAGTGGTATTGGTATGTTCCACTAATTAGAGTTGATTTCCTAAAATAAAACAATGACTGAATAAGGGTGACTTAAATTGTTTTGAGGAATTTCTTGCACTGTCTGAATATATATGTATATATTATGGCTTGAGTCAACTCTTGGGGCCTGAAGGTGTCCAAACTACACACACAAGCATTCACATGGTCGTAGGGATAAGTAAAGAAGTCTACACTTGAGCAATGCATGTGTATTGCATTAGTGTACACACTAATAACAGATTGAACAGTTGGGTTGGATATTCTCTGAGTTTCTAGGAGATTTACTTAACATTCACACTGATGTTCAGCGTTTCAGGTCACTGATTTGTAACCTTATTCCAATCGCCCAAACCAAACAGGTTAACTGTTTACTTAGTTTTTTTGTTAATGTGTAATATTTATTATGCCTGCTATGTTTTATATATAAGATATTTATATTATTTGCTTCAATGATTTGTACATTTTTATGTTGATGTAGTCTTAATATTTTTTTTCTTGCCAGGCATGAATGCTATGAACCAAAATCATGTGTTTCCTCTTTCAGGAATGATGTGAAAGTGACTTACAGAATAAAAATGCTAAAATACTTTATCCCTCTTTTAATGGTTTAATCCATTGTAATGGAGTGAATCTAAATGGTATTACGCACTAAAACTACATGAACTGGTCGTCATGCTGTCATCTATCAGGATTTTAACGCAGATGGCAGGTGGCACGCTGTTTTTAAGAGAGGTGAAGAAGAGTGACAGCAGACAGGTCGTGACCACGCGTGGCGGTGAATCGGTGGACTGATCTGGAAAGGCCCCTTTCATAGAGGTCAGGCCTTTCTGATTAGGACATTCCTCGACATACTACACCATGACCTTTTATCTCTTTTTTTGACATACTATGACTTTTTACCCCATTTTTCAACATACTTCTATGACTTATCTTTTTTTCAAAATGCTTCTATGACTTTTATCCCTTTTTTCGACATCCTATTTAGTACTATGACTCTTTCCTTTTTTTGGACATACTATAAGACTTCTCTTTTTTTGACATACTATACTTTTTTTTATCCCTTTTTGACATACTATATTATGACTTTTTATCTTTTCTTTGAACATGCTATACTATGACATCTTTTTTTCCGACATACTATACTATGACTTATTTATTCCTTTTTCAGCATACTATACACTGAAGTTTTCTTTGTTTTACATACTATGACTTTTTATCCTGTTCTTCAACATACTACACTATGACTTTATCTTTTTTCAACATACTATACTATGACTTTATCTTTTTTCAACATACTATACTATGACTTTATCTTTTTTCTACATACTATACTATGACTTTATCTTTTTTCAACATACTATACTATGACTTTATCTTTTTTCAACATACTATACTATGACTTTCTTTTTTCTACATACTACACTATGACTATCTTTTTTCAACATACTATACTATGACTTTATCTTTTTTCAACATACTATACTATGACTTTTTTTCGTCATACAATACCTTGATTTTATCACTTTTTTGGACAAGTTATATTATTACTTTTTCATCCCTTTGACATACTATGGCTTTTATTTTTACTTTTGACATCCTGTACTATGACAGTTTTATCACTTTTGTCGACATACTAGACTTTTGCTTTTTCTATATACTATTGCTTTCTTTTTAAAATCACTTTTTAGACGTTCTATGCTATGACCTTTTTCTGAATTTTTTTGACGTAAAGTACTATAACAACTTCACATTTTTCAACACACTATACATACTTTTTTATATATACTGTACTATGACTTTTTTATCATCTTATCTAGCCTTTGACTTTTTTTAACATACTATACTAAGACGAGAGAAGAAACCTTTGCTGGACAAGTGTCTTACATTCAACAAAGCAGCCAGCAGCATCAGGCCAGTGTCAGCATCCAGAGGAAGATCTGAGGACTACCCCAGTGATCTGGGCGCTCCATCACCAGCTGACACATCCTCATACAAGAACCACGTCACCCTGATGGACAAGTTGTAGAAAAAGTTGCTACTTGGAAAGTTATATGATCTACATTTCATTTCATTGGAAAAGTGCTTTATATTTGTAATTGTTTTTGTTGTGCTCCTATGACATACTATGGCATTCACTTTTTTTATACAATACTATGACATTTTTTGACATACTATTACATTTTTATCAATTTTTGGCTTATTTAGACATACAAGGCAATGGCTTTTTCCTTTTTTCCACACACTATTCTATATATAGTATTGTATTTAATGTTTCTTTTCACTTTTGACATAATATATTATCTTTTTCAACATAATATAGTACAGTTTTATCTTTTTTTCAACATACAATGCTGTGGGTTTTTTCCGCACATACAGTTGTGCTCAAAAGTTGGCATACTCTTGAGGAATTAATATATATATATACACACACACACACACACACACACACACACACACACCATGTGTAAAGAAATAATGAGTGAGCAGGCAAAATAAAAGTCTTTTATCTGTTAAAAGAGTCAAATTGAACAGGAGGTCCTAACAGAATGGCACAATCATAAAACAAAACATGACAACAAAGAACAAATATATGAACTAACCACTGTTCAAAAGTCTACATACCCTTAGTTCTTAGTACTGTGTATTTACACCTTCAGAATCAACGACATGCGCAGCTTCCATGCAGAAGAATCCAAATTGTCTGCCAGTGTTTTAACATCAGTTAAAAACCACCACCATACTTCACGGTGGGGGTGGTTTTCTGTTCACCATAGGCCTTGTTGACCCCTCTCCAAACATATCACTCATGGCTGTGACCATAAAGCTCTCCTTTGTCTCGTCACCTCAAATTACAGAGTGTTTTAACCAGATATATTGTAACCAGGCTTTTTTGTGGCATTGACGCAGTGAAAACTTCTTTCTGGCAACTCGACCATGGCGCTCATTTTAGTTCCAGTACGTCGTATTGTGCTCTTAGTAACAACCACACCATCTTTTTCCAGAGCAGCCTGGATTTCCCTGACGTTACCTGTGGGCTCCTCTTTGCATCCCGGACAATTCTTCTTGCAGTTTTGGCTGAAATCTCTCTCGGTCTACCTGACCTTGGCTTGGGATTGAGATCCAAGACTTTGTCACTTCTCAATAAGTGATTGAACAGTACTGACTGGCATTTGCAAGGCTTTGGATGTCTTTTGATATCCTTTTCCATCTTTATAAAGTTCTAATACCTTGTTACGCAGGTCTTTTCCGCGCCCCATGGCTCGATATCTAGCCTGCTTAGTGCATCCACGTGAGAGCTCCCAAACCCAGGGACTATTTATACACAGACACTAATTGCAATTTACAAAGCCACAGTGTGGGAAACTACCTTTGATTGCCATTTTCACCTGTGTGTGCGCGTGTGTGTGTGTGTGTCACTTTGTGTGGCCGTAACGAGGCCACATATGCAAGGGTATGGAAACTTTTGATCTGGCCATTTGGGTTATTTCTGTTATAAATATTGTTTAAAAAGCAGTCAAACAACTTTGTAAAAAGATATGTCTTCACATGATCACTATGCGTTGTACTACTTTGAAAGTTCAAATCTGGGCTGTCTCTGTAACAAAGTGTCCAACAGGTATGATATGATATGTTGCCGTGATGCAGGCTAGAGCCTGATGGCCGACCGTAACATCATAGCCAAGGTGTATTTACAGGTGATTATTTCAGCTAATCGGTGGATTACAGCATGTTGAGTCCACACAAGCTCCTAAGCTAGCGGAAAAAGACAGTGCGGTCCTGTGGGATTTCATATTTAATCCGGTCCCAGAATACAGCGGCCCCTCCCGCTCTCGCATCTGGCCCGTCGGGATTTACTCTTGTAATCCTCGATTTTAAAACAATTTTATTATGCTTTATCGCTGATACGCTGGACTTTAATTATTAAAATGCAGCTTTCTATTTTTGCAATGCAGTAATTATTCATTACACATCGTTGTTCAATTAGCCTTCACTAAGGAAGTAATGAGGCTGTGTCTATTTACATAGGGTACATTTAAACCATCCTAGGAAGGGTTAAGCTAAAGGATAACTGGCCTTGGTTGAAGTTGTGCTCCTAAGACGTTTCATCACTCATCACAAAATGTCTTTGGAGCACCTTTAACTAAGTCTAGTTCTTCAAGAAGAAGTCTCTTGGATGACTTCCCTTGATGTTGACCCTTCTTTGGATAGATGCTTCCCAGATACATTTAAACAGAGACGCATTGTGCTTTTATAAATGCCAAATTTCCACTCATTGCATTTATTCTCCCTTTTTGTTCACGTACTGTATGTGTCATGTGCACTCGTCTGCGTGGCGTCTGGTAGAAATGTACACTGCATACAGATGGGGCTGGCATGGGGTTAACACCACCGGCTGTGGCAGATGTCAAAAACCATGCTGTAAAAAATGTCCGATTAACACAAAAGGGGCACTTTGTCAAATCCTGATTAAAGGAGCACTTTCATTTATTAAACTCTGGCAATCCCCTGTACTCTTTTTTTAAGCGGGGATTAAAACCAGGTAGACACCATTGTCTATCTAAACAATCCCTCTTTAAGCTTTAGCTGTTTCCTGGTGCCCTGGCCAGGCTTGGCTGGCTGGCTGGCTGGCTGGCTGGCTGGCTGGCTGGCTGCCTCCCTGTAATCTCAGTAGAGGCTTATAGGTCACTACAACCACTACACATTCCCATTCATCAACATCATCCCGTTTAGAGGGCCTAGGTGATTGGATTTAGGACATGTTTTACAGGGGCAGAAAAAAAGACAACAGCAAACTAAAGCGTGTTTTACAAGAGCTGTGCTGTGAAAAGGGCCGTGGACGAGGGAAGCCATATGGAATGGATAACGCTGTGAACATCTGTCCTCGATCAGTACCACGCACTGCCGTTACACTGGTGGCTTTGACCTTCACGCGGCGCACAAGAACATCTGGCCCTTTCAGCTCTCGTAGACCCCTGAAAACCGCATTTAGCGACGGAGGAACCCAGCTGGGATGGGCAAAAGTTGCTTTGCAACACAGCGATGTCAGAGTTAACCCCCGGGATGCTGACCAGCGGACACATTTAACAACTTCTTAGATTCAGAACAAATGCCAGCCTTTAGATTCAAGCAATTCACACCTGTTTACCTCAGTCATCTCTGCACCTCACTTTTTGTTAAATGGCTTTTTTTCATGTCTTAAAAGATTGGATTTGTTATATTTTTGGGGATTTATTTATTATTATTATTTGGTATTACTGTAAAGCACTTTGCAACTTTGTTTTGAAATGTCCTATTTAAATAAAGGCAGTTTTGTAATTACTATTAAATGCATTACTAATTGAGTAATTAAACACAAAATACCAAAGATCTTTGCAGCTAATACTAAAATATATATATTTGGGAGTTTATATGGCATATAAATTGTGTATTATATTATGATCATGTTTTTTCTTTAGATATTAAGACAATTAATCAATACACTGAGACATAACAACGTGTCTCAGGGCTCAGATGATTTTTTAAGGCTTTTACGCCTTCATTTGAGAAGACAGCTAGGTGAGAAAGGGGGAAGACATGCAGGACACCGTCACAGGTGAGATTCAAACCCTGGACTGCTGCATCGAGGCATAAACCTAGAAGCATATGTGCGCCTGCTCCACCACTGAACCAACCCGGCCACTAGTTTGGCATTTTAAATGAAAATGCAATAAAATAAAATGGGCCTGACCAAAATAGTCAGTGTTGCTCATACTGAACTGATTATGGAAAGGTTCTGTACTCGATGTTCAGAACATTTGTCTAGCAGCCAAACAAATATGTGCCATGTAAAGATATAGTGAAGTAATGGAATCCTGAGCAGAGAACAAATTCACACTCCCACTGTGTGTGTGTGTTTGTGTGTGTGTGTGTGTGTGCGTGCTGTAATACAATCCACTATGTTCTGTTCTTTGTTTTGTTAACCGGTCCGAGGCCGCGTGCATGTGGCTCTAAAAAAACACACTGGTAATTCACAACAACAGTATGTGAGAGTCATGTGGACGCAATCCCAATCTGATTTTTTTTTGTCCTTTTCTTTTAGTAGTTCAGTACTTTCGGTTTATTCAGTCTCGAGTCATTGCATTCATCATTGATATATATTTGCTATATCATTGCTATATATTTCAGTGTTGGAAAGTAACTAATTACATTTATTCAATAATAATAATGTATCCTTTATCAGGATAACATTAGCTTTAGTAGCAGCCCATGGACAGAGCCTTGAGTAGTTGGGGGTTCGGTGCCTTGCACCAGAGCACCTTGGCAGTGTCCGGGAGGTGAACTGGCACCTCTCCAGCTACTAGTCCACCATCATGCTTTGGTCCATACGGGGACTTGCACCAGCGACGCTCCGGTTCCCAACCCAACAGACTGAGCTACTGCCACCCTGTATAGTAATTAAGTTATAAAGCACAACTTTGAGGTACATGTACTTTAATTATGTATTTCCATTTAATGGTATTTTATGCATCTATTTCAATATATTTTAGAGGGGAATATTGCAATTTTTACTCCATATTTATTTGGCAGGTGTAAATACTTCATGTATACATAGTTTACGTTAAAATAAACATGATAATCTTACAAAATACAAAACATTACCAATGGTTCAGAACCTTTTTCGCTTGGGTCTGTTACAGCACGTCCACCAAAGACAAAGATGTCTCCTCTAAGCGTCTCACTGTCCAATGTTTCACAAAAAGGCAAAGATTGCAGAAAAGTAAATAAGAAAAGAAAAATATATGGGTATCAGAACTTATGTAACTGTATCTAAAACCGACAAACTAGCTTCACCTCAACCAGCTACAATGGTAAAATGCTAATAGTGTAATAACTCAATCTCCAAATTCCTGCAAAATGAGTACTTTCACTTTTAATACTTACTGTATATACAAGGTAATTAGCTAATAGTTCAGTACTATTTACATTTTTATATTGGTACTTTTCAATGTTCCAGATTTCTTTATTGTCAGACCACAGTACACTGTGCAAAGTTCAAAAGAAAAAAAGAAAAAACTTGAGTTATCATATGAATTAATACAAAAAAATACATTCCCAACTGCTTATATGGGTGAGCAGAGAATGTAGAGTGTGTGATAAATATATAATATCTAAAAAAAAAAATCTAGATACTAGAGACATGCAGTTGGGAAAAAGCATAACGTAGAAATATCCGAATTTAAAGTAAAAAAGGGCAGTAGAGAATAGTTCAGATTATACAATTCAGATTAAATAGTATAGTCTTAGCATATTACAGTATAGTTCTTTCACCATAGGCCTGTATGGACCCCCCCCTCCCCCCCACCCTTAACAGTAGTAGCAAGGTGATAATGTATTGCCAGCTGCTCTCTGACATAAATTCATTCCACAAAGACGTGGCATATGCTCAAGGATCAAATGTCTTTATCCTGGTAAAAGTTGTTGTTTTCTAAATTGAAAGAGCGTAAGGTCCCACTTTCACGCGACCATGTAAACTCCTCACCTCAATAATTGTATCAGCTTTTAAGAAGCTTACTGTAATTACAATATTGTCGTCTTAGAGCAGCAGCCGAAAACATAAAATACAAATCACCCATTTCTAAATTAAATGCAAACTCGTTCAAAGAGAAGCTGTACTAGAGGAGGCAGGAGGGATTAATGTGTAAGTCCAGCACATTTAATATTTACAGCACAATCACACAATTAATCTGACAATGTGTTCTGTATCTAATACCTGAACTGAATGGGCACAGGGGGGGGGGGGGGCTCGGTGGGGGCTGTTTACAAGTGGGAGCCAACCACACTTGCACACACATGTCACAATGCAAAGTCCTCTATCTGCACCTGAAACAACTTTCACTTTGAAAGTTGTATTCTTATTGTGGTAACTGTGGTTTAAAGATCTAGAATACAATAGAATAGAATGCCTTTGTTGTCATTATACACAAGTGCAGTACCTGTGCAATGAGATTAAAAAAACATGAAAAGATGGGATCAAGTGCCCAAAATATTAACAATTTAGCCAACTAGCATTTAGCCAACTAGCATTTAACCAACTAGTGTTTCAGGAAGAACTTATGACAAATGCTGTTTCTATCCTCCATATTGTAATCTTCTATTGTGGAGTAGGACAAATAATATAGTCCAGTTTAAGTCAAGTTTAAGTCAGATGCCACTGTTTTTATGGTGATGACAATACTTTACCTCTCCTTGAACCATCACTTTGTCGTTGTGGAGAGGTCTGTGTGTCCCTTTGAACCTGAGGGCTGTGTTGACTGGACCTGTGTGTTCCTGGTGGGGTCTCCCATGGCACAGTGGTCAGTGGCCAGACAAAGAATGGTTCAAAACCCCCTATGAAGCACCAAGACGGAGATGGAGTGACCCTGCCCGGAGGAAGCCCGGGGCCCCCGTCTGGAGCGGGCCCAGACGGAGGGCTCGTCAGCGAGCGCCTGGTGGCCGGGTTTACCACGGAGCCCGGCCAGGCAAAGCCCCAAAAAGCAACGTGGAACCTATCTCTCCGTCCCATGGGCTCACCACCTGTGGCTACATGGGTGGCGGTGAAGGTCAGGGGCCTGGACGGACCAGACCTGGACGGCAGAGGCTTGCTCTGCGGTTGTGGAACGTCACCTCTCGGTGGGGGAAGGAGCTTGTGCGGAAGGTGGAGCGCTACCAGTTAGATCTGGAACCCTACTCCTGGATAGGCGTTGGACTCTGTCCTACTCCGGAGTAGCCCAGGGTGTGAGGTGCCGGGCAAGTGCGGGGATACTCACAAGCCTCCGGCTGAGCGCCGCTACGTTAGCGTTTACCCCTGTGGACAAGAGGGTTGCCTCCCTACGCCTCCGGGTGGTGGGGGGGAACTCTGACTGCAGTTTGTGCCCTAGAACGCAACTCCATGGGGGAACTCCACAGTTCTGCTGGGGGATTTGAATGCAAACATGGGCGACGATGGAGATCCATTTAGAGACTTTGGGAGGAACGGCCTCCCTGATCTAAACCAGAGTAGTTTTCTGCTGTTGGACTTCTGTGCTAGTCATGGACTGTCCATAACAAACACCAGGTTCAAACATAGGGATGCTCAAAGAAGTACATAGTACCAGAAAGGCCTAAGGTCAATGATCGATTTTGTAATCATTTCATCGGATCTGAGGCCATCTGTTTTGGACACTCAGGTGAAGAGAGGGGCGGAGTAACAACTGATCAACATCTGTGGTGAGTTGGGTCAGGGGATGGGGAAGACTCTAGACAGACCTGGTAAGCCCAAACGGGTGGTGCAGGTAAATTGGGAACGTCTGGAGGAAGCCCCTCTCCTCGGACTTTCAACTCACACCTCCGGCGGAATTTTTTTAAGTATCCCTTCATACCTGGTCAGCTTTATTGACCAGGTATGAAGACACATACGGTGAATTTCCTTTTGGAGCGTAGTTGCTCACAATGTGCTCACACATTCAAAACAAACAAACAAACAAACAATATATACACTAATATAGACACACTAATATATACATACTCTAAACAGAAACAATGTAGAGAGATGAGTGCAATGAAGAGTCCAATAATTATTATTAAAATGTGGAACATATTATATTATATTTTTATGTTATTATATTATAATATGAACAGTATGAACATTATGAACAGTTCTGAAATAGGAAATGAGAATGATAAATAAATAATGAATAACAAGTGAGATATGAGAATGACAATGATGAATAAATACTAAATAAATGTAATAATAGTGGAACCAGTAAACAGGTGCTGTAGAGACATTGTTACTGGGTTATTGGCCAGACCTGAACCTGACACTGTGGGTCAGAAGTCAGCTGTTCATGAGAGAGATGGCTTGTGGGTAGAAACTGTTCCTGAGTCGGTTGGTTTTGGCAAACAGTGCTCTGTAGCGCCTACCAAATAAATTTTTTTATATATTCAATATATATATATATATATATATATATATATATATATATATATATATATATATATATATATACAATGTATTCTATTTTGTATTATGCTAGCACATTTGTTTAAGTGTCTAATTAAGGTGTTGGAGATCTCCAAGCTCACATGGACACCAAAAAACTTTCTTGGTACCTTGAAAAAGAGATATTTAGCTGATGCTGGATTTTGATGCTGACACAGGTCCCATTATTTCCTATTTATTTATTTATTTGTTTCAGGTTGTTGCAGATTTTATTCTATTACATAAATTCCCACTGAGGCGTAATAAAGCATGTTCAAAAACCTGGGCCGAGTGTCCTCTTTTTTTCATAACATTGCTCTAACGTTAGCCTACTACATGAATGTGAGACGTTCAAGATCACCTCCAGTAACACACGCATATGGCCTCGCGCCTTTCAACAAAGATAACAAGTGGTGTATTACTGAAAGCTACAAAACAAAAGTGATTGTTGCAGCTACATCCTAACGCAGAGGTTGAGGGGGTTAAAATAAGATGCTGGTGTGTTAAAGGGTTAACAGGAGGAGGCGCAGCAGCGGTCAGCTCGTCTGGGTGGAGTAAAGTTTAGATAAAAACTACTACAACAAATTAGCCAAGAGGACTGCATTATGGCGGCGTGGAAAATACCGAGAGAATAGAAAGCATCTTCCACACAAACTCCCGCTCGCTACAAAGACGTTATAACGCCGGGCGGAGATGGGTGGTGTGAGCGAAGACTCGTTGCTGGATTATTTCTACTCCACGGGAGGCAACTCAGGGAGAGTAAAAAATGCAGATTTACTGAAGACATTTAAGCCCTTTATTGGCCACAGTGACTTGCAGTTACGTGGTAAGTAGCGAGACGTTGACTCGTGGATTCAGAACAAACATTAACCCGAAAAATAGCGAAATGGGATGCGCTCGCGCGGCATCCCTTAGTGCTCGGTACCGTGAGATAGCAAAAATATCAATTCACCCCTCTTCTAATATACGGTTGGACTAACATGATTAATCTAGGCATATTTAAACGCATACCATTCACCAGTCTGCTTTTACAAACGGCTTATGTCCTTTTTGTTGTGAAGCAGACATCTGGTTTGCATTAAAAGCCCCTCTATACATCTGGCTAGCTACAGTTTCAGCAGGAACGGTGTCATTTCCTCCCTCAGGCCAGTTGTATCTGCTGGTAAATGAACACAAACCCATCACCGTTGGTGACGGTGTCACCACCATGCAAGTGGCTCAGGGGCTCCTCAGACACAGCTGTGGTCTTTCAGCAAAATGAGGAATAATTACTACGTGCTAAAGTCACTATTTCCCCTTATTTGCTGAAAAGATGTTTGACTGTGTGACTCCCTGCTGCTCTTCTCCACCCACATGCTTATGCAACTGTTCAATGCTTACACTGAAATTCCTCTCATATTTGGCTTCTTTAGACACATGCTTTTAGGGTGTAGCATTATAAAGACCTAGCTAATGCTGTCTAACAGCCCTGTAATAAAGCCTGTCCATCCCACTTTAAATGTCCCAGGACATGGTGCTCTTTGGATGCTTTTATATAGACCTCAGTGGTCCCCTAATACTGTATCTGGGGTCTCTTTTATATAGACCTCAGTGTTCCCCTAATACTGTATCTGAAGTAACTTTAATATAGGCCTTAGTGGTCCCCTAATACTGTATCTGAAGTCTCTTTTATATTGACCTTAGTGGTCCCCTAATACTGTATCTGAAGT
>NC_048413.1:6454392-6481919 GCF_013103735.1 Etheostoma cragini
GGGGTTGGCCTTGACCAACTGCCACTTTGCTCATTTGAAAGTCATGATGTCAAAAGTAAATGTTCAAAAGTAACAGTCTGATTTAATGGACATTTATTGCAGGTTGTATTAGCTTGCATTAGTTTTAGCTATAAGTGAACCTAAGATTGAAATGTCCCATTGAAACCCGTTAAAGACTTCATTTCATTGGCTAATGACAGTTCAACTGCAAATATATTTGGCAACAAATACAAACAAGCTTGTAATGAGTCAACTGTACCTTTACTTTTGGCACCGCCTGACATGCAAACATATTTTAACCTCCCTTAAATGATTATCCAAAGTGACCTTGTATTGCCATTGACAGCATGTCCTGTCCAGATGCTATGTAAGCACTGCAGTTGTTGACAGAGGTTTAGCGAGCTGCCTTGATTCTCTGCCATCTGACATGTCTGTCCAATTAGAAAAGTGCTTCCCAGACATTTGAAGTCTGTCGTAGCATGTGGTTGCAGATTTCGATGTCGTAATTGTGATGATAGTGCTTTAATCATAATTATGTTCACATGCATGACTGGATGTAGACCTCTAATGGGGTTGCTTTTTCATCAGACTGGAAAACTGGGGCATGGTGGGAATATAGCGGTGTTGGGGGATGTGTGGGGGTTTGGGGGATGCGAGTGCACGTGTGTGTGTGTGAGCTCCTTGTTTGTGCAGACCTTTGGCAAATAAATAACTAGCATGTACACTGTGTAACTCACATTGGCGCGCAAGGAATTCTGTTGTTGAGAGAGATGTAAGTGGCTGCTTCCTTTGGGTTTCCTGTTGTTGCGAGTGGTGCAACTATCTTACTACATATGTTCTTTCCGTCTGCATCAGGAAAGGGAAACACTTCAATTGTCCTGAGCCGCATGCCCATGTACACCTATGCATGAATGGAATACCTACGCCTGGAAAATTCCTCTTCTGTGACGCCAACCTGGCTGCTCTGAATC
This sequence comes from Etheostoma cragini, assembly GCF_013103735.1. Classification (NCBI taxonomy): domain Eukaryota; kingdom Metazoa; phylum Chordata; class Actinopteri; order Perciformes; family Percidae; genus Etheostoma; species Etheostoma cragini. The sequence continues at coordinate 6,455,364 of NC_048413.1, forward strand.
ACGTAGTCTGCACACACTGGAGCAGTACTCACTGCTGGAGACTCAAGAGGAAAGCAAATATCTGATGAGGTCTATCAGCTGGTCAGCTGCAGTTGGTTGGCTTCCCACAGGAAAGACCCTTAACCCTTGTGTTGACTTCCCGTCAAAATTGAAAATCAACAATTTTGTTGGCTTTTTATCAATGTTTTTTTGACATTTTTATCCCTTTTTTCCAACACTTTTGATGATTTTTTCAATGTTCGTCACTTTTTTTGACGTTTTCAAAACAACGTAACGCTAACTTATTAATTTTAGTTTTACAGTTATTTTTTTTAAATTTATGGTAAAAAAAACTCATTTATAGGAAGTTATACCTAATGTTTGAGTTAGAAAAGCAGAAATTAGGAAGTATTTTGACTAAAATTAAAGGAATGGATGTTGATGGATAATCACACACTGGAATATGTCAACTTTTACTCAATACTATTTCAAAACCACTTCAATTTTTTTCAAATGCAATAAAATTGAATAAGAAACCCCCAAATTACCCCTCATAATCAGCCCAAAGAGCGTTGTGTGGAATCCATCATGTTATTTTGGGTAGTTAAAAAGAACATTGATATAGGAAAACGGGTCAGTTTGACCCAAGGGCAACACGAGGGTTACGTGAGGGTCAGGTTTCTGCCTTTGGGGATGCACTGGGATGTCTTTGGCTCTTTGATGCAGGGGAACATCTTTCCTGTGAAGCTCGGGGTGCTGTGATTCCATTGAAGCAACCGTTTCTTTTCCAAGCTGCATCTTGCTTTGTCAGCTGAACAGCAGAACTCCTTCCTCTTACTGCCTCGGAAACACAAATCAGCAGATCCTCCTGTGGACTGTAGCCCAACAACCCCACACCCATTGTAAACAGACACCATCCCATTCTAGCTACATCTGTGTCTGGAAATACTTAATGTCCTTTATAGTAAATCACACTGTCTATTCCTGTCACCCACATCACACAGCTGAGTTTTGTTCACTTCCTTTGGGCATTTGTGGGTGCTGGGACCACTTGTGTTTTGCAAGAAGTCAAAAGCTACATTAAGTTCTTACATCACATATTTTTTTTCCTGCAGCTAAATACAGAGAGGAATTCAAGCTCATCATTGACCGAATTGCTGTGGTGAAGTCAGAGAATGTGAGTCAAATATTTTTACCTTTTGTGGACAAAGCTCTGCCGCCGTATATTCTTTACTCATATCTCACCACTATGGCATAAACAGGCGAATAGATCGCCGTTATGAAATGTTCCAGCTGAACTATTATGAAGTAATAAGTAGTAGTCTAAGCTTTGCTTTTTGTTAAAGAACTCTTTGCACCCACTGGTTTCCCCCAAGGGACCGGAGCTGCAGTTTTCATTTTCCTTAAAACTAGTTTTACTACGCGTTTTCACATATTGACAAAATTAATGAACGGTAGAATTGGTCCATCCACAATTTAAAGTTTAAAGTAACTAATCAGACTTTTGATCCCTGACTATTTGGATTCAAAGGGCATGAAATATTCAAGGTACAGCAGAATCTTTCTATAAAAAAGTAAGATGTGTCTAATGTTTTTACACTGAACAAGTTAAAGGACTTACTTAAAAATGTTAGTCCTCTCATAACAGTTTCTACAATATATATTCCAATACTATTCCATTTTAATAGACACAAAGGTACGCATAAAAACACACAAATTATTGTGAGAAGATTTTAAATTTAAATTTAAATTTTATTTTAAAGTATAGCCTAACCTACATGACTGTGTTTTTGACTGTGGATTTTACATCTTTTCCAATGCATATTGTGCAAACTAACTGCGTTACTGACTTCACTTTGCTGCCTACCCATACAAAACTATTTTACATACATAGAGATGCTCTCAGCACTGTGCACCAGGTCCCCCCTCTCTTTTTTCTGCACTACCTATGCTTTATATTTTTAGAATGTAATATTTATTATTTTTACATTTCGTTTTGACACTGTGAACATTTTGCTTCAATCTCGTTGCACTTGTGTATAATGACAATAAAGACTTTCTATTCTATTCTGTTCTATTCTATTCGTTGCAGGGTGAGAAGTATCTTGTCCTAAAGAAGAAATACAGACAAATGCTGCATGAACGAGACACCAAGCATCACGGGACCGACGGGGATGGACAGAGCGGACGGAGTCCAACCAGAGCTCCGGCCACAGCACAGTGGGACACGACGGACGCCTCGGCTCCTTCTCATCCACAACAGGATGAGCAGATGCCCTGTGGAGGGCCCGACGCTGCTGCTCAGGTACATTTAAAATTGACTTGCTATTCTGTTCTCTATTATCTGTAAAAAACGAAATAAACTGTGGGCCGAGCTGCTCTGATTCAGGAACAACTCTGGACGCTGAAATGCAATTTGCTGATCCTGCTATCCCCCCAGCACAGTGTTTACTCTTTATGTGGAAGACACATTTATTTCTAAACAGGGCCATCTTTGTGTCCTCTGTCTTTTCACTATACAGCCATTTAATCCCAGTTTACACAGAGAAATACAGTGGAACAGAAACATGCTCTGTTACTGGAGCAAGTTAGTCACTACGGGAAGAAAGAGACCATGTCTTTAAATAAAAGGCAGAGCAGTTTAATGCGTAGGAGCACTTGACTGAAAATGAACACTATGTGCACAATAATCCTCTGGACTTTTACATATTGTTCCTGCAACAAACTTGAGCATTTAATCATAGATTTGAAAGATCGTTTAATGCCCTCATTAAAGAGACGAGAATGCTAAGTGCTAACGCTCAGCCAGAAGGTTTAAATTGATAGCACATCATGTCTGTACTCCTGAAGGACCAGCGGACAGGAACATCCTTCATGCAGCCCGCTCCACTGCAACTTCCTGTCATCCAAACCCAGGGACCCTCGGCACAAAGCAACGGGGACAATGAGCTGGACAAAGATTCAGGGTCAAAGGTAACAATTTTGCTATAATATATTTTTATAAATTGTTTGACATGTTCTTTACAACCCAACAACAACAAATAACTTCAAGGCTCTAAAAAAGGTGTGAAAAAGATCTGTCACCTGTATCTCTTGTAATCCTGTAAAAAAAACACCCACCAATCACAGTTTTGCTGTCCTCTTGGAAAGAACCAATGAAATGTCTCCTCGCCCCACTTTGCGTAATCTATCCCTCCGAGTACGGGTCGGAGCTCAGTGTGCGTCAGCGCTGCATTGCTTACAGTAGTTAGGCTTATTTTAAACATTCGGTGTGATATTATTAGCTCTTTGCTTGCCGTTGAATAAGACAAGTCCTTTCGCCGCACTGCTCTGGAGCAGCGACACAGCAGTGCTGGTGCACGTCTGTGTCAGGGAAAGGGGTTAGCAAAGCCCACAGGAGATGCTACTTTAAAATCTTGTCAAAATTAAAAACTCTGCCTTTTGTTTTGTTGATTGGATGGATTAGGTCATAAAAATGGGAGAGAGAGGGGGATGACATGCAGCAAAGGGCCACAGGTCCGAACCAAACGCACCGGTCGCTGCGACAACGATTAAGCCTCTGTACATGTGGGGGGGGGACATTTAACTAGGTCAGCTAACCAGACGCCCCCAACCTTGCCTTCAAGGCTGACACTATATCATTCTTTTTCTGGCCAAGCGAGGCTGGAAACTAAGGCAGAAACAGGGACGTTCACAGATACGTGCTACTGCAGCCCCTCCAAATGGCGGGGCACGTCCCTGGGCAGAGGTATGATGCTGATGGGAAACGATTAGTCCATTAGTGGATCCACAGAAAATGAATGACACAAGTTTGTTAATCATAATTTTACTTTTTTCCTCAAAAGTCACACCGGTAATAGTTATCATAGACGTCGCTCCATACAAACAGTGTTTTTGACGTAATATTATAGCACGCGGTGTTTGTGATTTGTGTCTTTTCTTACAATCATTATTAATAAGTGATGATTTCCAACCAAGGGTACTTGCACCCCAGGGTATTTGGAAAGACAATTTGAAAAAAAAATGAAAGATTTATAGTTGTCATAATAACCAATAAACTACCAGCTACGAAAAGACCACTGCACCTCCCAGACAACTTAAATCAGTTGTAACACCTGAACAACACATGACGCAAATGAGTGGAAAATTATTATTATGCCTTATAATTATTATTAACATTATTAACATTATTAATATTATTATTATTATTATTATCTGACTGGGGAGTGGGGGTATGGTAAATAAACAACCCACTTTAATAACGGTATTCATCTATACGAGGCTGTGTAAAAGTATTTTATAGACTGTCAGGTAAGATAGCTGTTGGCATATATGATGCCTGTAAATGAATATTAAAATTAAAATGTACAGGAATTATGATAAAATATAATTTTGGAACACTGAATAAAACAAAACACATTGTTTTAGTGTGTTGTCTTTCAGTAATCTTAGTCTAAACAAAGGCGAGGTGTTGAAACAACCTAACGCAATATATAATCAGTGCTCACATTATGATTACATTTTGAAATGTCAGCATCAGTGTAAATAACTTCATGCAGCTTTGTTTTTACTACAGAAGTCGTATACTTCACCATTAACACTTAAATGAATAAGTGTAAATTTAAATTAGTTTTATTATCTATGGCTGTACATGCTCAGAGGACGGGCACAGCGTGTACTTAGACTAAAGGACATACAGTAGATGGTCTCCTAGGTTCATTTGAGGTAAACAGATTGACTTCCAGGTCACTCTAGTGCACATGTGTCAAACTCAAGGCTTGCGGGCCAAATCCGGCCCCTTGCAGATTATGATCTGGCCCACATATCAATTTTGGTTCACAATACATTTTGGCCTTCCTAGTTTTTGTCACTTTTTCCAGAGATTGTATGGCCCTTTTTTTCTAGGACGGCTGACCATTTCTGACTTCTTTAGGACTTTATGTAGACCAAACAGTAACCAAACGTTTTTGATGAAATTAAAGCATATCAATAAACTAAACATGTCTGGCCCTTGATGTGATTCTTATTTTTCAGTGTGGCCCTTAGTGAAAATTAGTTTGACAATAGACAGTTAAAGAAATGGACCAACAGATCCCGTTGTTCTGGACAGAGACCAGTGAAGTCTATTAGAAGCTCTTTCCCGGTGATGCTGAGCGTTACCGCGCAGCCTCCAACTGAGCTTGAAGAAGTAGATGTGACGTGAGCAACCTGTCTGAAAGTTGTAAGTCTTCTGGTAGCTGTGCAAGAGAAATCTCAATCATTCCCAATCAGCAGGGACAGAGAGGTAGGTATATGTTAGGAGCTAACATAGACACAGTCTAATTACTGCTAACTAACATGCTAGTTAACATTAATATAGACAGAGTCTAATTACCGCTAACTAATTAATACTAGTTAATATTAGTCATTAAACCTAAACAGCTAATGGAAGTCCAAACTGTCTGAGAGTTTCTCCTGTACTATAGTGTGATTCCTGTACTGTGCGTCTATTTTTCACAAAAACGTCTGCCACGGAGCCACAACGTGAGCTACAAGGTAACAGAGCCTTTTATACATTGTTGTGTTTCTTTACAAATAAACAATGGACAAATAGAGTCTGGAAAAGCTTCAGATGTAAAGTTATTCACTGTCAGTCATCAAAATGGCGCCATAGGGAGCTTTGCTTAGAGAGGTGAGGCTTACCCCCTTGAGTTTGACACCCCTGCTCTAGTGCTTCCTCCTTTACCCACCAGGTGGTGCCAAGTAAATTACCTGGATTTGCAACTTACAGGATGTTGAATTTGAGTGGGAGGAGGACCCAGTGGGGGCAGAATCTGCATTTAAATTAAGCTCTCTGTTATTATGTTAAGCAGCAACATGTTGGAACTCATTAGAAAGATAATAATCATTTGTGCCCATTAAAGAGATTGAGATCAATCCCAAAGAAAGATATGTGGCTTCCCTTGATGGCCTACACAATAGACAGATGAAATATGTTGAAGTGTGTTAATATAGTACCAGCAATCAGATTAAGTGTGTTTGCTTAAGGTATTAGTCACACCATTGAACTTTGTATTTAGGACACCCAGTGTTGACAGTTGTTTCACATTACAGAAGCTACATGGCTGCTTTCTTAAATCACAACACCTGAGGCTGTAAGATTTGTTGATAGGAACTGGCATTTATAATGTCTTGCTTTAGAATTCAGGATAGATCCTTTAAATTTAAGGTTTAAAACAAGAGGAGAACATCATCCTTATCTGGTATCTTAGTTTGTATTTCGTTCCTTCATAGAGAAGAGTCAGCTGTGGTCAGCTTAATTTACAATGGCTTCCAAGTAGACCTCAAAAGGTAGTGCCGATATATGCCTATCGGCATGTAAGTACAAATAAACTGCAGTACATAAACGCCAAAGATATTTTATAGGGTATTTTGAAATGGTTGTCTCCATTACGTATTTGTCCTCCAGGAAAAAAACTGAAGTTTATTCTTTTTGGGGTCCTTACCACATGTTTGTTTAGGTTTAGATTATGATTTCAGGTTAAACTTTTAAAAACAGGATGGAAATGAAGTGGTTTAAGAAGTTTCTGTGGATGTTATATGCTGTAAAACCGTAGAGATCCAATGTAACGGACGTAAATTCAAACTACAGCTACAGTTCCCTGCTAGGGACAACCAGCTTTGAACAGCTATCTTTCAGCCTATGGGAGATTAGCATTTGAGATCAATTCATCTGAAACATGTTAACTTTTGGATGGAGTGCCATAAAAATGTATACAGACATTCATGTCCCCAGAGGATGAACCCTGCTGGTGACCCCCTGAACTTTCCTCTGGAGCAACCATGAGGTTGACATTTATGGTTTTGTGTGAAATGTCTTGATAACTATTAGATTGATTACCTTGACGTTTGGCCCCTCAGGATAAATTGTAATTATGTTGGTAATTCCTTAACCCTCTTGTTGTCTTCGGGTCAAATTAGACCCGTTTTCAACGTTTTTTTAAAATCTGAATAAAGGAAGTTGAAATAGCGGTGAAAAATGTTGAAAAACAAATCAAAAATACCAAAAAATATAAAAGCTTTATAAAACTTTGTAAAAAGCAACAACCACTTACACGATTCCAAGCTCATGACCAAACACATGCAAAACTGATATTGTCTATCAATCAAAGTCTAATGACAGAAATGAAATCCCCAACTTTTTTGATAATTGATTAATGGTTTCATTTATCAAGCATAGATGTCAAAACATTTGTGTGATCTAGTTTCTTTGTTTTACATTATTTTAAATTGAAAATAAGGGTTTTGGACTGTTGGTCACCAGAACCTTGAAGACATCGTGAGAAGAAGAACAGCTCAGGGCATCGTCAGTATAATAAGGCAGTAAATAAGCTTTTTTTTTTATTACAAAAAAAACCTTACGAAGAAAGGTTCAAGTAGCGGATACAAAATGGGTAACCACTGAAGAATATCATCAAATCATTCTTCCACTCTCACATCGATTTAAAGACAAATAATAATTGTATTATAATAATAATAATTAAAAAACAACAACAGATGAATCAATAATGAAAATAACAGTTGCAGCCCTTGCAGTTGTGACCCCCCAGTCTTTACCTTCATGTCCAACAATGTTTCTTCTTCTGGTTGTTATTATTGGTCTCCACCAACGTGCCAGAGTGGAATAGGCTGGATAAATACAATCCCTCCACTTTTCATGTTCAGCACGCTGACGTGTGGTTCGTTGTGCACGAGACTTGAAAGAGCCGAGTGTCTTAACATCATGTCTCTGTTTGATCTGAGAACAATTTGCAATCAAGTCAAGAAAAAAGAAAAAACCTCTCACATAAATCAGCCAAAGTGACACTTTTATAAACTGCCAGACGGCTGTGTTCATTATCTGTTAGAGTTTTTGTCTTGACCCTCTGAGACTGAATTGGTGACAAAAACACATGGCTTGACTGTAGGCATGTTGTTTCTTTTGCTCAATTGCTAATTGGATTGTTATTCATTACCCCTTATGTGTGAAACTGGAACTTTGTCTCGCTGCCTCATTACCCCCCTATCTGTCTGACACCCTTTGGTCACGTCTTGTCAGCTGGAAACCATCACAGCAGTGTGACCAGTGTGTGTGTGTGTGTATACCCTGTGATGCTGCAACTGTTATGTCTGATACAGTACAGTTAACTTTTGGCCACCGCTGAGTCACCGCTTTTTCTGTCTTTCAGTCCGAGTCAGAGCAAGACGAGGAGTCTACGGGCAGTATGGGCTCTGCTGCCGTCGCTGTAAGTGCTTTTTTACCTCCTCTTCCTATGGTTTTATTCTGTTTTTCTTATTACAAAAGGCTTAGAGGGGCCATGGTTAAAACATCTAAAGTCTCCAGAGTCTGAGTTTCTCGGTTCTCTACATGATTAATGACTGTTGGGGTTTGGTCTTAAGACATACAGTACACATCCAGTCTCCCTGTGGTGTCGCTACCTGTTCCCTTTAACCAATACCAGTGTCAACTGTGTGATTATGGGTCTCCCACTATGTGTGAGTTGGCTGTGACTCAGTCATTTATAGGAAATGGATTAGAGGTTTTGGAGCTTCAAGCACTATCAAAAGAGCCCACAACAGGATGTGGACAGTGTGGTGTGTGTGATTGTGTGTGAATCCAAATATGAGCGCCCTCTCCCCTCTCTGTATAGCTGGAGCCTATAGAGAAAGAGTGGATCTACTCGGCTGCAGGTGCTCGAGTCCCTGACCTCTCTCAGCTGCTCAGACAGGACCCCTCGCTGGCAAACAAGAAGGTAGCGTCGCCCTAAATTACCCAGGGATGTTATATTTTTGTCTGTAATATCCTGGGAATGTGTCGATATCAACATTACAAAGTCTGATGGGGCAAGAATTAAAAGCAGTGAAACGATCAGACAGTTTGAAACAAACGTTAAGGATAGTCAAACTTATTTACAAGAAAAACAAGGACAAACGTAAAATGATTACCTGTAAGTCGTCCCGTGTCTCTGGAAGGACAGCTATGGCCTGACACGAGTCTCAATGTCTGTGGCCTTGCTAGCTTGTCAACTTGTATTGTAAGAAGGTCATCAGTGAAACATAAAACTGTCCTTGAAAAATGACAGCAAAATAGAAAATGCTAGTCAGTCAAAGCTTATTAATCAACCTTCTGCATTGTTTTGCTTATTATCTCCATTTAGTTTGGACAAGAATTTGGATTATATAGTTGTGATAAATCACTGATTTCCCAAACTTCCTTTTTTATAATTTCTACTGAAATGTATCCATTGCAACATTTTTTAAATAAAAACTCAAACACACCTACAGCCTGTCCCATGATGTGACCCTAACCTCGCGAGTCACCGTCACAGTTACTGGTGAACTCAGTTTGATGTGCAACGAGACATGACATGCCGGGTATCCTCCAAATAAACTGGTTTTAGATATCTGGCGAAACTGCAGAACTTAATTTAGTATCCCTACTGTAGTTCACTATCACTAGCTGCCAAAACAGTCTGGGACTATATTTCCAATGGTTCAGGAACTATCCAGCTGGAGTTTCAACTCTGCTGATAGGTCAACTTTTACAACTTGAGCTTTACTTCATTGCCAGATTAAGGAAGTACTCAGTATCTCTAGTGTCAGTATCACATTTCCTGTGTTGTTTATTGACATTTCAAACAAGAGTTACAGCTTCTTTCTGTGTCAAATTGACGTTTTTTGTTTCAAAAAATGTGTCATCGGTCTAAGTTTCCTAATCTTCACACAAACAGGAATGCACTAAGTTCCTAGTTTAGTTAATTCGGTTGGACTTTAATATGTAGGGATGGTGCCTTGTTCTCAGATCTTAGCGATCACTTGGTGGGTGCAGTGTTCCCAAAACTGACTAAGTTGTAATGAACCGTAACCAATATCAACCACTATTGATTCATGTATATTGTATGTATGTATCTTGTATCCTAGTATTTCATTTCTATTTAAATTCTGTGCTAGCTAACTGATTTTGCTGCTGCCATTTTTTTGGTATCAATAAACATCTCTATCTATCTATCTATCTATCTATCTATCTATCTATCCATCTTTTAATGTAACAAAAATATATAGTGAACAAAACTAAAAAACACTTTTTCAATATACGTATATTTGGTTGAATGCATGGTTTTATGGTTTCTAACATTTGCTTTTGCGTGTCTTTTTTTCCAAATCAGGACTTCACCTCGGTGAGTATTTGATACGACACATGTTGCATGTTGTGGTGCAGTTATTTCACTCATTGTTACATGATTTTTGTCTGACCTAAAGCTTCTTATTTTCTCATTTTGACACAATGTGGCTCCCGATTCTCTGACCATGACCATCCTTCTCAGGGGGTAAGTTTCATCATTGTGTAATTACATCTCTGAACACCTACTGTAGCCTGTTACTTGCATGCAAACTGACTGAATGAAAGTATTTCAGCTCTGTGTGTCTTGATCTTTCATCTGTGATTGCGTCGCTCACTGTGCGGTACTTGCTCTCAGACTCGCTGTGTTTTACTTGTATAACTTTCACAAGCTCATTCTGCCGAGACCTTTCCCTTAATAGTATTCTGAGAACCCTGTGTTAAAACATCCAGATCATGCATTTCAAAGGTCCACTATCAAAAGGATTATGAAAGATAGCTTTTTAGCTCCTGTGCCCCCCTGACAACCCAAATCCTTTTATTTGTCTCCCTGTGCGCTTAAGAGATTTGAGCTCATGTTTGTTGTCCCTCCCCTGTGTCACAGTTCTCACACTGTCCTGTGGCCATGGCAGACCACCTTCTAAGAGTAGCCCTAAGCTTCTGCCATCCCCACACGGACAAGATAGCACGGCCGCCATTGAAGTGTAGGGAGATGCTGGGGAGGGGGGGATTAAGGAGAGTCTTAATGCCCCCCCAAAGACTTCACCCACTTAAAGATAATCTGAAAGTAATAGAGCAGGCTGGGATTAATTGTAGAACAATGCTGCTTGTGTCTCTGGGAAGGTGCTTAATCCCCTTCAGGTCTCTTTGATGTTCCTTTAGCCCACAGCCTTTCCCTGTTCCGCAAAGGTGGGTGCATTTCCAAAGATAACGTACAGCGATACAGAGAATCACAAGACTCCTGAGAACCAGTCTTTCAAACCAGGAGTTATCTTATTTGATCTGCATGTGTCATGTCCTCACTGTTCTCAACAGATGTTAAGTGTACCAAATACCAGGCTCTAGTTCACATGTTTGACCAGGACTGAAGGGATTACTCTTCATCCTGGGAGGACTTAAGTGTTTCCTGTTCTGACCGAATGTTTGTTGGGATCAGCCGTTTTTTTAAAGATACGCACTTCAAACGGCCAGTTTTGAAAGTTGCTTCAAAGGGAAGACAGGTAGGGACACCTAGATCTCAACTCACGCAAACACCTCTCACTCCAAAGTCTCACACTTTTTTTTCTCTCTACCTGCTTCTTATCGGGACGTGGGCCTCCGTTCCTGCTGTGATTTTGGACTTCCTCTGCCACACAGTTTGTAAGTACATCATTAGCCCATCACTCCTCTCTGTCTTTCCTCTACATCAAGTGTCAGGAACACTGGCCATTGTGTTGGCCGTTGATGGGCAGCCCTCTTTGGCCAACGCTTCCTTCACTGGGGAGCGCGTGGCAGGGACAGGGACGTCCCTGAGTGATTAGACAGGTGGGGGCTGGGCCACCCCAGTGGGCAGGAACAGAAGCGCAGGAAGGGAAGACGCAGCATCCTGTTCGGCCTCGTCCATCACTCCCTCACACCGGGAGACCCGCCGAGCCGCCTGTCAAACAGCCCTTTGGCCAATCTGTCTTAAGATGCGACAGGGGACAGACAAAGGAGATGGAGACACTCGACCAGACAGCATCTATCACAATCTGTCTCCCAGACGCACGACACACAGGAGGTGTAGCTACCTAGCACTCCCAAGCGGACATTTTTTGCTCTCGCCAGCTGTTGGACAGGCTTGTAATGCCACGATTAGCACAATTAGTGTCATGGCATCTCAAACAAAAGGACCTGTGTGAGGGTGCGAGCCCCAGTTTGTGCCTCTTATGTATTATTATCACATTCACATCACAGAGCTAAACATCTGTTTCTCTGCTAAATAGATGATGTCGTCTAACAACACTTACAGCTGTTCTGATTGTATTTCCAGACTCCTCAAAGACTTTTCTAACCTCGGGGATGAAAGAAATCTTCTGTCCGTCAGAAGAAAAAACAAACATTTTGACCCGTTTGTTCAGGTGCGACTGTTGTTGGGGACAACTGATGAAAAATAGCTTTTCGGCTAATTCTGGTGCTTTTACAGCAATATTAATGAATGTACACTGTCCCTGCCAAATAAATGAATAAATTCAAATAAATTATTTCCTAATCCAGGTAGCCGGAAACAAAATATGAAAAATATGAACCCATTATCATGTGGTCTAGTGTGGTCTAGGTCTACTCTATCTTTAAAGTGTCTCGAGATAACTCTTGTTATGAATTGATACTATGCATAAAATTGAATTGAATTATTTTGTAAGAAAATACAACATCAATATAGACAAAAATCACTGATAGTAAAGTGTTTACATTTTGGTTCATATTGTATACATTAAAGCAAGGCCTTTATTTCCAGATCATATCTTTGTATGGATTAACTGAAAGAGGCACAATTTGAGAGGAAGTTCAAAGTCTTTGAGGATTCTGGAAACACCTTACAAACATCGCTAAGTTTTGGTTAATGACCCCATAGAAAGATTTTTATTAAGGACATTATTTGAACAAGGTGTGAATCTGTTTTCAACTGTAAAAAAAGATTTCAAATGTTATGGAAGTTAACGTAATGTCCCAAAATCGACCTTAAAATTCTGTTAGACAAAACTTTGTTTTGAAAATTCACTGTTCAACAAACCTCTATGTCCAGAGTAACTAAAGGGCTAGGGGAGGGCAGACCTCTGCCAAGGCCATGCCCTATCTCACAATGTTCATGAATTTGTCTATCAGGGGCGGCTGTGGCTCAGTGATAGAGCGGTTGCCTGCCAATCGGAAGGTTCGATCCCCGCCCCTGCAGTCATTGTCGAAGTGTCCTTGGGCAAGACACTGAACCCCGAGTTGCCCCCGGTGCTCCGCATCGTAGTGTGAATGTGTGTGAATGTTTATCTGATGAGCAGGTGGCACCTTGTATGGCAGCCCCGGCCACAGTGTATGAATGTGTGTGAATGGTGAATGTTTCCTGTAGATGTAAAAGCGCTTTGAGCAGTTGTTAAGACTGGAAAAGCGCTCTATAAATACAGCACATTTATCTGCTGCACATCTGCCCATACTACACCATTCCAAGTTTTATGAAAATGGGGCCCGTAGCTTTTTTCCGTAATTCTGTTGACAACCAGACAAACGACCGTGCATAACCTCCCTGGCAAAAGTAACACAGATTGTGGATATAATGTTTTCATCTATCCACAGTTAATGTGCCATTGTGAAATGGTTACCGTTTGATTCACTGTGTTCAGGGTCAGACTCAAAAGGAGTGGAGTGGAGGGGGTAACTTAGCCAACATCTGCACCTAAGCTCTGCTTTTACCTGTTGATTGACCATAATTATGCAGCGTTAAGAGTGCAGGAAAACGGTGGAGATCACAGTTCTAGTGCGACAGGTGGATGTGGTTTGGATGTGTTTTCAGTGTGTCTTGTCCATACAGTACATCTGTCTATTATTCTCTACACACACGTTTGAGTATCTTTGCATGTGCACATGTGTGTGTGTGAGTGTTATGTCTCGGGGGCCCATGTTTCCCTGCTTGACGTGTGCTGACAGTAGTGCACTGATGTCTGGGTGGGTCTCCACTCTGCAGGTCACACTAACATCATCAATCTTCCCCCCGGTGACAGGCGGCCGGGCCCCCCAACTGTGGGCACAGTGCGGTGTTGTTTTGTAATTAGGCTCTGTTAGATGGCAGGAAACCATCTCTCCATCCCTCCTTCTCACCATCCGTCCACTCCCCTCCGTGCGCAGCTGGCCCTCGGCCCTCACACGGCCAATAAGAAGCTGCCCCACTCCGCTTACACAACTTGGAACGATGCTACAGAAATGACCATACCCGCCCAATGTACAGTTGTACATGGTACATTTTAGCGCGGTGTAATTAATTATGATCGTGATTCTGGCTCCGAACAATCACAGAAACAATGCAGTCAAGCAAATTGAACATGACGTTTAGCAAGTAAACTCTTATTTATTCTTGTGTTCGGATTGACAGATTTAGGAAACATTTATTTTGATCTAAGTTATTTTTGTTTCTTTTATTTGACTTGTTTTCAAAGGGTTGTGAACAGTTGATCTAATTTCTTGAACTGTTTCACTGTTTTTTTTAATTCAGTAATCAACAACCTTCCAAAAGTCAGCGAGTCATCATGTTAAATAATCGGGACTTCAATATTGACCAAAATAACTGTGATTATGATGTTTCCCAGAATAGAGCAGCCATGTTATGAATGAATTTTCTTTTCTCATTGCACACAGACCGCTCTGCACTGGGCGGCCAAACATGGCAACAAGGACATGGCCTCTCTGGTGGCTAACGCAGGCGCTGATGTCAACACCAAATCAGTGAGTGCCTTTTTATTTCTTCAAAATTACAAGGATTTAAAAAATCTGTTTCCCAAAGCCCAAAATTACGTATTCAAATGTTTTGTGTTCAAAAGATTCACATTTAAGAAGCTAGAGTCAGAGAATATTTATATTTCTTTCATAAAAAATAACTCAACCCAATTAATCAACTATCAAAATAGTTGCAGATTAATTTAAAAGTTGACTACTATTCGATTCATCTTTGCAGCTCTAATAAAGCAGCTGTTATTAGAAATTGAAACCTATAGGAGTTTCATAAAGCTAAATGATTACTTGTTAGAATACAAAAAGAACTACAGCTGCCATGAGGATACATATACGTGCATCATAGTAATTATACTTATAATTTATAATTTATACTGTTTATAGATTCCCATTGGGAACATTACAATTAACAGTACAAATTATAAATTACAATTACTAAAATGCACATATATATGTATTCTCATGGGAGCTGTAGTTTTTTTGGTATTCGAACTAGTAACTTGTTTTCTTTCATATAACCAACAAATCTCTCCTCCAAAGTCATTTTCCCAACTTCGTATTCTCTGCTGTCTAAAACCTCTCCCAGTCATCTCTGTCCACCCATCTACTCTCTCATGGACTAGTCTCGTTTGTCAAGCTGAGATGTTTATTCATGGGTGTCAAACTAACTTTTGCTTAGAGTCGCAGTGGCAAATGCCAGACATTAATAGTTTATTGACAGGCTTTTATTACTGAAAGTCAAATATAATTGTCTGTATCATTGCATGTCTCATACATATTTCCGTCTTTTTGGTTTGGCACACAACTAGGCGGGCCAACATTTATTCTCATAGGGTTGGGCTATATGGAGAAAATTACATATCACAATAATTTTGACCAAATACCTCAATATTGATACTGCAACAATATGGTAGTATTGAATATTGGTGTTTCACAAAATATTTACACAATGAGATTTTTGATAAATAATCATCAGTAATGTGGATATAATGACTAAGTGGGTAAAGGCAAATAAAAGAACTGTTAAAACATTCTGGTAAGTTCAGAAAATGACATCACTTTCCTGTAATGCAGCCTTTAAAACCAGGAGAAGACAACACTAATGCCATATTAATATATAACCAGCCAAAATCTAAGACAATATCTAGTCTTATATTACGATATCGATATAATGTATATACATTGCTCAGCTCTTTTGCGGGCAGGATTAAGATTTGCGAGGGCCCACGGGTCTTGAGTTGGACACATGTGGTCTAGGGTTTATGGGAAATAAAGTTCATTAACAGCTGCAAATAAACAACAATATTAGATCTTTTATGGTTTAACTTTCCGTCTTTATCTATACATATGAAGTCAGAAAGACGCTGTTCCAAGGCTGGATTTGTAATTATTTGCAGTTTCATTTTTACTGGAACTCTTTTTATAAACCTTGCTTGCCTGATAAATTATTATAATATTTTTCACACTCATGCCCTCTGTTTTTGCCACAATTTGAGAACTGTATTCCTTTTCATGATGAGTAAACTGAACTTTAGTGCCCCTTTAATTCTTTGCACACTGCTCACTGATTTATTCATGGTAATCTTCTTTTTTGCAGCATGTGAGTATCCAGGTGTTTATCAGGAGGTGATGGGCATGTACAGTAAGTTGTTTGATTTGAACTTGTAACATCAGGACAACAACCCAGCTGCTGGTTGCTTATTCTGTGCCCCTCAGTGATGTAATGTTGCTCAATGATCCAGCTGTGCAAATGTATCACAGCAGCACAGGTTGTGGGCCTGCAGAAGTACTCTGCTAATAAATCATGTCATGTCACGTTAATTGTTTCCCAAAACGGTGTGTCTATGTGCCAGCATGCACAGTTCTAGAGCTAAGCAATTTTCAGCGAATTACTAGGCAATTATGTTTTGATCATTAACTTATGTTTCCATAACCTTTGCTAATTTGTGTATTTTTTTCTTCTCCCCACTGTTTTCATTGGCTGCGTTTGGGCCTGGGAAACTCTAGGGGGTAGGTACTGAACTCTTCCAGCACCTAGCCACAGTTATCCCTTTTGAACTTAACAAAAAGTAAAAATAGAATTTTTAAATCTCCTTTTGTTGTTAATGACGTGAGGATATGTTTGCATGTCCCGTTACGTCACCAGTCAGAATAAATGTCTTTCATTTTCTTTCTGCATGCTTTCCTTTTGTTTCACCCTTTGTTTTTGTTCTGCAGGGATATACCCCTTTACACATTGCAGCGTTACATGGTCATCGGCATATTCTAGACCTGCTCATAGTGACATATGGTAAAAACTGCTTTCATTTAAACTACAAAGCACCGCCTTTAATGCACACTAGCAAGTTGTTCAGGCCCGTCTGTACTTTGAGTTGTAGATTAAGTACATAATTCTAGACTCTAATTTGAATATGAATAATCCTAATGTTGTATGTCATCTGAACATGATTCAAAATGTAAGCACCCACCTTGAAATTAAAAACTTGCTTTAATGTAAAATACATCAGTACAGTACATACAGTAGTTTTGTTTACCTTTGGATTCTGGTTTGTTTCTTGAAGCATTAGGTGGAAGGTGCGAGCGAAGCAGCTTACCTGGCTTCCACAACTAGTCTTTGTTTTCAGAGATTTCATTTTTCTCTTATCAGGGGCCAAAGAAAATGTAAGGGACTACAGTGGCCATCTTGCCTGCCATTATCTGAACATCAAAGAACCAGAGGGTCCAGAGGAAGACTGCGAGCTGCGTGAGTGCCTCATACTTTTGCTGCTAAATTCATTCATTTGATGGGTAATAGGTGTCAATCGTATTAATGCTACATTAATAATGTAATGCTACAAGTATCTTTTGGTGGTCTTATGTTGTTACTTTTTATATTTTTGTAGTATTTCTCTATGTTAAGCCATTCCCTGAAGCACCTTGTAACTGTGGTATTGGAACACGTGATAGAAAGAAGGTCTAGAAAGAAAGCTGACCAACTTACTGACTGGTCATGGTGACTTTGGGACTGTATACAATGTTAGAGTTAGATAAAGTCTTTGGAATGATATGTCTTTGTTACAGCTGAAGTTGTCTGAAGTACTTTGTAAAACAAAAGTAAAAATTTTAAAAGATAACATTTGGGGAAATACGATTTTAATGTTGAAAGTTAGACAAGAAGATCGATACCGATATGTATACAAACAACACAATGAAAAGATTGATACCCCTGTCATACCTGTCTTTTTAACACAAAGCCACTGCCAGCAGCCGGTTAGCTTAGAGGACCACCATCTGAATCCATTCTGCATACTGTGGTCCCTAAACAGTCTTGGTATTGCATAAATTGGGTCTGACTGGACAGGTGAAAAAGCCCAATTGTGTTCTTGTGGGATGATGTTAGTCCCCAAAGTAGCCATTTCCTAGCCCCCAACTAGAGATGTAGGGCATTCAGAGAGTGTATGGCTTCCCATTTTAGTCTTAAGTGCTGAGAAGTCATGAAAGGTACTCCCACTTTCAAACTTCAATGTAAAAGCAAGTTATCACAGTTTTTAAGGCTAAGAATCACTCTTCCTCTCCCAGTTATTTAAGACAGCTCCAGAGGTCTCTCCAGTGGTTGGGGGTTACCAGTAGGGGCTTGAGATGGCACAGAGGAGACAGAGACCCGCGCAAATCTTTCAGGAGAGGAACAATGTTTTTGAAATGTGTGACGGCGATAAGTCTATCAAACCGTATCATTTGGACAGAGCAGGAATAAAATTCCATAATATCCAGGCTATAAATGGGCAGCTCAGTTAACAGCACACCGGTTTAAAAGTAGTAATTAAGACTTGGTGGAAAACGTGTTTCTTTTATTTTTAATGTGAAATTATAATGTAGTCTCTTGAAAAAATTCCAACATTCCATCTACGTTATTTTGTCTTAGGAAAGTAAGGTTTAGTTAGGAAGGTTGGTGCCTTTAGTCTCGTCCACATGGTGGAAGGAAGGTATTGGATCGGTATCGGGTATCAACAGATACACAAAGCCCAGGCATCGGTATCAGGACTGAACAAGTCGGATCTTTGCCTCCCTATTTGAGTCAAGACTTTTTTTCATCAATTCTTAGCAGTGGTTTCCAAAATAATTCATATCTCATACAATATACATTTAGGCAACTATTGGCCTACTGTATATTTATATTCTATATTCTATACTGTATATATTCATACATGTTATCTATTTATATTCTCAGATATAAATACAGACCCAGATCACACATTATACATTTAGGGCAACTATTGGCCTTCTGTATATTTATATTCTCGGATATAAATACAGACCCAGATTATTATATTCAAATGTAGCCGATTTCACAACATCCTTCTGTGA
This sequence comes from Etheostoma cragini, assembly GCF_013103735.1. Taxonomy (NCBI): domain Eukaryota; kingdom Metazoa; phylum Chordata; class Actinopteri; order Perciformes; family Percidae; genus Etheostoma; species Etheostoma cragini. The sequence goes on from NC_048413.1 coordinate 6,474,277, forward strand.
ACTCTCCTCCAGCATATATTTATTTGATTAGGACAATGCACATTACCCATCATTTCTGTAAATGCGCCAGTCTTAGCCAATCTGCTATTTTTCAACTGTAGTCCTACCCAGCATGCATGTATTTACTTAGCCACTGTGCTAGTAGAACTAAAATAGGTTTCAATATTAGTAATGCTGTCCACGTCTGATTCCTATCACACCTATATGTTATTTAACTGAAAAATAGTCCGTATTTGCCTCTCTTTAAGTAGCAGGAGTGAAAGTCATCCTAAATCATTTGTTAGGATGTGGTTTCAGAGTAATGAAGACAGTTGGAGAACAACTAGATATAAAATAGGACGTAGACTCTGCTATCATGTTTTTCCCAAATGATGTACAGAATTTTGAACATTCTATGATCAAATGGATTAAAAACGGATGCAAATAGTTGTATAAAAAATCTCCCCAGTGTATCATGCCCCTGGACCCCCTACCACTGAATATTTCCAACATCTGGCTCCGCCTCTGGTTTTTCCTAATCATTTAACTTTTGTTTCTCGGGATGTCAGATTTTCACGTCACTCAGGCCCGAGAACGGAACAGGAACAGAAAGTTGGTGTCGCTGTTTCACTCCAAGAAGAAGTGGGGCTCAGCAGAGGAGCTGGCTCCGATAGAGGAGGAGAGGACGGCGTCACATCAGCTCCTCCTTCCTGCATTCAGACTCAGAAAATTCTCCCGTTGAGAAAAATCAGACAAAGGATATGATGTGTGCTCTCCTGCACATCCACTTCATCCTTACATGCATATCTATTTACATACATGATGTAAACCTACATGTTTAGAAGTGTGCATACTTGTTATGTACACAAACATCAACACCGCTTACAGACACAATCCCCCCCACCCACTTGCTGATGCACCTACACATTTCATCCCAGTACTGAACACAGACGCTTTAACAGGGAATAGGAGGTGTTGCAGATGCTTATATGTGTATTATCAATATTTATACTGACCATTAAGTTTTTCTTGAAACCTTTCAATTTGGAAATGAATGTTGCTAAATGTCACTTATGTCTTAATAAGCTCGAGTCACCTGGCTCCTTTAAGCATGCCATCGCCTTATGCGTTTGAGTGAGCAACAACTGGACTACAAAAGGGTTCAGATCCACTTCCAGAGTCTCAGTGTAAAGAATACAGTTGTACATATTCTGCTTTGAAAGAACCAGACTTATGCTTTAAAAAGGGAGCACACTGGTGGTTTGTATGTTTGGGCCTGTTAAAAATCAGTTGTACTATCATTTGTATTTTAAGGTGCCCTGCCACATGTATTTCATGACTTTGTGGTAATGTCGGAAGTTCTACGATGGATTCTGTAGCTTGGTTACCGTGGTTACCTTGTTTAAGCCATTCTGGCGTGGTATAAAAAGCCTGCAAGGAAACTCAGCTCCATTTGGGCCAGTTCTCATTAATATTCAACCAGCTAAGATGCTTGACTCTGATTGGATAACAGCTAGCCAATGTGAGCCCGGCTATCAGCATCCTTTACCCAGCTCATGAAAATGAATGAGCTCAGGCAACATGACATCAGACTGACCAGCTATTTCTTTTCATTGGCCACAGCTGACAGATGAGGTAGCAGTTCATCTTCACATAACACAAATACATATGGACCTAACATATTTTAAAAAATAATAATAAAATAAAAATGATTTTGCGTGGCAGAGCATCTTAATGCTGAACATTTTTCAAAACATACCACAAGTTACTTGACTGACTTTTTACCTTTCACACAGCTGATGATTTTGAATTATGTCAGTATGGCATTATAGTACAATTGCAGAGACACTGTAAGTAATCAATAATGGGGGGGAAACTATACTGAATTCACTATTCTTAAATTACAAGTACTCTTACAACTAAGGGACTGGAAGAAAGTTATTAATGTAGACCTTTCAGTGTTTTTAATAACATGTTTGGATTTAGGAAAAAAAACTACACAGCCCCTTCCCTAAAAACCTTAACATGTTAATGGCATAATCATTTAATCATTTAGATTATTTTTGCATTTAATTATTTTGATATACAATTAATCTGCAAGGGGAAGTTGAAATAAAATATAAATGTTTGGTGAGGAAAACTCCCCTCCTCTCCCAGTGCACCTCCCACTATGAGAAAGAAACACATCACCCTCCTCCTTCCTGACCCGCCTCCCTCCATCATTTGTCCAGTCCTGAATGGTAATGAAAGTCTTGTTGACAGATGAGTTTGTGATGCGTTTGGGTTTGCATATTGTTGTTTTTCTGGTAGATTGTGAATGCAACGTTGCTTGGCAGCCAAGTTGTAATTCTCCAATATTACATAATGTCCTTGAATGCACCAGCAACAAACAAAGCTTGAAAATCAATGAGACAATAGTCTATATCCTGATTTAAGATCAATAAGAAGACACGTCAAATTTTAATACATTCCTTTCATGACAGATTTTAGGGCCTGGACCCTTTTTTTCTGCATTTACTGCAGTTGGAGGCATTTATTTCAATCCAGTGACAGATTAGACTTCAGGCTCTCTCTGTTTTAACATCACATCACTGTGGAGTATAGAGGTATTACATCATCTGATGTCCAATCAGGACAAGAGATGAGTTTTGTTTTGAAACCAAATGTTCGACTGAGCCATGTTGGTTTGGAAAAAGCGGACTTCGCAGAAGGAAACGCATAACTATTGCTAAAACTTTACACTGCTGCCAATTAGTAGCCTAGTTAACTGGCTTAAAACATTCAAAACCATCGATGTGTTACTTTATCCGAGCCAATGAGATATTTCATTTGTTTAGATTTTTCATCACTATCTCTAACGCTAATACAGAGCGTGTTGTTACTCAGAAACCTTCAGTATAGACTCTAAATGTCTGTCGTATAATGGCTGATTGTCTGTCATGCTGCAGTTTGTCTGTGCTTGCCATCTGATGTGTTTTTTGACTGAGGCAGACAATAGCCGACTTATAATCTGGTAAATTTGCGTCAGAGTGGCGACTGTCGACGGATTGTTCTTTTAATTTGACCCCTCCTGTGTTCTAGTGCTAGGGTAACTTTTGAAAAAGACATTTGCACTATATGTTCATGTTGTCCATCGGTGTCTTTTCTATTATTTCACTTCCCTTTCATTTCTGTAAAAGATGTTCTTTGTAACTTTTTGCTAACGCTTCACCTAATTGCATAATCTAAAGTGAAAAACGTGCCTCCATTACTGTTGCCCAATGTGTATATAAAATAAAGATATTTTTTATTAAACTGTATTTTATATCAAACTGTCTATAGTTGTATTTAATTCCTCATTCCCAGTTTCTTTTGCACCTGCATTGTTCACTGTGAACTCCAGGCTGTGCTCTGCTCACACACAGAGTTTCTCTTACACAAAGCAGGGAAGAAGAACAACTTGTGATAATGCTTTTTTCGGTCTTTCTTCCTTTTAATACAATAACCCTATTTTAAGCTGCCTTTGATCTTACTTTAACTACCTGACTTTGGGGGCTACAGATGGAGTAAATATGGGGCCTGCTAGCTCGCCATACGGCTTTAGACCTTAATTCCTGATTAGCTGAAAAGGGCAGCACTTGCTTTTGGGTCTTGGATATCAGACGACACAGAGGGGAACACTGGCGAGTGTTTTTGTGCCTCATTTTTGAAGCGAGGATGTTTGGGGGATAAGAGGGAGTTTCTGTAATAGATACTTATCTTACTGCCCTCAAGCCCCTCAAACAAAGTCCCCCTCTGAAGAGATTATAACCCAGGGAGGGCACATTAACTCTAATCCGATGCTTTGAGGCCTCGCACCCCCATACCACCCTCTGTCCCACTTATTTCAACCCTTCTGTTGTTGGGGGGCTACCTTGTATCTAGTGCATGTATGAGTAAGGCCTGTGGCTACACACGATGGTTGTGTGTGTGTGTGTGTGTGTTTGCGTGTGAGTCGGGTGGGGTGGGGGGGGGGGTGGCTGTTTCAATAGCACGCTGACTCTAATGAAAAGCATTGAGGGGTGCATACTGCTGTGTAACTGATTCCTCTCTCTGAAGAGATTAGGCGCTACATTGTTGGTTCAGTTGCTCATTTCCATGAGAGCACAGCCTCCCACCAGCGGCTGCTTGGCTTTGTTATTTTGAGTTGGAAAACACAGAGCCCAATGTCCGGGGCTTCCTTGTTACCATTGTTTCACAAATAGGCCAAAATGTAGATGTCACGTCACAGATGCTCAATAACCTCATTAGTTGCTCTCTGTGAGGCTATACAGAGAAAATAATAGATGCGTGAACTTCAGTTTGTTCAACTGTATGGAGATTCGGCGTAACACTCTGAGACAGTGATACTCTTAAAACTAGGAGAACTACGAACATGTTCAGGCGATTCCCATAACCAACGTCAACATTGGCGTTATTGTTACCATTAATACCGATGTGATTGCATTCATATGGCGCAACCCTACTTAAAACATGTTTATGCTTCAACATTGTTGTGTGTTAACTGATGTCCAAACGTTGAAAATTCATCCATTCATCCATCTTATGATACAATGAAATGTGCCAAAAGCAAAAGAGGCCTTACACCGAATGTACTTTATTACTCATGTAATAATGTAGCTGTATACAGACATACATTTTTATTAATGTATTAGTTATACAGTATAACTTTTTCTGTGGGCATAGGTGGAGGCTGCTGTAGAAGCAGCTAATAATAAATAAATAAAACGCATACGGAAAGGTTTCATTGTTGACCTGAGCTGCGTAGAAGTTCTGTTTTATATGGTTTGTATAATGTGAATGAAGACTTAAAGTAACGTTATTGGTAAATAATTGTATTGACAAGATAAAAGCAAAGATTTTCCATTTTATTTTGAAATGGCATCCCTGCCCTCAGTAAATCTACATGCAGCTTGCAGCTGAGTTAGAGAAAGGGGATGCAGCGAGATAATCACTTTTGGCCACGCCATTGCTCAGAAATAGCCTGTATGGCTACGTCCTCTACAAACTGTATGTGGAGGAAAACCTGCACCTCTCTCCGGCGGCTTCCTACGTCAGCACGGATATAGTCTATAAAGACGACGTTCCACTTCTTGGATCTATAGGTGTCCCTCTTTTTTGGCCAGATGTCTGTTACCTTCCGCTTATGTGATGTCGCATTCTATGGTTACCTGGTCCTCAGGTCTCTGCAGGGTAAATCCAGACAGCTAGCTAGACTATCTGTCCAATCTGAGGACTACGATTACCTGGTCCTCAGGTCTCTGCAGGGTAAATCCAGACAGCTAGCTAGACTATCTGTCCAATCTGAGTTTTCTGTTGACGATTAAAACAACCTTTGAAAGTACACATGTTCCACCAAAACAAGTTCCTTCCTGGGACTTTGCAGAGGCACCGTAATCGAGTCCGATGCTAGCCAGACCCTCCTTCGCAGCGCTGTGGAGGAAGATCTGGCAAAAGGGAACAAGCCCTGAGCTATCCCTCCAGGCTCATGAATCTTTAGACCTTAGACATAAGCTGATGTGTAGAAAAAGGGTGCAGCGAGCTAACAAGCGGATCTGCAACAACGGGAACACCGGGGAGGCTGCTCGGACCGGTCTCCAGCCAACTGGGCCAGGGCTCTATAGCCGGGCGACCCTGGGGAGCCCCGCACCCACCCAACCCACAGAGCAGGGCCCGACTCAGGGAGACAACCAGCAGCAGCAGCAGCTGTCACACAGGCCATCACGGCCTAACCAACGCCGGCTGTCACTCACCCAGCGGAGGGCCGTCAATCACGCTGCACCCAGGAGGGAACTGGGAGGCGGGCCACTGTCCGGCCCTAAACAAAGACATACTTACATTTGCAAGCGCTTTCAGCGCCACTACTATTTTGAAAGAATGATAGAGTGGTCCTGATAAGAGTAATGACAAAGGACAAAGAGTAGAAGGGGGTCTGGGGAAGAGGGGGTCAGATAGTAAGGAGGTGGGATTGATAACATTCACACTTTGCTTACATCTCTCCATTTGTGTTGGCGGCCCCCAGGGAAATCTCATTAGGGAGTTCTGCTTGGAGACCATCATACATGTGTTGTCAAATGATTTCTCTTTGCATCTCACTATGTAAATTGTCCTTCTTAAATAAAACCTTTTCTAGGTTGGGTTTTTGATGTTAGTTCTATATCAAATGCTCTGTCAAAACATCTGAAAACACATTTTAGACACACAAGTTGTATCCTTTCATTTAGCTCTTGCATGTCTAAGCACTTTTCACAGGATAGACTTAAAATAACTAACTATTTCCCCTCATCTTGCTCAGTTTCTATAAGTCTCTGTGTCAACTTTCTCCCCTTTCAGTATCTGGGGCTGTAAAAAATAAACTAACAAGCAATAGGCGTTGAGGACTCTGTGGATTCTCTTTAGGCTTTTGTTGTCCTCTTCACACCTACCTAGGAGCCATTCTAATCGCATGTTTAGTCCCTTTGTTGGCCTGCAGGTAGGGGATGGCCTGTAATTGTGGTCCCATACCTTTTGTCCTGACATGCTCATTAGCACCTTGCACCTTCATTGAAAACAACGGCCATACTTCACTTAACTGTCTTTGTAGCGAGTTCTAATGTGGAACATGCAGAGGATTTGGAGATAAAAGGAAAATATACAGCAATACATAGAGGAACCTTTTAGTGGTGGTGGTGGTTGGCGGGGGGGGGAGTCATTTCACATTTGCATCTTGATTTTTTTTCCGATGATTTTTAAAATTCTTTTCACTACGATCAAGATTTGGTGTTTTTACCGATAACAATATCTTTTTTTTTTTTTACCAATAAGTCACCCAAATATTTTCTAGTTAAACGGGATCGCCGACGGCGACCACATCCCATCTGTTTCCAGCAAAACAAACTGAAAGTGGAAAATGCAGCAAATCCATGTTATGTTCTTCTTTACAAATGAAGTAAATGTCAGACTGACATTTTAGAAATGTCTCATGACATATTGTCTCTAGAAGTGGATTATTCAACTTTTATTTTGTTAAAGAAGGAGAAAAAAATCGCAATACAAATCCAGTCGGGCCCTAGAATGTGCTATCAGGGATAAAGGGTAATTTCCTCCTCTTTGCTATCTCGTACTGCATCTCTCTGGGTACTGAGTACATTCATCTATCCATTTGGTCACTTCTCTCTCCTGTAAACGACTGACATCCTAACGGCAAACAGCACAAACTCGACCTGTCAGAGCAAGACCAACACCTGCATTGTGGCCGAGCTGCCAAAAGAGGAAGAGCATGAAAAGAAGTTCTACAGGAGGGACAAAGGCCGCTGCCCTGAGCTGTTTGTGTTGGGAGATGTCGACCACTGATGCCATAAGCCTCCTTCTCTTTGCACTCTGCTGGCCCATTGTTGCTCTTGTTCAAATTTGCTCTAGGTTCTGTGGACCCCACCCACATACATTCCTCCTTTCACTTCACCTTTACCACTTCTTTTTTTAAATCTGTGGTATCTCTCTCTCTTAGTATCTAGGACATCATTCCTACCACAGGCAATACAACTCTTTAACACGTCATCACCGGGTGCTGATAAGACTCTGAGACTCCACAATACTGCACTCTACTATGTATTATACCATACCAATACTGCACTCTACTATATATTATACCATACCAATACTGCACT
>NC_048413.1:6482019-6496262 GCF_013103735.1 Etheostoma cragini
CTATCTATCTATCTACCTATCTATCTGTCTATCTATCTATCTATCTATCTATCTATCTATCTATCTATCTATCTATCTATCTATATTTCTTCACATTTGGGCCCTTGTTATACACTGCATACCCTCGATTATATGACATAATATTAGAAATAACTCTTAGGAGAACAATTATATACGAGCAAAGTGGCTCAGCAATTTCATAACAATCGGTTTGATTAATCATCAAAATGTTTTGTATACAAAATAGCACACAATTGTGGAGAAAAATGCCAAATTACATGATCAAATCTCTTGTTTTGTGAGCTTTAAGTAAAAAAACAAGGATATTTACTTTATTATATACTTTATTATAATTACTATATATGACACATCTTTCTATTTGAAAAGCTGGAACTTGATCATGTGCCGCATGCTTTTCCACTGTTAATGCTTTTTATAAAATATCTGAATTGATTATTCAATTCAATTCAATTCAATTTTATTTATATCAATCATTGTTTATTCATCAATTCATAACAAGAGTTATCTCAAGACACTATAACGATAGACCACACTCCACTTATTCTCTTCAGGACAGTTGCAGATTATTTTTCAATGGATTAATCCTTTCATCTTCCAGAAAGGCTGAGAGGTCTCAAACACACGAGAACATTGACACCACAAGAAATCGCTTCGATTGAAAGATTTCAAATACACAAAACACCTCAAAGAGATCAATTCCCTTTAGCACTCCGGGTTTCAGAGGCTGAAGTGGTTTTGTTGTAGGAGAGAACCGAAGTCTCCAGGCGGGACAAATTACTTCTACGTATTCATTTCTTCACATTGTTGGATGATTAGATCTTGTATTATCCAGAAAGACCAAATTCCTTTATAATCAGTTCCTTGTTACGAGATTTTGCATTCACACTTCTGTGTTAATAGATTTACAATGTGTGTCCTTTTGCAACTTGTGTGTGTCTGTTTCATACAGGATATAATCATAACATGTAACATAGGCTTTATTAAAAGGAGAATCCCTGTCGATTTCAACATGAAGCTCTGTTGTTTGAAAGTTTGGAGTAGAGCTGGGTAATATATCAATATTATATCAATATCGAGATATGAGACTAGATGTTGTCATAGATTTCGGATATCATATTGTGGCATAAGTGGTGTCTTTTCCTGGTTTTAAAGGCTGAATTACAGTCAAGTGAAGTCCTTTTCTGATCTTACCAGGCTGTAACTATCATTTACCTTTACCCACTTAGTCATTATATCCACATTACTGATGATTATATATAAACTATAACATATAAAAATGTTATAGTGTAACTATTTTCTGAAAGCACCAACACTACAGTATCGAGGAATTTGGCAAAAAGTATCATGATATTTGAGTTTCTTCATATCGCCCAGCTCTAGTTTGGAGTGTTGTCAGTAGCGAGGAATACAAAACCAATTGCTGTTGCCTACACCTTGTTGTCCTCCTGCTAGCGTCAGCACCCATGAGGATGAAACAGGCCAAGTTTTGAACGTGCTTCTAGCTTCTAAACATGTTCAAAATGTCACTACAAGTAAAAAAACAAGTAAAGTTGTGCTGGGCGCCCAGATAGCTCCGCTGGTAGAGCGGGCGCCCATAGGTGTACTCCTCGAAGCAGCGGGCCCTGGTTTCGACGCCAACCTGCGGCGTTTGCTGCATGTCATACGTCCCTCTCTCCCCTTTCATGTGTTCAGCTGTCATGTCAAAAATAAAATAAAGCAGTAGTGCTAATTCAGCTCTGTGTTGAGACGGCAAGACGAGTGCTTGGGGACAACAAAACAAAACTGTTTTCCAAAATAGGCATGTGCTTATTTTTTAAAAGGAAGTGCCATAGTATAACATGCAGGGGAGAAGTTATAATTGAGAGAGACACTAGCTTTTTTTAATCATGAAATTCATTAATATTTCTGTTGTATCACTTTCGGTGTTTGTAGACGGTCCCTAAGCAGAGCTGAATTTACACAACTTTTATGCATTTTTTGTTATCTAGTCAGGCAGATGTTTGTCGGAGTCACTGTGTTCACTCAGAAGGAATCCCTTGACATGTGGAAGCACTTAGCCCCTTAGCACTCATAAGAAACAGATGCATTACATGACATAGTTTCACTTTTACTCCACAATTAAATTTGCCAGCTTTTTTTTCTTTATTTTAAACTGTTTCAAGAAATTATGAAAAAAGAACTGCTGGTGTTACACATAAAGTTAGATGCATGCACATGCTCAGATTAGTGAAGCATAGGTTAAGCTAATGGGAGGCTTAAATATGAGAACTAGAGAGCAGTGGCTCATGAGACTGCAACGTGTACATAAAGGCCAATGCATTCTTTAAAAAGGGGCTCAGCTTTAAAATTGTTCCAATTTTAAAAGTGTTTCATCAAAAGCAAAAGGTAGAAAAAGTAAAAAATAAAAACAGCCAAATTTAAAGTTTCAGCTCTCAGATTTTGAAATAGAAAATTGGACATCTAGATTTTGGGTTTTGAATAAATTGCAACCAAAGAAGGAAAGAAAACCCTGAAACATAGGCTACGTAAGAATCTATCCACAACAATGGGATACATTAAATTTGAGTGTTTCTAGGAAGCATCCCTGCACCTTTTGCCCCTAATTTAATACAAACGCACCGATGCTATCCCCCCCAGCACTAACACTGTTAATATAATAGTCCAAATGATGCGAGATAAGAGAGTCCCTTGAACCCAAACACTGAGCTTAACTGGGGCTCTTTTGAAGGGCATGAAGGGGTGGAGGGGGGGAGGAGGAGGGGAATAAGAAGTGTAATCTTCTCCTCTTATCTCCAACAACCCTCTTACACACACACACACACACACACACACACACATACACACACACACACACACACCTTGTTATCACACAATTATCATATACATTAGTCAACACCTGTTTCACTTAACCTCGTTTAATTAGGGCCATTGAAACGTTGCGCTTCAGCCAAAACCATGCGGTCCGACATGTAAAAGGCCAGTTTGTTAGGGTTTACTCAATAAATTAACAAATTACAAAAAGGCATGGCTCTGAGGCTCAGGGGGCTGAACTGTCGTGGTTGGGTTCATTTTCTGAATTCACATCTGAAGGTTTATTTTTGAGAAAGGAACAACTTTTACGCATGGGTTATATGTCATTTGTTTATTCGCGTCATTTAATCCGATTGATTTGGTTAATTCAATTCACAAAACTACACATCTGCAGGTGATGAAGTGGCAGAGGTGAGTGTGGAGGCTGGCGGGATGTTGTTAACTGAATTCAGGCCTCTCTCTTAGTTCTCCGCCGATTAGTGCCAGACGTGCGAGGTGTTAAATTCGTCATCAAAAATGACACCAAACTGGTGTAAGCCCCCTTCTCCTCAAAACTAAATGAAAAAGATTTAAAAAAAAAAAAGAAAGAAAGTGAAACCATGTTGCCAAATAAATGTGGTTAGTAGGCTATTACTATTTTAAAAAACTGAAAACGTGAACTGTATAAAGGTAAAAATTAGAAAAATCTAAACTATTTCTGACAAAGTTTAAGATGCGTTCATTGTTAGATGGAGCTGATGGTTCATTCTGAGTTTTTCAGCTCTACAAAGAAAAGGTTGCATTTGCATTGGAACTTAAGTTCTCTTCAGAAATTAAAGCTCTGTGTTGCGATGAGAAGCCCATGTTTAGCCTCTCCACGAAAACGCTAAAAGGAACAGCGGAGGGCTTCTTTGATCGGATTTGTTGCCAGTGAGAGATGTGGATCTTTTGAACGTAGCTGTCAGTCACTAGCAGTGGGCCCTCCCCCTTCCTCCCCCCGCGAGCACACGCTGGCAGCTGGGTGTGTATAAATAGATCCAGAAGACTGGATTGCCACTCAAACTCGAATAGCAGGGACGCAGGAAAGATGCCCGCATCGCAAACTGGAATTGGCGGCTTTTTCTTGGAGCGGAACCTCAGCATGCCGACTGGATATCAGATCCCGCTGCTGGGATGCCCGCCGGGTGTGCAACAGCAGCAGCAGGCTCAACATCTGGCAGCGATGGCAGCTGGAATTCCCATAGCGTACTCAGGACTCCAGGGATACAACTTCATCCCCTACCCACACCACAGGCACATCACACACATGGTGAGTTGATCATTCACAACGTCATTCAGTCGCTGCATGCACAGCTTCAATCATTACAACTTACTTTTTCATTGTGTAGAATGTAACACTGAGACGCTCAACAACAACTCATCTAGGAAGATTTTATTCTCACAGTTGTACTGAAGTTATGTTAGTCTACAAAGCCTGAAAAGTTCCTGAAGTCATGAGTTCAGAAGGATTTCCCTTTCATTTCTATTACTCACTGAATTGAGCGCTCTGGGTCAAGGGTCGCCATATCTGCGCGTAATTGCGCACAATCAAGATTCCATTGCTCCCTCTTACGTTGCTTCTCTCTGTTTTCCAGAACAACGGTTTCGACTTTAAGGCCGCCTCTCCCTACCACCACGCGCTACTAGCTCGCGGGGGGGCTTTCTACCCCCCGTACCGCCCCGGGGCAGCCGAGGATCCCGGCAGGGTCGCCAAAGTGGCCACCCGAGAGAGCACCGGGGCGCTGAAGGCCTGGCTCAACGAGCACTTGAAGAACCCGTATCCGACCAAGGGCGAGAAGATCATGCTCGCCATCATCACGAAAATGAGCCTGACGCAGGTCTCCACCTGGTTCGCCAACGCACGGCGACGCCTGAAGAAGGAGAACCGGGTGAGCTGGGCGTGCAAGGGGAAGTCAGACGAGGAGGACGACGAGCAGGAGGGAGAGAGCGACGACGCAGACACTTCCGTGCACACCTGTCATCTGGATGAGGGGGACGAGGAAGGGCGTCAAAGCGACCGCGCAGACACCGATGCGCACGCCGAGAGCGCGTTGGACAGCTCGGCGTCGGTGGACGCGCGCTTGGAGATGCCGAAGCAGCCAAGCAGCGAGGATGAAGACAGAGAACTGGCACTTGTCAAGAAAGTTGAAAAGAGTGACTCTGATCACACGCTATCCGCTTTGGAGAGTAAAGAAAACACTGCGAGTCAGAAACCCAAAATCTGGTCTCTGGCCGAGACGGCCACGTCAGAAACTGTGAAGAAACCTCTGGACAATATCTACCACCCGGCCGGGAAACTGTGGGCTGAGTGGGCTTCAAGAAACGGACTGTTTGTTCCGTCATGTTACACCACTCATGGAATTGTCTAATCTGGTATTAAGACACACATTAAGAGACGTTTTCCACATCCTTTGCACTTTAAAAACTTTCAAACCTCAGGGATGTTTACTCCTGATGTTTGCAGTGAAATGAAAATCTGTTCTGAGACCAAAGATTAAAACATGTTATTGTACATAAATGTAGATGTATTTTTTTCATCACCAACATGTAAATTATGTGCCCTTTGTCTATCCATGACGAAATAGTTTTGCTTAAATAAAGATAAGCTTCTTGCGAAATCATGACTTGTATTAGTCTTTGTTGGACGTTAACATTGAGGCAGTTATTTTGCATAAATGGAAATCTTTAAAGATATTTCTTTCTTTTGATGTGAAAGCTTAAACGATCAAATATTAAGCTCCAATATTTAACACACATAGTTGCCGTTAGTAGCTCTTGCACAGAAAGCATATTTTCCACTTAATTCTCACGTAAAACAGAAATGAGAAGTAAAGTGGATGAGTACAACGATGGGAACTGTCATACTTTGCATATGAAAAGTCTAACAAATCTTCCCGAACTTGTTTTTGGTCAACGTGTTGCTAGGTGATCCCTGCTTGAACCACTTCAGACCTCACCTACTTATATAATAGTTGATATAGTTTTTATTTGCCCTTTTACCCCTCAGGTAAAACATACAGGCAGCATGTGCATTCTCCCAGCTCTGTTAAGGTTTTAGTAACGTTCAGGGCCTGGCAGAAGGATTCTGGACCAGGAATCTCACAGGTCTCCCTGTAAGTTCAAAGAGCTGTACCTCCATTAACCCGGGGGTCTCTGGACCTTGCCTGCAGCCTCAGCTCTCCATGCAAATCCCTACAAACAGGAACACACAGAGGGCAGATTAGCTCTGATCCGAGCCTCTTTTCTCTCAACAAACTGATGAATCCAAAACAATATCAATTCCTCAAACTTCAAATATATTTAGAGCTACTGGTGCGTAAAACTCTCCTTTTGAGTTGGACTTTTACACTTTTCTACTCTTTACATTTCCTGTTTCAGGCTCAACGAATAATTACTCAAGGTGTATTATCACACCATCAGACTATAGGACTGCAAAACTAATTGCAATGTGGACTAGTGCGATCTCCACATCGCATTTTGAATAAAGTATCGTGGTGCTGCAGAGACGTCACAGATACAAATCCTATCCTGCAGACCGAAGAAGACATTTGTTTGGTATAGATCCTTGCACACAAAAAAATCACACCATAATCATTTTAATTGGATTATGGAAAATTAAAATGATTCAAAATGTATCATTCCCTCCAATTTCGTGAATCATATCGCAATATCAGTCGAAAAAAATAATCGCAATAATTTTCCTCATCTCGTGCAGTCCTAGAACAGATATAACACAGCAAGGGGACCCTGTCTACCGCGAACCTCTAGCCCCCCCGTGAGGAAGTCAAGAGTACAGCACGACTTGTTTCATTAGACCAGGTGGCTTCCACCGATGGGGCCAGGTGAAAGCGACTCGTGCATGACGGTGTTCTCTAATTTTCGACTTATAATACAGTCAAATGAGTAGGCCTACACCCACATTTCTTTAGATTCATAGGACTTAGTTTCATATTTTCCGATGTGCACCGTGAATACACGCTCCATAAATCCGCTTTGAAACCACAGACGCTCCTTATAACTGCAGTACTTGCCTGAGAATCTTCCCGTTTTTAGGTTTTCTTTAGAATCACAGTAATCCAGCGATAGTTGTCTGCACATCCACGGGTTCAACGCCAACAGGAACTGTTTCTATATGATTCGGCATAATTTTAATGCTGCCTGTATCCCAACATATAGGAAAAAAATGACTTGTAACAAGTTCTAGCTCTCAGAAGCTCACAGTATCCGTGGGAAACAAATAATTTAGTACTATGCCACAAAGTATTATGGGTCTGTATCAGTTTCTATGTCATATACTTTGAAAAACCCCTGCAGTAGATATACACACCACCCACCAGCAGGAAATAATAAACACTCCCATGATTTAACATTCGAGTTGCACACATTTAATGCAAGTAAAAAGGCTTTTAAATGACAAGCTGTTTCCATGCACAATTATCTTCATAACACACTTTTGTACCTTGTGCAATTGTACACAAGTAGCTTATACTTATTATGTACACAAGTCTTCTTCTTAGGAAGAATGAACATACAAGTGCATCACATTTTAAATACAATTTAAAAAAAATGCTACCAACCTCAAAACTAATGCAGTAAAGCCAAATGCTTTAGTATTGTCACACTATCTTCTAATATCTTTTTACCATAACGTCATCTTTTAAACACATTATTTAAATATATCACTAATACCGGTGTATACATCTTTAGGGGGTAGAACTATCTACAAAAGGAAACACGGGGCAACAATACACAACGGGTCATACTCATGTACCTCTTTCACACCGCTGACCAGGGTTTCACCAGGGTTGTCTGATCAGTGTTCAAACCATTCAGTCTCCATGGTTACATCCCTTGTCATGGCAATTCAGAAAAGACCTGGGTCCCCAACCCGGTTGCACTGCATAACAGTACCTTAAATGCTAGAAATGAACGGGGCTTTGACGCCATAGTCAGTGAACAACTAACATATTCAAATACTCCACTCTGTGTGTATACTAGCAGAACTAATGTCTCATAGCTACTTGAATCTGTCATTGTACAATAGGGAAAGATAAATAAAGCACAAATACATATCTAATTTTGTGCAGTGTTTTCTCCTTCTCTGCATACTTATTGCAGCAGGTGGACAAGGAAGTAGAATACTCTAGTGGCTACCTGGGTCGCGAAGCCAAGCAGATTGAGGACGGTTACCCCACCGAAACACAGTCGACCTGGGAATTGCCCTGATTAAGTTATTGGTGTGAAAGCGGTGCTAGTGCTGCTGTCTGTAAACGTATGCGGTTGGGATTCCTGTCGTGAGAGGACTGATGATTTCCCATACTCCTCAGTCACCAACTTTCCATTCTCAGTGAGAAATGGACCTGCTGAAATTTCCTGGTTCTGCTGGTCCTCGTTTTCCTCCGGTGTCCCCGCACCGCCCTCCTCTTGTGAGGACTGCAGCTCAGGCAGCTTCATGGACTCCTCCTCAGTCGCATCCGTTGGGTTTGTTATCAGTACTCTGGTTTCTCTCAGTGGCTGCCTTCCATCTCCGAAACATGAACCAACACAGACCTAAAGGGTGAAAAAGGATTAAAATGGAGAAAACTGTGAAAAATAGAAAAGTGTGTTTACATGCACCACATTATTCAGATCACTCCACATGGGAACTTCCACATTAAAATCCACATTTAAATAAAGGTTTAACATTTTGAGAAAAGTACGCTTATTTGCTTTTTTCACAAGAATTAGATAAGATAATTCATTTCATGAATCAGAAAAAAACTTTGTAAAAACCAACAAAAATGTTGAGATAAGGGGAAAAAAGGGAAAACAACAAAAGTGCTAATAAGGCTAAAATAAGCTAATCCCCCACTGGCTGCAGCGTCATATTTAACATGCACATGTAAAAGTAGTACCGATCTTCTAATCTTACTTGTAAAGAAGGCGAATAAGCAATAATAAAGTGTGCATATCAGAAAGACATTGGAGTGGCAAAGTGATTGTTGGACTTTAAGCAACAATGACTTTCAACATAATCATTCACAGTGTATATATACAGTATATATATATATATATATACATATTTTAAGTGTAATTAATTGGATTGTTTCCAGAATATGACTGGTAACTTTGGTCAGTTTACTGCAGTCAACAATGCACACAAAAATCTATTTACCTTTACCTTTCCACGTGCGTCTTCTTCTTTCCGTAACACAGAAGGAAGAAAAACAGAGAATTAGTATATCAAGTGCATTAAGGAAACTTAAACTCAATACATATATTATAATAGAGAGCATTTAGAACACAGCATACCTTTGCATAGACAATACACAATTACAAGTATGGCTGAAACTCCAACCACAAGAGCCACAACGACGAACAGAACTATGTGCCTCCTTGAGGTTTCCTCTGCAATACAAGAAAAAGAAAAAAAAAAAACATAAACCAGGGCTGTGCAATTAATCAAATTTTGATGTTGGCTCCTTACCATCCCAAAATCAACTTTACACATGACATTTTTGCAAGTAAACTCTTATTTTTAAATGGAAAAATTCAATGAAGAACGGGGAAAGTATGACGTGAACTTTTAAAGTTCAAGGCTGTTGATTTGTTTAATAAATGCAACATCTTGCCAAAAGTAAAATGATGAATAATCTTAGTTGACAAAAACAATTGTAATTATGATTTTTCCCTCATAATCGAGTAGCCCTACCATAAACCATTTATTGATCCTTCCAGCAGCGTCCCAAAAATACAGGATAATTACATCATTTGAGAAGACTAGGGGTATTCATTTAGAACTCTGAACTCTGTATTAGGACAGAAAATGGATTTATAACACTGAAATTTAGCTTTTTTTAATGTTCTGTGTAATTCTTTTGGCCTTGACTCAAACTAAAAGGTGACGGTTGCTGGTCCACACCAGTTGCCTTTACATATCACATGTGCTCCCTCCAATTCTGTTTTTCAATCTAGGCTAAAGACACATTTTTACTCACATATTTTAGGTCTTTTTCACCCTCTAGTCTCTCAATCTGTTATCATGAATATGATTCCATAACTGTAAATTGCTGCCTGTTGTTGTCATTGGGATGGTCTTTTTGTGTTTTCTTTCTACTTTTTCCCCTTGCTTGTACTTTTTTATTATACAACGCTATGGTCAGCTTAAAAGGTCCCATGTCATGTAAATGTCACTTTATGAGGTTTTTAACATTAATATGAGTTCCCCCAGCAGCTAGAAATGGTGACAGGTGTAAACCGAGCCCTGGGTATCCTGCTCTGCCTTTGAGAAAATGATAGCTCAGATGGGCTGATCTGGAATCATGCTCCTAATGAGGTCATAAGGAGCAAGGTTACCTCCCCTTTCTCTGCTTTGCCCGCCCAGAAAATTTGACCCCCCATGAGAGAGAGAGAGAGAGAGAGAGACATCATGGCTTTGAAATGAGCAAAGTGGCAGTTGGTCAATGCCAGCCCCCCCACACCCCCCCCCCCCCCGCCCCTCAATAGCTACAGACTCAGAAATGGCATCTACTGAGGAAAGCTCATTGTGGGACTGGCTCTAGTGGCTGGAATTCTGCACCAAGGCTGAATATTGGGAAAGAGACTACAGATAAAGAATTAGGGGACCACTAAGGTCTATATAAAAGAGACTTCAGATACAGTATTAGGGGACCACTAAGGTCTATATAAAAGAGACTTTAGATAAAGTATTAGGGGACCACTAAGGTCTATTTAAAAGAGACTTCAGATACAGTATTAGGGGACCACTAAGGTCTATATAAGAGACTTCAAATACAGTATCATGGGACCACTAAGGTCTATATAAAAGAGACTTTAGATACAGTATTAGGGGACCACTGAGGTCTATATAAAAGAAACTTCAGATCCAGTATTAGGGGACCACTAAGGTCTATATAAAAGAGACTTCAGATACAGTATTAGGGGACCACTGAGGTCTATATAAAAGAAACTTCAGATCCAGTATTAGGGGACCACTAAGGTCTATATAAAAGAGACTTCAGATACAGTATTAGGGGACCATTAAGGTCTATATAAAAGCATCCAAAGAGCACCATGTCATGTGACCTTTAAGCTGGTTTTAAATGTGCTCTAGAAATAAACTTCACTAGATCTGCCACACACCGGCATTCTAGTAGAGGAAGCATGAATAAGGTGTGAAGATTCTCAGGAAGTCCACACTCATGTTTAAAATGATACTTTAGCCATTAATACACAAATGTAAACTGTTCGGAGATGAAAGCTTCTTATCCCACGGTTTAAACCACAGACCAACATAGATTTATGTGATATTCTGTCTCAGCGCCTCCATAGTTTTGTTTTGAGCAAGACACCGGTAACCACACAGCTGCAGGCGGCAGGGTGAGAAACCTTTACAGTTGATCAGACTACGCACAACTCACCACAGATGTTGTCAGATACGTCTGTTCCGCTTTGTCGAATATGGTATCCACTCTCACATCTGCAAATAAATGTCACAGTGTTAAAGGATGACCCTGGTTTAAGATTTTGGGGATTATTTGTCCTGAAGTGTTTAAGTACCCAATAGGACAATTGGGTACTTTGCAAGAAAATGACAAGTTCTGAACAGTGGTAGCAGCACTCCAAAAATACAAAAAAATAATCTGTAATATTGCCACAGTTTCCAAAAGAATCTTCTTCTTACAACAAGCCGACCAGCAGTGGTATCCTCCTCTTTTTATAGAGAATGAGCAATCATCCCTTCCACAATCATAAATAATATACCACAGAATACACATACAAACGGAAACCACAATATCTTGTAGAAAAAGTGACATAGTTCTACAACCTAAATAAAGTTTGAGGCCCTACTTGCAGGAATCCTTCAACTCTAGGGCTGGGCCTTATATGTTGTAATACGTGTTATATCGATATCGCGATATGAGAATTGATATAGATTTTGGATATCGTAATATTCAGTATTATCCAAATGGTAAGTGGTGTCTTTTCCTGGTTTCACAGGCTGCATTACAGTAAAGTGATGCCATTTTATGAACTTAACAGACTGTTCTAGATGTTCTATTATTTATCTTTACCCACTTCGCCATATATCAAAAATATCATTGTGTAAATAACGTGTACATCTGTTAAAGCATCAATAGTCAACCATGCCATATCGTCGCATATTAACACTATGGTATTTGGTCAGGAATATTTTAATGTTTGATTTTATCTATGTTGTCCCAGCCCAGCTTTATTACGGAGAGTGCCTAAATGATCAATACCCCTCTCAAAATGCCAGTTTTTATGCTAAGCTATGCTAACCAGCTGGTTAACACTTGTGTTGTCTTACCGTCAACTATGAAAAAAACCTGTTTTGGTCACTTTTTTTCAACATTATTAGCGCTTTTTCCCGACATTTATGTAACTTTTTCAAGGTTATGCGTACTTTTTTGGATATTTTTATTATATTATATTATTATAATTTTTCAAATTTGACGGACGACAACATGAGGGTTAACATAGCTTTGCATAAAAACTGGAATTGCGGGAAACAGCTAGCCTGGCTCAGTCCAAACACCAAAGGTAACAAAATTCCCCTACCAGCGCCTCTAAAACTCATTAATACCTTGTATCTTATTTGCTGAAAAATGACACTTTGTGGATTCACGAAGGGTTATGTGCTGGAATATTTCTTTTCTGGACAAAGATTCCTTTTCAACATATACATATGAGGGAGGTTTAAATCTTTTCATTTAACTTTCTGTATAAGCGGATTTCCCAAATGATTCCCTTCTAAAAGGGACTTATGAAACCAGGGAGCTTAAAATGGAAAAATAATTTCCATGTTGAAGAAAGTTGGTGGTGCTTTAATGAGGGTTTTTGTTTTCAATGACTTCTGGGAAGAAAACGCCTGCGTCCATAAGACAATTTTCAATTTGGAGGAACGACTGGATATTCTGTCATCTTCACAGAAATTGCACATTTGATGCTTTCATGTGTCAACACATTAGGCTGGAAAGATTGTTTATCTGTTGGTCTGAACACTGTGTTTTACCATTTATGACTGAAAATGATAACAGAAATAAACAGGTTGGCTGATTGCATATATATAGTGCATATATTCTCAAAAAAAAAAAAAAAAAAAATGAACAGCCACTAGTCTATCCGGAGGTGATTTTTGTTTTTGTGCAAAGTCATACGGACTTTACTGGCTATATTATCCCTCATACATAACTATGTGGACTATGGTCATAACATCTACATCTTACATCTTCTAACTAATTCCCTGTTACATAATGTTCTTATTATTTTACAGTCATAGTCAATATTTTATCATGATCTACTGCACTGTTCAATCCCTGCACTGTTCACTTTGCACCACACACAGTCTACAATAGTATCTCAATTTATCATGATCATTGCATTACTATGACTGATTTTCAATTTTAGTTTTGTTCTTAGGTATGTGGGATATATGTTTTTGTTGTGTTATGATTGTCTTATTACTTAATGTATAAAATTTCCTTTGGGATGAATGAAGTATCTATCTATCTATCTAGGGATTCGTCAGTACTTACACTGTCCATTCCATGCAGACACCGTGCCACGAGCTGTCGTTGGAAAATGTGCCTTCAGGGCATTTCTGACACACTGTGTCCTTCATATGGGTGGCTAAAAAACAGAGAGCGATAAATTCAGCACACTGACAAAACAAAGCTGATCATTCTTCATGGTCAGTATTTAAAGGAAAAAGATGTGTCATACCTATGTTTTGAACCCCATACCCTGGTTTACAGAGTGTGTGCGGCACACAGGTTATGCATTCTTTACTGGAGCAGTGGAATCCCTCTTTACACACGCAGGGGCTCTGTTTCTCCTTGCTTTTATGGACAACAGTCTGAAAGTTTTTATCTGAAAGAAGAATGGACGTGACATCAAACTAAAGTCTATCAGTATGTAGTATAGGTAACAGTTTGGTTTCATTTGCCTTACGTGGGTCGCAGTATGGCTGACGTTGACACTTGGTTTCCTTTGTGTATTGCTCCTGATATTCATTGTCCCCACATTCTACGCACTGAGGATCCTGACAAGAGCTGGGGAGGGATGATGACAACATTCTGGTCCCTGAAAAACAAAGTGTTGCTTCATAACAACGGCATGCTTACTAGGACTAGATTCAGCACAAGCACTGGGTGTGGGTCGCACCGGAGGATGTAGAACTGTTCAGTATTGTACCATTTGTCTCAAGTAGATGTAGTAAATGGGGACCATTGGCTTAAATGAATAGTTTGACATTTTGGGAAAGAGATAGTTGAAAAGATTGAGCACGTATCTGTCCATAAAATACAAAGCAACAGCTAGAATACGGAAAATGTAGCTTCACGTAAAGACAGGGTACAAGAGGCCGAAATGGGTTTTCTCGGGGGGGGGGG
>NC_048413.1:6496272-6514573 GCF_013103735.1 Etheostoma cragini
AGACAGGGTGAGAAGCTCAGTCATCCGAGAGGAGCTCGGAGTAGAGCCGCTGCTCCTTTGTGTCAAAAGGAGCCAGTCTTGGGTCCTGGGCGCCTCCCTAGGGAGGTGGTCCAGGTGTATCCAGCTGGGAGGAGGCCACGGGGAAGACCCAGGACTAGGTGGAGAGATTATATCTCCAACCTGGCCTGGGAACGCCTCGGGATCCCCCAGTCGGAGCTGGTTGATGTGGCTCGGGAAAGGGAAGTTTGGGGTTCCCTGCTGGAGCTGCTGCCCCAATACCGGATAAGCGGATGAAGATGGATGGATGGATGGACGTAAAGAAGGGAAACAGGGCAAACAGCTAGTCTGGCTCTGACTCCCGGACTCCAAGAGGACATCTTAAAATCTCTCGTTTGCAGAGTAGCCCAAAGATGATCAGATCACAATGATATAAAACAAATCCTGATTTCAGAAGCATACAAAAAAGCGTGGGCACAGCTTTATATTTAACACACAGAGGGGTATTGATACATATCGATACATATATATAAATAGTTAAAAAGTTCTGTGGAAATGAGGACGGGGAGAGAAAAAAACAATGCAGGAAAAGAGCAAAGAGAAAGCAAAAGTAAACGTTTTTAGTTTCATTAGTAATGCTTTTTTGTGAAAAGACAGTTATCTTGAAACATGCTGCCTTTTGCCATCTTTGTCTTCTGCATATTGTTTATTAAGCTCATGTAGTTATTGGAGAAAATCGTTCCATTAACCTTTAATCCTTTAACCATTAATCATTCCATCCATGTTTTTTTTTTTACAGTCAGTGAATGGGACACCAGTGACTGTCTATGTGACTGAAACAATAGAACAGAAATAACATTTTCCAAGATTGTTTTGAATTAGGTATCCAAACAAATGTGTTACAGTTCGGGTAACGTTCTCTAGAGGTTGCAACGTTAAGATAACGTTAGGGAAACGTTCTCTAAAGGTTGCAATGTTAGGATAATGTTAGGGGAACGTTCTCTAAAGGTTGCAACGTTAGATATCATATCGTTAGGGGAACGTTCTCTAAAAGTTGCAATGTTAAGATAACGTTAGGGGAACGTTCTCTAAAGGTTGCAATGTTGGGATTATGTTAGGGGAACGTTCTCTAAAGGTTGCAACGTTAGGATAACATTAGGGGAACGTTCTCTAAAAGTTGCAATGTTAAGATAAAGCTAGGGGAACGTTCTCTAAAGGTTGCAGCATTAGGATAACGTTAGGGGAACGTTATCTAAAGGTTGCAATGTTAAGGCAAACGTTGGGTAACGTTCTCTAAAGGTTGCAACGTTAGGAGAACGTTAGTAGAACGTTCTGAGACTGTCTGAGTTTTAAAGAAAACTTTCCAATTAACCAACACACAACCAAAACGCTACCAAAATACAACCAAACCTAACCTTCACGGAACGTTCTCAGAATGTTCTGGGAACCAAAAATTCACTGTGATGTTGTTTTGATGTATTCCTGCAGGGACAAAATAAAGTTTTAAAAGTTTTGTGTGCGTACCTGGGCCACACATTTTGCAGCATTGGCCATGCAACTCATGTTCAGTTAGTGGGTCACACTGGGGCTGAGCAGTGGTCATCGCCTGCAAAACAAACAAGCCCGAGACATGAGAGGTAGTCATGTCTTTTGTCCTCTGTTGTGTCTCCGTCTTCACTGTTGGTTCACTTCCTCTAATAGAAAACTGTCACTGGGCGTGGTGGAAAGTACCAAACATTCAAGAGAATGATAGTTTTGAAACTGACAGCCATGTGCTTTTCGTTCTTCCTTTTAATTTTGTTATTAATATCAATAGTTTGCGCACAAGGAGTCAGGAAAAAGGCATGGGATTTCACCGCAAACTCAAGAATTTTCACAGCTGCGAGGAAAGTGAAAGTGAAAGTATCTTTTAACAAACGTGCGTCATTGGCTGTAATCTTGAAATAAACTGCGCAACCTGGACCAATGTAAAAGATTAATCTATTTATGAATAAAAGATGTCTAGAATCAACTAAAAGTAGCATGATTTCAATTCTATTTCACACCAACAGACGGTAAAGGGTATCGCAGCTACTTTCAGTTACCACCAGTCACATTCTATGTTGGTATTAGTTTAAGACAAGATTCATGTTTTTAAAGTTACTTACCACAAAGCCCAGCAGCAGCAGCAGCAGCGCATGCATCTTACTGAATGTCGTCTCTCTGGGCTTCCACACTGTCTGGCCGCCTGTATGATGCTCTGCTCTTCTACTAGCGTGGAGGGAGAGGAGGGGCTGACAGAGGGAGGATGGGGGGGTTTCCTCTTCACTTGACCATTTCCTGTAAGTCATTGTGACGTAGCGTACAGTCAGTTTGGTTTTTCAAATGTCCAGAAGAAATTGTTGTCTATCCTTTCTTTTTGCTGATAACAATTATTAAATTATATTTATATATATATGAAAAACAAACATGTGTATAATACATTTTTCAATTAAAACTAGGCCTATAATGTTCCCTGGATGGAAATTAAATAATTTTTAAATTATTATTTTTTTGTGAATTATTTTCTTAAATTTTATTTATGTATTGTATATTAATACAATTTATTTTTCAAGTAAAATTGTAATGTTCCCTGGATGGAAATTAATATTTTTGAAAATTGTTTTTTTTTTTTTAATTACTTTCTTAATTTTTTTATAGATATAAATACATATAGATAAAATTGTATAAATATATATATAAAAGTAAAATTGAAAATTGAAAATTTTCTTTGTATAATGTTGAATTATTTGAAATTTTCTTTGTATAATGTTGAATTATTTAAACATTAGATAGTCTGTTTATAAAGTTTAAAAACTAGCTTCACAAAAAAATGTCCAGAAGTAACATGAATGTCCTCGAATATCATAGCCCAGCCACGGCATGAAAGCTTGTGCTTGATTTAGACAGGACATAGTAGAAGTAGCCTACTCTTCCATCACACTGTGTAATACTCCAATAGCCTAAAATGTACATAAATGTATGTAAATAACTAAAAAACTACTACTGAAAGGAGGAATGCTCACAGTCAGTGTTGTCATGATATTTTATTATATCATGGATGTGTAAGCATCTTTTTACAGTTGCAGATGGCTGAGTTGGAGCTATTTTAAGTTGGTTTTATCCATCTAGTTCAGTCTACACTGTAGACTCTACAGCAACCCATTTTTCAATACACTCATTGTATTTTTTGTGTTGAAAATGTCAACCTGCAAAGAAACCAGTAACTGTATAGCTCCAAATAAATGTAATGCAGTAAAAAAAAAAAATATTCCTTTATGAAAGTAGATCCATAGAGTCACATGGAAAGGGATTACTCTAGTTAGTAGGTACTTAGGTTTTCCCACAGGGAATTAGTATAAAGTCATCTATGAATTGCCATATTCTCAAACTGTATGACTTCTTAGGAACTGTCGGACTGAAAAAGCCTTGTTGTGATTACTCTCGGTCACACCTGCTAATGTAGATTCTGTAATTACCCTTGATTGAGGGATTCCCCAAAAAGTTTTCATGGGGGGATTTCCCATATGACCACCAACGGCTGGCGGAGGTGCACCTCTTATGTTCAGACATGCGTACTGACCATATACTGTTTAAAACGCGATCCAGTACGCCCCGTGCCTCTGTTTGATTTGGTAGAACCGAGTCCAACCAGCTGCCATTCCGATTATGTTGCGCGTATTTTTGCAATTACGGCACACGTACCGGGTGCAGCCGAAAAGCATGCGCAATCAGATTGCTGTAACCTTTTCCCTCGCTGGAGATTCCAACGGGCTCCTAGTGTATTTCCTGTTGCACACACAGACAATAAACCCATTTTAAAAGCATATTTAGATGATGGGAATGAATTTATACTTTCCCTTCATGTCAGATCTCAGGTTTTAAAATGGTTTCAGTAGAAATCCGACTCTACCTTTATGCAATTCCTGATCTTTTATTATTTATGTCCACCTGTGAGAGGCAGAGCATTTATGTAAAATGTAAATGATTAATCACTTTTTATTACACATTTTCCAATTTTCTTGAACAAATATTAATGTATTCCTAGTGATGTGCTTCTCTCTTTCTACACAAAAAAATACTTATTTGACAATTTTTAAAATTTAGATATTAGGTTAAAATCCAATTTCAATAGGTAGACTTCTCATGCTGTAAAGGTCTGCACAGTTTTGCAGTGGTGTTGGTATGGGTAAGGTCCCTGGGCATGTTGGTATTAAATATTATTACTATATTATTATTATTATTATTAAGGTTTCACTAACCATTTAAATCAGTTGATATACAGTAAGTACAATTTTATTCATATTACTAATAAAAACATTAAGGGAGAAGCCCATAGAGAGTCCATGAAAGCATCAGAACAAAATATTTCAGCAACGTTTTGATGGATTGGATCCACAAACTGGAGACAAACTACTGGTTGCAACATGTTGAAATTATTGTGCTATATTGAAACAATTAACTTTAATCATTGGACGCGTGGATCCTAAGGAAATACCCGAAAGAAGAATAGATGCCTTACCTCCCCTCAAGTTTCCTAATATTTTTTTGTTTTGTCCCAAACCGTTAGACAACTAAAATTCAAAGGTGCACAAACACAGGGCGCAACAGCTTGCAGAGCCTTCGCGCCAAAAGCGACAGACGTGGTGATGTCATTTTCTGGCTCGCACCCACGGAAACACCATGAACTAAGCTTAAAGTGCCCACATTCTGCTCATTTTTAGGTTAATAATTGTATTTTGAGGTTGTACCAGAATGGATTTACGTGGTTTTATTTTCAAGAAACACCATCTTTTTTGTTGTTAGCATTATTCATTGCTGCAGATCCTGTTTTCACCTTATGTGTTTAGTTCTCTGTTTTAGCTACAGAGTGATACATCTCACTTGTTTTAGCTACAGAGAGAGACACCGCCCTTCTATCCCATCTTTATTGGGAGTTGCATATGAACAGTAGCTATGTACTGCGCTACTAGCTAGAAGATAGCGCTGCTAGCGGTTAACCACCTCGTTCTCAATGGCAAAACACTGCAACACACAAGTGTTCACCCTAATCTGCAAAAGATTTACAAAAAAAACCTCCTTCCAAGTCCGTCATCTGCGGGTATTCCACGCAAAGTTGGAAGTGCTACTCAGTTTAGAAGAAGTCTCACCGCTAATCCTTCCTTGCACCGATCGAAGTTCGAGAAGCTAGTGGATGTGGTATTAGCTTAAGTGTTTAGCACACACCAGATGATTGGGCCTAAAACAACAATGTGAGTCAAGTGCAGTTGTGGGTCACGCATGCTCAGCCTTAAACGGTTTGAAGCAAAACGTGTTACACTGAAACTTGTGAAATTCATAAAAAAATAAACTTTTCTCATCACAAACAATAACAGAAGATGAAATCATTTCAAATACGTTCTATGATTGATTGATGCTAACGTTAGCTCACAACGCCATTCAACTGACAGCGTTTGTATCGTTTGATGT
The DNA here is from genome assembly GCF_013103735.1 of Etheostoma cragini. Lineage (NCBI taxonomy): Eukaryota > Metazoa > Chordata > Actinopteri > Perciformes > Percidae > Etheostoma > Etheostoma cragini. Next base: position 6,501,757 of record NC_048413.1, read on the forward strand.
TAACTTGTAGCCAGCAGTGAACCAGCTTTGTTAAGTAGGTCCATTTTTACTGCATTGACATTACAATAGTCTCTCGTTAGCATCTTATGCTACTTGTCGCAACGTGACGCATGCGCAACTCACATCTGCACTCAACTCACGTTGGGTAGCAACACGGCCGATGACTTAGACGGCCGTGCCGATTTTGACCAGCTCACCAGGAGACTGATCAGATACATTCAAAAACCTGCATCTCACTCAAAAAAGCAAGTTTTGTATAGTGTGTGTGTTTGTGGAAACACCAGAGACACAAAATCCCAGAAAAAGCGATTTTCTTTTTCATAACATCGCCTTACACTCCTGTCCCTTGACAAAACCTTTGTTCATTGTCATGTATTCATTGTTCTTAGTGTTTTCTTTTGTCTTGCAATAGAATAAAAATAAACAACGTACATGACAGTTTTTGTGATTTCTACTGTTAAGTTATGTCCTGTGTACAGAAAAAGGAGTTAACCTTTTTTTTATTAACCCTCAGGTTGTCCTCGGGTCAAATTGCCCTGTTTACTATATCAATGTTCTTTGTAATTAACCAAAATAACATGATTGATTCCACATAACACTCTTTGCCAAGCACAAATCTCAACTTTCATTAATTTTGGGGCGTCTTATTCAACTTTAAAGCATTTGTAAACAAATTGAAGTGTTTTTGAAATAGTATAGAGTAAAAGTTCCAGTCTGTGATTATCAACATATGTTCCTTTTATTTTAGACAAAATAATTCTTAATTTCTGCTTTTCTAACTCAAACAGTAATCATACTTTCCTAAAAATGAGGTTCATTGACCATAAATTCCAAAAAAAATGTAAAACTAAAGTTAATAAGTTAGTGTTATGTAGTCTTAAATGTCAAAAAAGCGCCAAAAGGGTTGAATACAGGGACTAAAACATAATAAATAGTGATAAGAAGCATCAACAAAAGACTTTCACTTTTGACAGGAAGACAACATAAGGGTTAAGTTGTATTTCACGAGTATAGAAAAACTCATTGTGAGTAGGAATTCATGGGAGATGCAAACTGCATTAGTGTATTATTATGGGTTTTAGGAAAGAGCTCCATGTTTCTTAGCCCTGGTAAAACAAGGTGAGGAGCTGATTAAAGTGACTGGAGAAACCCTGTGTGTTACTGTGGGTGTGGACGTACAGCCACAACCTGAAGTGTAACCTGAACTGAAAGAGGGCGGTGGTAATAAGAGCGTCACAAATCACAGCACTCCTGCTTTCACAAGTCAGAGGAGCAGATCTCTTTGCATGACAGAAAAACCAAATCTTTGCTATAAAAGAGGATTAGTTTCATGGACTAAGCAGTTGCATGGACGTTTCCCATGAAATCTAAACATTTATGATGCCAAATTTAGGATCAAAGAAGAAAGACAATCTATCCAGAATGGACAGAAACACTGAGGATTTGCCACAGGTAAGATTTCAGTTCATAGACATAGACAAGGCAGCAAGCATCAAGCAATACATGTCTTTTCAAGTTCTAATTCACTATGACCGAATGTAAGTGTAAAACCAATGCTTCTGCAGATCAGCCCTCTGGCTTTCATTTACATCACCTCTATGCAGCAAGAGGAGTTCAGGTTTATTGGAGTCTTTCAAACATTATCTACTTCCTCAATGGAACCTGATGTCCCTGCTGTAGTAGTAGTTTCCCACAAAGAAACACCTAATTACTCAGAAATGTGACAGACGACCGATTTTAGGAAGACAACATGTTCCGGTAATGCATGCATCATGCTGATTACACTATGAAACACGTTGGTTCCTCTTTATAATTCCAGTGAACTGAGCCTGACTTGTCTCGTGTCTCTTATCACCATCATACATAATCTAAAAGAACTCTAAAGAGCCCTAAAGGAGGTTTGTAAATTGCTTTGTAGGACCCCATATATTTTTTTGTTTACCAAATGCAACCCTGTATAAGGCTAGATTCAGTCACAAGGACATGCATATTTTGGGAAATATTCACCAACATTGTTCACATGCAGTATGCTTAGTTTACATGCATGAAAACATGAAAAAAGGTTATACAATGCATCTCTTTTTATTGTGTTGCTGTGCCTTCAGTTGACCAATGAGATGCAGCTGAGCATTATGACCAAGGTGAAGAACGGAGAGTTGTCCATCGAAGATGCCCTAAACCAGGCCATGAAAGGTCGGAAGCAGCTGGTCAAGCTGAAGAACCTGGCTCATGAGGTGCCACGATTTTAAACCAAGATTTCTCAATCGGTTGTGTGCTGTGATATCAAAGCTATCATGTTGGCCTTAGTTTGAATACGGCATACTCTATTTTGAGGAAAATGGGAGACTTAGCATTTGATACAGGTGTACAACCTGCCTTATCTCCACAACACATACACATTAAAGTGTTTTCAATCTTTTCTGTTAACTTTCTACCACTTTGACATGTAATCAGATTAAAGCCATTATTTGCCTCTTATTTTGCTTTGCGAATGACCTACTTGTAAACCTGTCTTGTTTACATTTTAATGAGCTGCCCAGCCTGCTGGATTGGTTTAAAGAAGTAATGTGTCTTTGGCCGGTTTGATTCACTCAGAGATAGACGGAATGTGGCGGCCTTTGTTTAGCGCATTAGCAGGAAACACTTTCTTGAATGATTACCGTCTTTAAAAATACCTTTTACATTGTTCCCTCAAAGGGGTTTTCCCATTAGGTATGTAACATTAGAGCTTTTTTGACTGTTTTGGCAGAAACCTCAACTCTCACAGTGCAACTTCAGTGTTCACAAGCACAGCCACTACAGGTGGCAGAAGAGAGTTCTCCAGGTGAGTTTAAAAAAAAAAACAGCCATGCTAGCAGCTCTGGGAAGCTGTACTTAAGCACAGCAGTGCTTTGTGGTTTAGCATGCTAATACAAAACAATGCTAACATGATGTATAGCAGGTATGTGTACCATGGTCACCATCTTAGTTTACAACATTTGTTAATTTGCACTAAACACACAAAGCACATCTGAGGCAGATTGGAATGTCTTTATTCCCTGGGGCCACCATGGATAACCATGAAAAGTAAAGGCAATGAGAAGATGACGCAGCATTAAGAGCAACAACGTAGCGAGTAGTATGAAAGTCCAAAAATCTGTGTTGGGAGGTTGGATGGGGGGGTGGATGGTTCAAACAACACAAGACCTTCGTCCCACGTGTCATGATTCCTAAACCCAACCGCCTTGTTGTTATTTTCCTACACCCAACCCGTTGTTCTTTTCCTAAACTCAACCCGTTGTTCTTTTGCTAAACCCAACCCGTTGTTCTTTTGCTAAACCCAACCCGTTGTTCTTTTGCTAAACCCAACCCGTTGTTCTTTTGCTAAACCCAACCCGTTGTTCTTTTGCTAAACCCAACCCGTTGTTCTTTTGCTAAACCCAACCCGTTGTTCTTTTGCTAAACCCAACCCGTTGTTCTTTTGCTAAACCCAACCCGTTGTTCTTTTGCTAAACCCAACTCGTTCTTTTCTTAAACAACCCGTTGGTCTTTTCCTATATATCAGCCGTCCCTTTCTTCTTTTCCTAAAAGCAACTCGTTGATGTCCTGCCCCCCCACAACTTTAATTTAAGGGGCCATTTCACAGCATTCTCCCGTGGGACCATCACAGAATTTTAAGGGGCCATTTTAATTTCACTGCATTCTCCCGTGGGCCCATCACAGACTTTTTGGTAATTTCATGAGACTACCACAGATTTTGAGTTAAGGGACCATGTTAATTTCAAAGAATTCTGTGAGATCAGTTTGGAAACCATCGCATTGGACAAATTAAATGTTACCTGATAAAGTACTTCGATATATGAAAAATTACTCCAATTATGACCAAAGTGATTATAATTCATCCAGAGGGGTGCATAAATGTGTGAACCCAATTTAAAGAGGTAAAGTCAGAGGACCAACAAAGTCAGTATAGGCTTTATCCTCTGGTGATTGATAGATAGATAGATAGATAGATAGATAGATAGATAGATAGATAGATATTCATTGATCCCAGTAAAATGGGAAATTACAGTCTTGCAGTAGCAAAATCAGTCACACAGCACAGAAAATAAATAAAAATGAAATACTATGATACAATATACATAAAATACAAGAACAAATACTTGAATATATACAAGTTGGGAATACAAAAATGTCCAACTGCTTAAATAGAATGATAAATATGTAAATAAACCAGTTGTGCAGGTTGCACTTAGTGCAGTATTGTGGTGGCTCAGAGTCTTAACAGCACCCAGTGAGGAAGTGTTAAAGGGACCATGAACTTCTGTAAAAACCCAAATAGCAATCCGTCCAACAGTTTTTGAGATGTTTCAACGTGGATCAGCTCGCTAGTGTGGCTGAAAAGACTATGTATCAAGTTTTATCACTTTCACTGTGTTACAGTAATAATATGACCTCTCTCATTGTGACCAACCCAGATTGATTTCAAGACCAAAATGCTGTGCAGCATCGATAAAGGAATCATAAAGCGACAACTTTCCTTTTCCAGTGTCAAGGGTTGTGACGATGGAGTGGGTTCCAGGTTCTCCATTTCCTTTAAAGGACATCATGATTATGATTTGGAGGCAACTTCACTGGAGGACAAACACAAGGTGAATATAACCTGACAGTGCTTACATTGGGGGATTTACTGGAATTGTTGGGTCTTTGGAAATGATGGAGTGTGGTCTGGACTTACTGTATCTATAAAGTGTCTTGAGATAATGACTTGAAACTATAAATACAGGTGAATTGAGTTTAAACGGTAAAAGGATTTAATTTATGAGGAGCTGCCATGCAAGGTGCTGGCCTGCATTTTGGGAGCAACTCTGGCTTCATTGTCTTGCTCAAGAACACTTTAACATGCAGACAGGAAAAGCGGGAGATCGAACCACCAAGGATTAAAGGACAACCTGCTTTAACTAAAAGTCCTCCAAATCAAATAGGCTTTTTATTCCTACCCTCTAATATGACCCATAGAAGTGTTTTTATTTCAGTTAGTGCCCCTAGTAGAAACAGTGTTTAACCCTCATGTTGTCCTCGGGTCAAGTTGACCCGTTTTCCTATATCAGTGATCTTTTTAACTACCCAAAATAACATGATTGATTCCACACAACTCTTTACTTTCATTAATTTTGGGGCGTCTTATTCAATTTTATAGCATTTATAAAACAAATTGAAGTGGTTTTGACATAGTATTGAGTAAAAGTTGACATGTTCCAGTTTGTGATTATCCATCAACATCCATAATTTTAGTCAAATAAATCCTAATTTCCGCTAAAATGTTAGGTATAATTTCCTATAAATGAGGTTTATTGACCATAAATTCTACATAACTGTAAAACCAAAGTTAATAAGTCAGTGTTACGTAGTGTTAAAAATGTCCAAAAAAGTGACACAAATTGAAAAAAAGCGTTGTGAGTGTTGAAAAAAGGGACAAAAACATAAGAAAAAGTTAAACATTGATAAAACTTGTCAACAAAAGTGTTAATTTTCCATTTTGACTGAAAGTCTGGAGGTTAAAACACTTTGTACTAAGAGGAGAAAGGATGTACTTTTATTACAATGTATTACTTCATGGCAAGTTATTATTGAAGCTTTTCTTTGAACTTTTTCCTACTGGTTTTCGTCAATTTTCGAGCAGATGATGCAGCTGGTGAATCAGATCATTTATGGGAACATATACAACGATCCTGAAGAGGATGATGCAGAAAGATTTCAGCAGCCTCAAGCATTACAAAATCTACGGGAAGGCGTCTTGTTCCTGCACAGAGGGGGGCTGGCATCAGTCAAATGGGTGAAGTACGGATGTGTCCTTGTTATTTAAAGCTGCTGTTAGAAAAAAAACATGGTGGAACAAAGTTAGTGATGAGAAATGATGTTCACACCCACATTATTTTGTTCATCAGGACTGTGAATCTTAGGTTTTAAGTCTGTTTTATTCTTACACTGTAGAAAAAAGAAGAAAAAAAACATCTCCAGACATATCTGACATATCAGTTCACAAAAAAACTTCAATGACCTAGTTAAAAAGTCTAAAAATGACATATTCTCCTTCACACCCACTGAAAAGTCCTGTGTGAAAAGTCTACTGAAAAAGACAATTCTCAGTGTTGCATGTGTTTCACATTGCATACTGGACCACAACTTTAGAGAAATAAGGTTTAAGGTCAGTGTCTGCACTACATTGTTAGTCCACCAGCTTTTGGTTCAGTAACAATATTCATGTCAGTATTGGCAATCTGTTTTGGTAGTACAAAACAGTATACTACATGGATTTCATACATGGATGTGTGTGAGATTTGTAAACTCACACACACGCTAAAATTTAGAGACTTGGTGCCGTCGAAAATAATGCAAATAATGTTTAACCCTTGTGTTGTCCTCGGTTTCAAAGTGTTTTGCATCAGAATTATGGATTTCTTTCAATCAAATTGCCCAAAAATAACAAGGATTATTCCATACAACTTTCTTCAGGTAATTTTACTGATTACTTTTATTGAATTTGTTGGGTGTTTCTTTTTAATCTTACAGCATTTGAATTCTTTTTTTTAATGGTTTCAAAACAGTATTTGGACTAAACTTTGACATATACCCATCTGTAATCCACTCAACATCCTCTGATGTTAACTATTAGTTAAAAAATTCATAATTTCTGCCTTTTTAACTATAAACTCATGTATAATTGGACATAAATGAGCTTTGTTGACCATGAATTCCAAACATATGTGTAAAATCTATTATTAAACCAGCTTAAGTTTTTGAAAGAAAGTGATAAAAGCATGGAAAAAGTGACAAATAAATCAGAAAAATCAACAAAAACATCACAAAAGCACAAAAAAATGTTCATTTCCAATTTTGACCTGAAAGGACAAGTTCATGGTTAACGGGAAGACAACGGGAAACACAAGGGTTAAATCAAAAAATCAGATGGTTCCAGAAGCATTTTTAGATTAGAAAGAGCAGGAATGAACTGAGGGGAATGTACATAGTCATGAAGATAAAGATTAGAAGAAATGTAAAACAAAGATGTACATCAGTAAAAGGAGCAAACACGTGGAAGCTTTTAGATAAGGAAGTAAAAATGTGTTGCACGCCACAAAGAGTAAAAAAAATACTAAAAAGTAGGATAATTAACAAATATAAAAGTGAGGCATGAACAGCAATGTGTACATGAATGGGAATGTAGTGTATTTTTTTTTTACTTCTGCATACATGTATGTGTCAATATAAATGCAGAAATGAATGATAATACATTTAATAACAGTGATAATACCCCAAAGGACCTAAGATCAAATAGGGATAATGTCACATTTCAGGGAATTGTGGACCCAAACGCAGAGACGAGGCAGGCGGGAAAGAGTTTATGATGAGGATTAATTCACGAAAAAGTACAAACCAACACAGGGAAATCAAAAAATGCAAAAACAAACGACACAAGGAGTTACCACGGAAGAAGGCAAAAAACAACATCCAAAATCCCAAAACTAATCCATCCAAAAAGTCCAAAGAGACAAGAAAAACCAAAAACGGGAGCACAGAGACTGGGAAAAACTCACATAGGGAGTAAAGACCACAGGAAAAAGTCCAAACACTAAACAAAAGACAAGAGGCAAAGGGACACAGACACTAAATACACAGGGAACGAGGAAACAAGAGGCAGGTGACACAAGGGCTGGGAAACAGGTGAGAAACTGCCCATAATGCAGGCAATCACAGGAACACAGGAAGTAACGCAAGAAACAAAGCAGAAAGCCCCGACTGTCAAAATAAAACTGGAAACAGAACAGACACGCATGGGAAGACACAAGACAGGAACTAGACAAGACAAGGGAGGAAACTAGGACATGAAACAGTAAACAAAACAAATAACAGGGAACAGAAACCTACACAATAATCACTGAATAGTACACAACAGGAAAACCCACAGTACAGAAATATACACAACCACAACAGATACAATAGAATGGAAAAAGTGTAGGTGTAGTAAGCTTCAACCTACACCTTTTTGATCAGCATGGATTTCAAGTGACTTAAAGGGACATGCCACTGTTTGTTGAAATAGGGGTTATCATGCGCTCCCCTAGCTGGAGATAGGGGGTCCAACGCATTTTATGTCTCAGTGCATGCATTGTTTTAGTCCGGTATAACACCGCTAGTTAGCTTAGCGTAGTGAATGGAATCCCATGTAGCCGGTTAGCATGTCGTAAGTAAAAATGAGGTAACAAAAAAACAACAACAACCTTATTACTTCTTGTGGCCTGCATGTTCACAATGCAGATGCAGATTAAGACTAGACGATGTCCTAGGCAGATATGTCCTAGGCAGATGTTGACATGGGACTATATTGGGTGGAAGCACAGCCGAAGCACTGTCCCACTGACTTGTGAATACACAGGCCACAATATGCTAACCTGTAGCATCGGATAGGATAGTATTGTGTGATGACTGTATGGTTTCTTGGCATCTACATACTAATCTATCTACTGTGTATACTGCTATGTCTATACACTGAGTCTAGTACAGTATAGGGGTTTAGGGGTGGCAGTAGGTCAGTCTAAAGGGAGTTGGGTTGCCTGGGCACTGCCAGGTGCTCTTGAGCAAGTCACCGTACCCCACCAACTGCTCCGGGCGCTGGTCCAGCTCACTCTGACATCTCTTCATTTGTGCATGAATAGGTCCTGAGCATGTGTGTGTATTTCAGGCCTGTGTGTTGTGTTATTAATGTTATTATTTAATCTGCTATAGATAGATGGTATAGAAAGAAGGAAAAAGGGAAGAAAAGAAAAACACTGTATATGTTTGTATGCATCTGAGTCTATGATGTGTAAATAAGTGAAGCATTAGATTTAGTATTTACTTAGGGATAAAAGTAGAAATGGGGGGGAAAGTAGGACCTGATAAGTTGTTTATAAATTTCTTCCTACTCCTTTTTGAACATGGGAATTTTGTGTTTGAATGACTTTCAATCATTTTGGAAGATTGTGCGGAGAAGTACATGACCTTATTTAACTGTCATTTTAATTATACATATACGCATGCACGTATATATGTATAGTTGTACATTTCCTTTTTTAATGTTATACATGTTCAAATAAACTACTACTACTATGCTAAGCTAACTAGCGGTGTTCCAGTGGACTAAAACAATGCATGCACTGTGACATGAAATGCGTTGGCCCGCCTATCTACAGCTGAAGGAGAGCCTGATAAGCCCTATTTCGTCAAAGGGTGGTGTGTTTCTTTAAGATGACACTCCTTTTAAACCGTTGATGTTATGTGTATGATTTCTGTAATTGGTTGATATTTTCTAGTAACTGCAGAAACAGTAGGCCTAGATGACTGTCAGTATTCAATACAAACTGAATACACTTTGTATGTAGTGTGTTCTTGCGACACAGCTCAGGTCCTGTTGTTGTGGCTTACATCACCCTCTCCATTTTGTTCCAGATATGAGGTCCATCTCCACCTAGGTCAGCTGACACTGATCCCCTACAGGGGCCAAGACCCCGCTGACGGCGAGGTGACATCCACAGTGCCCGTTTCCATCGTGGTTCACCTGTCAGACGGCGACACCAGCGTACAGAAACCTCCCAGCTCTGACACTTTCACCCTGATCACCCACAAAAACGAGTACCAGTGAGTGAGGATTATCAAGATGTGGAAACAGAGAGCAAGTGGTTAATGGATTCTGTCCATTACATTAGCCTTTTCTCTTCAAATTAATTCACAGCCTTGTCATAGGGTGGAAATTTAGTCTCTTCTGCAATGCATTGAAAAAAAATTATAACATTGTTGCACTTATGATGAAACCTTGCTTGAGTAATAATATCATAAATGTAGGCCTCGAGGGTTAATTGCCAAAGTTATGTGAGCTAATGAGAGAAGTTAATCATTATCCGTTTTATTTTTATTTATTGCTCAAAGTGCCAGGTTCCATTTCCTTTGCAACAACCCAGCAACACTGGCTCTAATCAGTCTGTTTACTGTTCATATGGTAATATAATATTTGTATAATAACATAATACTATTTATTCCAGCATGTACTATTAAAACAATAACTATCATAATTATAATTTACTCCTGCATACGTTTGCACTCATTGCTCTCAACCTGTCTATATTGTTTCTGTTATAGTGTGTATGTATATTGTTGTTTTTCATGATGATCCAAAGCAAATTTCCTCTTATGTGTCCTCATACTTTGCAAATAAAGCTGATTCGGATTCTGATTTGGATCATTGCAGGTTCCGGGTGCCTAAAGCGGATGAAGCATCTCCCCCTGAGGCTGTCCAGAGGGAGCGAGACGCTTGGGTCCAGGCCATTGACAAACTGTGTTCAGACTGGAAGAAGAAGTCAAAGGGCAAACACATGTTGGTGGAAACAAAGGGTCCACAATGTCTCAGCATGGCCGAAGAAACAGAGGACACTGACAAAGATCTTGATTCAAGCGGTGGAATGGGCGATATGAATTATCCTCCAGTTGATTATACAAATCCCACTTCTGGCAGTGGAGACAATTTATCAGCCGGGGACACGAGTCAAAGTCATCCCTCATCCGGTTTTGTAAAGCCTGTTCCCAAACCTCGCAGCACGAAGAAACCTGCAGTTATCAAGCCTGATATTTTGCCTCCCGTGCCATCACCTGGTGTTGTTGCCGTATCTTCTCCCACCTCCCCTCAACCCTCACCCTCCAACACTGCCCTCACATCCTCTCCCAAAGTCCCAGAGACTCCTAACCAGGAATCAGGCTCCATAGTTCCAAAAGGGCCTCCACCGACGATCATCCCACCCCCCCCACCTTTGGCCTTCAAATTCCCTATCCAGTTGGGAAAACCATGCACCAAGGCTTTCCACTGGGACATAATTACCTCAGAGAAGGTAACACTTGTCAGTTATCAGACACAAAATTACCCATGTTCCACATTTATGTATGCATCTTAAAAAGTGTCTCATTCATCCTCATAGCTGGGAATTATTCTTTGTTTTCTCTGTAGTCAGTTATTGCTTCCCCCACTGTTGCTCTTTTGTAATGTTAACATTGATTTCCTCGTATAATGGAGTTGTCTCACTCCTGAATTAATTTGTTTCTTGGCAGATTGCAAAATCCTTTTGGATGCAAGAAAGCACCAGGAGGATTGAAATCGATACAACGCGCTTATATGAGCAATTTTCCGTTAAAGATCTGGGGATGTTTAGTGCGGCTGAGTCGACCAACACCCAGGACATTATGCTCAACCGGAAGATTGCACACAACTTCAGTGAGTAGCTCAACAATGTGTTTGTGAGTTTTCAGGTGAAGCTACTTGTGAATATTGTCCGCTGCAATTGATAATTTGCCGCACTTTATGATGGATATTAGATTTGACCAGAAAAATAATGAGAGTGCAATTTTCACGTTGTAATGAAAAGGCATTCTTCTGGATTAAGTCAAATAAAGGAGCTTTTTCCTTCAGTAAATTACAAGGGCTGGTCTGAAATAAAACCAGCAGAGGGAAGCATCACATAAAAAGAATACCTGGGATATCTGCAGAAGCAGTGTACTCTTTCATTTTCATAAATTAGACTTTAATTGCCCAATTAAAAGCAAGCTGACCTGAAATCTCTTAAAGGGAAGGCCTATAACTGCTGCCATTTTGCTCTTTAAAAACTGATGTTATGATGTCACCGCTGCTGTAAGGGCAGATGCTGTACCGTCTATGTGTCTGCAGGGGGCAGTATGTCACCAATACTGCATAGCCACAACTGCCCATGCAATCTGGGGAGCTATTGGAAAGTGGAACATATTCTATATCTCATCTAATGGCTTTTCACTTTTGATTAACTGAGTGTGCGTGACTTGTATATGTTAAGCCAGGGAAGAACATCTCCAAAGCTCAGGCACAGACAGTGAGAGGCGATACAGATGTGGTGGTGGGCTGCTAAATGCAATCAGTGAGTGTGCTTAGAACGGCGACATAATTAGAGTTCATGTGTTCATAAAATATGGATAAGGGATCTGAGGGACAAACGACAGCAATTTCCAGTCTTGATACATAATACCCCAGCATTCGGAGTTTGTGCTCCTCCCTGACCTGGAAACTTTGGTTGTGTGAGGAGCAGGAGCTGAATGATGACAGCCCACAGGCAACCTGAGTCCATGCATCTTTAGAAAAATGTAGACATTTGAAGAACAAGGGAAACTTTCTGTATCTATTCTAATCTATTCTGTTTCTCTGTAGGAAATGACATCTACACTGTTAGACTTTGCTGTAACTTCTACAGTTAATTTCCACAAAATTCCCAGTAAAATACCATCATTTTCTTTTCCGGTTGATTGCTGTAATATGCATTGCATTATGGGTAGACAAATTTCATTTACAGTGATTTTACTGTATATTTTGAATTTGCGGTAGTCTGCTGTGAAACAACAGCAGAAGTGCTACTGTGGTTGAGTAAGAGGGACTTAAATAAAGTTTTTAGTTCATGTTATAGAAGCATAACAAAAATGGAGAAAAAAAATGACTTCATAGATGATTTTATAGAGATATTTTACATTTTCTTTAATATGCTTTTTGCAGTGAAGGTAATGCTTTTAGAGGTGAAGCTAATTTAAAAATGTGACATGCTTTTCAGCAGTGTAAATAGTGTCGGTGTAAGTATTAAGATCCTCTTCGTTAGTAAAAGTAACAATACTTTAGTCATAATAATAATGGAAATAATAATACATTGGATTTATATAGTCATTTTTATTCTCAAAGACGCTTTATGTAGGATACAAATACAAACGAGGAGTAAAAACATGGGGGGGGGGGGGGGGG
>NC_048413.1:6514583-6552178 GCF_013103735.1 Etheostoma cragini
GGGGGTTTGAGGGCCTTTTTGAATGCTGACAGTGTGGAGCACTGTGCTTTGGGAGTGAGTAGCCTCACACTGCCAGCTTTATCTCCACAGATCAAGGTCTGGCTGTACCACACATACATTCAAAGATAGGAAAGAAATGACAACCAATCACAACCCCCCTGGGCTGAGCATCGGATGCAGTGACGGTGGCTCTGCTCAGTAGTCTCAGGAAGGAACTTGTTCTGGTGGAACATTCGCACCCTGCAAAAGAAAACGCCACATCCAATATTAAACGAAGTTCACTGTTCACACAGTACAGTAAGATGAAGTATTTAAATCAGCTGATCCATAGTTAAACCTTGTGATCTCTTATCAGTTCATACTGCTGTGTGTACAAAACATCCCAGTCACAGACTAAATCAGGTGAACATATTCTTTTTTAAATTTCACAATAATTCCCAATTTGAACCAAGCAGGCCTTGTTGCACAATCCAGCTTTTTTTGCACGTGGATGTAGGACAATTATGGCATCAGCTGAGCGGAGGACTCTGGATGGGGTGTATCAGTGGAGTAGGGCAGAAAGGTAAAGTGGGGGGTGCGTAGAGGGCTTTGTATGTATGTAGTAGAATCTGGAAGTCAGGGAGGACTGGGGTCATGCAAAACTACTCCCTTACAAGTAAAAGTGTTCAGTATCAGCAAAGTGTAATTACACTCTCAAAAGTAAAGTTTCCATAATCCAGATAATACTATAACACATGTTATTGGATTATTATTCCAGATGCATTTATAGCAATAGCTGGTCAAAGTGAAGCTAATTTGAACAAGTATAAAGTAGTACAAAATGCTAATACTCAAGTTCCTATTTTTGAAGTACGGTACTTAAGTAAATTAACTTACATAACATTAGACCACTGTAGTTTTACAATTTTACTACAAACAATTCAAAGACAATCAAGCTTTTTTACCTTCCTGTTGTCCTCGGGTCAATTTGACCCCTTTAAAAAATGTCTACATCTGAGATGTGGGTTTCTTTTTAACCAAATTACCACAAAAAATGGATTGGATTCCATTCAACGCTCTTTGCATAAACAACTGAGCACTTTCATTCCTCTGATCTGAATAATTCTGCTTTTTAAACTCAAATATCAGGAATCATTCTACATAAATGAGGATTATTGACCTTGAATTCCAAAAAGTAGTGTAAAACTAGTAAGGTGGTGATAGTGAAAACTAAAAAAAAAGTCTAAAAAGGGACGAGAGGACAACACAAGGGTTAAAACACTAAACAGAATCAGACCAAAGTTCAAAAGGAATTCACAGACTTTTTGAGAGAGATTGTTGCGGCCCAAAATGCCTGATGTTGCGGGAGCTTTTGTAAAAAATGATGATAAAAGTTGCGATGGTTTTGTTGCAATTAAGTTTTTTGTAAAGTTCTTTAAGAATAGTAGCTACAACTTCTCCTGCTGAGTTTTCCATGTAACTTTACCAAAAAGGCTCAGCATGCTGCAAATGTTGGTGGAATATGAAAAAGGCTGGTGGATTTTAGACAAAAAATAATAATAATTTATTGAATGAATCAAATATAAACATGTCTGACAGTGGATTGTTGACCTTTACATTGTTAGTTAGTTTCCTGTCCTGGGCTGGGACACACACACGGTTTGACAAAGGACTTATAGGACTTTAACTTGTCTTTGACTTACAATAAAGAGCGTGGCGTAGTAAAAACAGCACGTCTGATTCATAGTTTATTAATTTAATAACCACACATGGTAGCGACTTACCGATGGTTGCAACTAAAAGCTAACGAGTTAGCGGATACGGATGTCTTTTCGGGGTCTCTCTAGCCTCTACAGGTGCTTTTCTATCAAGGCTGGAACTTCGAGCCTTTTTCTGGGTCGTCAAAATTGTTACATCCAAGATTTATCCATTGTGTCCATAATTCATCGCGTTTTTGCTCAATTATGCCGCTAGCGCTGTCTCCCCTTTGTGTGCAGAAGTCAAGGATTCCATATATGGGATGCATGCCCATATATGGGAGACAACGTCATCCACTTGTATGGAAGGCCAATAGGCAAACTGTTTTAGACACACAATGGCTTGTGTAGCATTGCTGTGGGTGTAATATCAATACATACGTCATTATTATGTTGATTATTGGCATAAGTAAATGTCATGAGGGCAAAAGTGTCTTGACTTTCTTTGAAAAAACTTATGTATTTGGTCAACTGTATACGTTATAATAATTATTTCTTCACAGTGTGACTCCCAAGACATATGAGAAGTGTTTTAGAGAAGAAAATGGCTTATTTATTACTTATCTGTCTGTGATATCAATACATATCTGGAAGATTCATGTTCCGTTTTATTTATTTATTTGTCTTTAAGGCCCTACAACCATTTTTAACATTCAAGTGACCTCACTGCAACCCACATATTCTACTAACCCAGTTTGTCCTGAAAAGAATGATGTTCATATCTTGGCTGTAGACAACAGGGTTGATGTTTTACAAGTTATTATAAAATAAATCCAGACGGACAATGCACTGTAAAAATGGCCTTAGGGCTCTGAGAGTTGAAGTAAAAAAACGTTACAGTGTACATTTTTGTTAAATGTATACAGGTTGGCAGGACGGTGTGACATGTTTTTGGTCTTTTGCTGTACGTTTTGATGGTAAGTGTGAGATGTTGGAGTCACACACGTTTTTTTAAAAAAAGAAAATGAATGTGGGAACGTACTGTACGTGTGATGTCAACCTGTTCTCCCTCCCGCTTGCTCATTGGTTCCCAGAGTCTCATACCGATACAAAGTCTGACACGTGGGACTGCTGGGATTGATTTAAGGCTCGGGAAACTCAAGTTGTTGGTCCAAGTTGTGAAGAAAATTGCGGTAATTTGTCAAAATTGCAAATCGCACCAAAGTCAAGGCGATTGGTCAAATTTGTGTGAATTGGCACGATCGCGACTTCGCAAACTCCTGGAGGCACTGAAAGGGGATAACTGCCTGTTTTCACCTCAGGATTCAGATCCCAAAGCCATATATAAAAAACATGATATTAGGACTACTTTCTACCCCCCCACACATACATACACACACACACACACATTTGCATGGTTATCACCACAAACTTGCCTAAATATGTGCTATTTATTCAGCTCATTTCTCATTCTCTTCCCCCCTATTTTTCATCTGATTTCATTACACCGGGAGCCGGTGTGCATGTCAAATCTCTGCATTGTTTCTTTCTTTTCTTTTTTTTTTACAAAGACAGCAACAGCTCAGCAGACAGCCAGACTCCACCTCGAGCACATGATATCACAAGTAGGTGATCAATAATTAACGAAGGAACTGTTGATTAGCGTCAGGCACAAAGCTGGAACTCTTACTGCGACGTTAACAACATTTTGTTACTTGCAGTTACACCGTGAGGCAGATGGAGATAGACAGCTTGAGCAGGTGGTTGTGTTATTGTCGTACTGCGGTTTTAGAGTGGTTTCCTCTGGTAATCAGCTCGATCCTTGTGGGTGAGCTGCATTGAGAATCTATGGGACAATTTGGCGATGATCAATAGCATTTTAAGGGCTCTCCAGGAATCCAAGGCTTTTGACAAGTTTGTAGCTTGTATGGATTTTTTTATTGCATTCTTTAAAAGAAATACCCACATTTGAAACGTTAATGGCAGCTCTTCTCTGCATGCAACCACAATGTTCAAATCAGTTACTTTTGACAAAGTCAGCAATATGTCAGAGTCACCGGCACACCCCCTTTTTTTATTAAGCTCCTTTAAGTAAATGTACTATATGTCCCATAGCTAGGGGTGAGAATCAGATCAGAATTAGGTAAACAGAACAACAGTGTGCTAAAGGAAAAATTAGCTGATGGGTCCTGTGGGAATCAAACATGTAATGGGACAAAAAGAGCTCCAAGAGAGCAATTATCACAGCACCCCTGCTGCACCTAATGTCTCTACACTAAGTAAAACCTGTAAATGCACGAAGGACATCAGTTTTTATCTCCCAGCCCTGGCCCACTTCCTCACACTCTCATCCAAACCATTCAGGATCAGCAGCTCTCCTCATCAGGTGCAATCAACCTGGCCTTTTAAACGGTGGCAGACTTCAATGGCACATCTTGATTGGCCCGTCACCAATCGGCGCCCTCCTCCGGGATCTGGGTGGGACCTCCCCCAGCCATCCAATACCCAGCAGGGATGTCTGCTTTGCATCTCATTTTAAGCACAATCAATACATGCACCTGAGGGTGCCGTAACAGTACCCTCACCTCTGTGGGTAGGTGCCACCCTACTGGATTTTGCGTGTATGCAGAGCTTTATCTGGTTGGTGTATATGTGTGTGTGTGTGTGTGTGTGTGTGTGTCGGTATGAGCGCTGTGACAGAGCCAGGGAATAAGAACGGGTTGCTTAACCTGTTATTGGCTGGTGGGTTGCACCCCCACGTGTGCCCAAAATCAGAAAAATAAGAACTTACAGGCAGAAAGCAGGAAAACAGGGTCTCTGCAGATCCAGACCGCCACACTCCTCTGGTGACTCACAAGGGAGAAATAAGAGGGATTCTTTTATGTGCTAGTCTATACATTGTTAATTTACTAACATATGTAATATATAATTATATACTGTATACAATATGCAGTAAAATATGCATATATTCAACTACTAAACGTAAATTGTTTTTTAGTAACATAAACGTATAATATATAATTATACATATAACATGCAATCAAATATGCATATTATTCAACTAGTAAACATACATTGTTTTTTAGTAACATAAACATATAACATTTAATTATATAGATAATATGTAATAAAATATGCATATATTCAACTAATAAACATTCATTGTTTTTTTAGTAACATATATAGCCTAACATAAAATTATATGTAAATAATATGTAATAAAATGTGCATATTATTCAACTAGTAAATTAGTACATAATACATATTTATATTTATATATAAATATATATATATATATATATATATATATATATATATATATATATATATATATATATATATATATATATATATTTATATATATATATATATATATATATATATATATATATATATAGTATGCAACAAAATACAAACAGTATATTATTCAACTAGCAAACATACATAGTTATTTAGTAACATTTACAGTATAGTATATATTTAAACATATAATATGTAATAAAATATGCATATTATTCAACTAGTGAACACATATTGTTTTTTAACATATGTTTCAGTAACATATTATATATTTATATATATACTATACACATACATATATATATTTACAGTATATATACATTATTCAACTTGTAAACTAGCAAATATAGTTTTCATAAATATGTGAAGTGAGTTAAAAAAACTTAATATTTGCCCTCTTCCAAGTTGTGCAGTAGAAATTGTAAGTAGCATAACATGTAAATACTCCATTCTAATGTACATGGTGTACTAAAGTCCAGTACTTGAATGAATATTTCCACCGCTGGGCGAGACCCATTGTGCTTTTGAATGATCCTAGCAGATTTCTCTTTAGAATGTGCGTCTGACTAATGTGGTTATTTACCTTCAGAGCCCCTGTGCCTGCCGACTATTTAACAACTGGAAATGTCGCTCTGCTAATTAAAAGTCCACCTGTGGCTTGGTGCACCCAGTGGGAGACGCTCTCCATCTCCATACTCTAATTAGCCAGGGCAAGGCCCAGTTTGTCTAAGTGTCAAGCCACAAAGGGCTTGATTTGCAATGTTTATTTTAATTTTAGGCCAGACTACTAACTCTGACTCCCAAGGACACTGGTAGCACTCAACATTATTTTTTTTAATATTTCATGTTGTGATCCCTCATTTGAAAATGTGACACAAAAGCCTGTTTGTCCTGGTGAGGGAATTACTGACTCGGGTCTTAAATGTCAAGGACTTAGAGACGTGTTGATTACAGCTTTGTACCTCCAAACTACTTAACATTCAACATGATTATTTTATTTACTTTGTCATGAGTAGATATTCAATCAGTTAATTATTTGGATTTAGGAATAGAAAAATCTGACTGCTATTTTGAATGGGAAATGTTGGAACTCAACCATTATGGACAGTTAAAGGAATAGTTTGACATCTTGGGAAACAAATGATCTGCTTTTTTTCAGCTTTCATGCAGCTACATAGCTTAGCTTAGCATAAAGAGTGGAAACCTGGCTCTGTTTAAAGCAGAGTACCCCCAGGTTTCTTCGAAATAAGTTTTGAAAAAAACTTTTTAAGACCTTTTTAATGTTACCTAGTATGAAATTGAATGCCAACTTCACAGCCATATAATGAAAAATAAGTGTAGACATTAAGCCCGCAAAAATTATTATTTACCATGTAATTTGATCTGAACTTAATAAAACATTTTATTATAATACTCCACAATCATGTATCATTAACACTAGATTTATAAGGTGTGTTTGTACTCTAATAACACAAGATGATATATTTGTTGCATTTAGAGCTTGTATGCTATGAAAGTAAATACAAAATAAATAGGTTGATAAAGAATAAATTGCGTGCATGTGTGGTCCACCTTAGCTAGACAGGATAATATAATGTATAATATAATTTAATATGTTAATGTGAATACCAGTTGCTTCAGTGATTGTTTCACCCCGCTCTACTTTTGCGTCTAAAGCCTGCTTCAACTTTCATCAAAAGTAACAAAATTGAGTTTAGATCTGTACAAAAACCAATGTGTAAAAACACCAAGTTCCCAGAAGTTCACGCTAGACCTATTTCTTGGCTTGGCCAGCAGCTGTCATTTTCACATTTGGGTTTTTGAACAGATGAAATGGTTTAGATGTGTAGGGAATTAAAATACATTATTAGGATTAACCCCTTGAGATGTAGAATCTCGTTTTTGAGGGAGTCCTTAAAGACAAGAGAATACTTTCACAATTAAATAAAATGGTGAATAAAACAACTTAAGGGGACCTAAAAAAAAAAGCATCACAAACTAGTATGCCTTTTTTGTTATCTTTGGACAGAGCTAGCGAGCTGTTTTTCCATTTCTGTCTTTATGCTAAGCTAACTAACCAATGGCTGCGGCATCATATTATGATACGGAAAAGTAATGGCCACCAAGAGCTGCCTATAGCTTCATATAAATCAGACAATGATGTCAATCCTCTGATGGACTAGAAAACTTTCACAAAATGTCAAAGTATTCCTTTTGCATGTCTTACGCAGTAGTTTTTAGCATTTGAAATCAAATGTTTCTGTGCCAGAAATACAAATGTGATCACAAGTTAGTTGCCAACCTCCCACTTTAATAAAAAGAGAATGGGACCTGACTTCCAAACCAATGCCTGAGTTTCCGACTCCGTCTCAAGCATCTCACCTGTGTTTTAAGAAATGATTGGCTGGAGGGTTAAACACCCACGTGGGTCACAAGTTAGCTGCCAACCTCACACTTTAATAAGAGTATCCATAGATGTCTGAAATTCCTGAAGCTGGCTCCTAATGACTGTTTCTCACAGCTCGTGAATTATGCATAGGCATTTTCTACTCCCCCCCCCAAAAAAAAATCACATCAGATTTGATAGAATGCAAATTTGTGCATTTCCCTTAGGCATTTGGGGGAAAGTAATTAAGCAAAAAGAATGCTTTTTGAGTCATTTCATCGCAGGATAAGAAGACTATCTGTCAAGAGAAAAGCTTTCATGTACTGTACCATTGAGTGTGTTGACTTTTTTTGATCTATTGTTCTTTCAGACATTTTCCTCAAAAGTTTTCCTGTGAAACCGGGCGAGTTGAAGGACAAACTGTTCATCGTTAATGAGGAAGACGGAGGCCTGTCTGATGAGCACATCACCTCTCTGAGGAGGTATGACTTTGTGCCAAAAACACAGATTTGTATTCATTCCTGATTCTGTCACAGGTGAAGCCGAGAGGTGAATGGCTTTTTACTCCTGAATTTATGGGTGGATGATGTGTGTTTTCACTGGCAGGGAAGAAGATCTTGGAAATCTAGCAGCTTAGCTAATCATCAACTACAGATACAAGTGCATGGTACAATCAGGACAATGTGAAACCACTGCCAGTTAATGTGATGCAGACAGGGTTTATGCAAATCTTTTTTTCAAAAACTAAAGATCAGATGCCAGAACCTTTTTACCACAGCAGCTTACTAATAAAACTTTTATCTCTGGTTATTTGCGAAGATGGAAACTATTGACATCCCTTTGGGAATTTGTCAACTGGAAATGGGTAAAATGCTTCCTGGCTCTTAACTGCAGTTTACTCAGTTGCTCTGAATGCTGACCTCCTGAAAGGCCAGAGTGATTTAATGTACTGGATGGAAGATTTTATTTATTCGATGAAAACATAATAACACATATTTTAATGTGCTGCGGTGTAGGCCTGAGAAATACAATTTTGAAAGACCCATTCCCAACAGGTGCTGCAATATTAATGGTCGGTGCTACTCCAGTGGCAGCCTGGCTCATGAAAAAGTGAAAGGCTTTGGTTTGAGGTCATAACGCACTAAAATGACAGACGGAGGAAGGACAATTTAAGATGAGCGAGGTTCAAATCCAGTGTGAGCCAGTAAATGGCTGTTCCCATTTATAGAAGCTGACGAGACAAGGACCATCAGATACAACTTGGCTTTTAATCACTCGCTTTATTCTGGGCCACTGGAAATCAATGTAATGGCATCAGTCCAAGGGAGGGAGCTAAAGAACCTGCATAACATAAAGAGGCAAAGGTCTAATTGCTGTAAACACATTGGATATTTTGCACAGTAGTGTCCATTAATACAGTTGCACACTGTAAATTCTGATGTCTTTGAGGAACAAAATAATTAGCTCCTGTAAAATCTTGCAGTAAAAATCTGTATTTTTTTATTTTATAGCAAGCTACCTAGAATCTCATGGCACAATATAGTATTTTCTTTTCTTTTTCAGTTAACTTTAAATCACACTCGATCTTCAGTGCATTTTATAGTTCATCTCAGCAAAATCAAAAATGAAATGAAATTAAAAATAGGCCTACACATCAGTGTTTTTCTTTGAGGTTGAGGACACAATAACAAAAAAATGAAGAATTAGTTTTCATCTGGAATCTTAAAGTAAATGGAGAATACTGTAGGAACTGTAAAATAACAGTCTAACTGCAACCAAAGAGCTGACAGTATGATACTGTAATGTTTATTTTCCATTCAGCACAATACTGTAATATTTTTACAGTACTAAACGGTTATCGTAAAATAACAGTTTCAAGTAGCTGCCAGTAGTTTACTGTAATTTAACAGGCAATTTTGTGGGAAAGCATGTGTGAAAGAAAAATGGCCACATGCATCTTTACATTTTTTTACAGGTATGTTTATTCTTCTTTTTTTTCTAATTCAATTCAATTCAATTCAATTTTATTTATAGTATCAATTCATAACAAGAGTTATCTCAAGACACTATACAGATAGACCACACCCCAGAATTTACAAGGACCCAACAGTTCTAGTAGTCTCCTCCAGAGCAAGCAACAGTGCCACAGTGGCGAGGAAAAACTTCCTTTTAGGCAGAAACCTCGGTCAGACCCAGGCTCTTGGGAGGTGGTGGCTGACGGGCCGGTTGGGGTTAGAATTTTGTTATAGTAGTTTCTATGGATACATAAGGACTTTATGGGTTTTGGATTATAAAATAACACATGTAGCTTTTCAAATACGTAAAAAAAGAACTCTGTTTATTTTTATTAATGAGGCTATATATGTATTTTTAACGTAGCACGCAAGTAATGAAACTTCATAGAGAATGAGCTAAATTTTTTAGACTAGGCTTGGGCGATCGTGCAGTATATCAACAATTGAAGGGATGATTGACATTTAGTTTTCCCTCCCTGCTATTAAGGCGATTTTTACTACTTTCCATTAGAACTAAAATGTTCTAAAATAATTGGATCTTCTGAGCATTTAGAGACATTCCTGATGTCCACCTGCTTGGCCCCATTAATCAGCAGGAGTGACGAGGGATTTTCAAATCCTTAATTAAAAAGCAGTTTTCCATCTATTTTCCATGAATCTTACCCACCTCCGATAGGATTTGGATTGTGATATTAAAGATAATGTTCAACCGAGACTACAGACTTTTGAAAGGGAGCCGTTGTTTGAGTAGAGGACTCATTGCAATTATAATGATTTTTTTTAAATTACTATGCCATCTAACAAGAAAGTGATAAGGTCATGTTTGTTTTTTAATGTTCAAGGTACGTCCCTACGTTGGATGATGTGGAAATGTACAAATCCTACAAGGGACCTGTGACAGAGCTACATATTGTGGATCAGTACATGATGGAGGTACCACATTCTTTTTAGTTCCCCATATTAACTAGAAATATAATTACCAGAATGAATTTCCTTTGAATTTGACTCGTGATAACATGAGCCAAACTAACGCAGAGCTTCTGCTCGTGTTGCACTTTCTTTAGGAAGGGCTTGTTGACTCAACATTCACCTGCCTCATTCACACAATGGGGGGGTGTCATGACAAGCTCTTACCCTTCTAGTTATCACCTTCCAGCATTCCGGGCAGATCTCTGGCCTGTGTGTGGTTCGTTAAAAGCTGCAGAAAGGGAAATAGACAGCCCACAATGCCTTGCTGGAATAATTGACACCAGTCATTAGGATTTCATATGTAGGAGACAGTCAGCCTGAATGCCACTAAATAGACAACATAATTAGCTTTCTCTACTGCTACCAACTACAACAGGCATTTAAATATTGCACTTAATAGAAGCAGAAATAGCAATTATTTGAAACTCCTAAGATTAGAGGTGAATGCTCACTCATGCAATTTTTTGTCATTCTGTAAAATATTCTCCCCCTAAAACCCATTCAATTATTAAAGAAAATGAAAGGGCTGACACATTCTTAATGAATCATCACAGTTTCACAATTTTTAACATAATTATTTCCACATTTTAAGTGTCCTCCACATGACACATTGTCAATCTCAGCTGTTCTCTGTCCCGGAATGTGTGGTTCCTTACATGCGTGTTACCAACATGTCTGCTAGGGCTTTGCCTTAGTGCTTTTTAGCCAGGCACGGCTCTTCTAATATTTGCAATGCTGGTCTGACAGTCGAGCTGTTGGTTGATCCGCCACTTTGGTTCAGACTAAAATATCTCAACCGGGTCTTGATTTCTGGAAAGTGACATTGCTGTCGAGTTTTTCAAATGTATTTTTTGAGGGTTTTGAGCATCACAAGCCAAGTGCCATCTGGTTCCAATATATCCGAGAGAAGGCAGACATCTGTACAGCGGATATCTCAAACACTGGGAAACTCACACAGAGCTGTTGGGATCAGAGGTCTTGTCTATCCACTGTCACTATAATAAAGGGAAAAAGTCTTTAAAAAATTCAACTTTTTGATTTCTTTTTTGATTTCTTCAGTCTTCAGACTTTAGTCTTTTTTTTCAAATACATTTTAAAAATGACTTATTTCCAAGAAACTTGTGAGCACATGTTTCAATTCAATTCAATTTTATTTACTAAATCACAACAATAGTTATCTCAATGTGCTTTTCATAAAAGAGCAATGAGATAACTGTTGTTGCTTTATGGAAAAAAATGATATGATAAAAAAATGATATTCCGGATTTTTGCATTATTACGTAGGTGAAAACATGTCCTGATCAAAGATAACTCCAAGATTCTTTATTGGATTTTATGGAGAGTTTCCTGATAATATTGTCTAAAGGAAGCATGTATAAAGTGAACAGGATTGGACCAAGCACAGATCCTTGTGGGACTCCATAACTAACTTTAGCGTGCATAGAGGATTCATTGTTAACATGTACAAACTGAGATTGATCTGATAAATAAGACTTAAACCAGCTTGGAGCAGTTCCTTAAATGCCAATTAAATGTTCCAATCTCTGTAATAGGATGTGATGGTCAATGTTATCAAATGCATCACTAAGATCTTATAACACCAGTACAGAGATAAGTCTTTTGTCTGATGCAATTAGGAGTTTAACATCCAGGTTTTAACATCCTGAAGGCACATTTAAAGTCTGGTAAAACAAGATTTAAAGTGTCGCTTTTGCGTGATTCTTTGTAGAGAAACATAGTTTTACAGATTTGTTGATTAAATCAACTAATCCATTAGTCCAGAGGACCTCTTAACTGAAGGAGAGATAGAGCAGGTACCCCCTACTACATGATTTGTTTAAATTGAAGTTGCATGTTAAACCGGGCCTACAAAAACGTGTTGGGTGGCCTGACGCCTTTATGCATCTACATACATATCTTTTTTTGCAGAAAATACTAAGCTATTAAAAGAGCCTAATGATTTTTGGTATGATGTTATAAATCATGTCAAACACACATGTGGCACAGTGAATTTAACTGTGTTAAATCTGTGGACGAAATGAATCTGTGGATGGCCTTAGAGACTACCTTACCTATAGGCCAATAAGCAGTGGGAATTTATATTTCTTAATATGTTGATCCATATTTTGACTTTTTCATTTAAAAAAAACAAAAAACGTCCGCCCTGCATTGGCTCTGAGGATCCCCTAGGGGTCCCATTCTCCCTGTTGAAGATCTCTGATCTAGATTGATAAATGGCACTACAGGGAGGAGGAAAAATAAAAATACAATTTGGAATTCTTAAATTATGCCTGTCATGTTTTCTCTAGCAACTTAAATCCTGTGCTGTGCAAGAGCTTTCCTTTTTAAATCTCATGGGATTTTCTGATTACGGATCCGAGTTAAAGTCAGCAATATTACTGAGAATGTGACTCCTTTAAACTCTGTGACTAACGTGTGAACACACTTTTAGCCAAGGAGATTTTTTTTTTTCCTTGGCATGAAATTAGTGTGATCTGTTAACCTTACATTTTCAATGTGTCAGAAAGTGTGATAAGACGGGCACGGTGCCCGAGAATATGTAGAATGCCATTCTGTTGTTGTTTTGTTAATTATCGCTTCTCAGAAAAAAAGAAATAGTCCAATTATTACATGGTTTTGATTCCTAACACCAATCCTAATATCTCTCTGTAACAATCCGTCAGACCAAGTGCCCTTTGGCTTTTGGAAGACGGTATCTGAGCATGAACGAGACAGACTGACAATGTGGAATGATTTATTAGAGGTTAGCACCGACCCAAAGGTCGACTAGGCAGCTCAGCCAATCGTTTCGAGGTGTCAAGCCTTCAGTTTCTCTGTTAAATCAGCCTGTCGACAGGCCTGCAGCACTTTACCTTTGCCTGAGGAAATCTCGCCAAAGAACTTGAGTGTGTGAGAACAATACCATCTAACGACTTTATCTCCCTGCAGCGCTGCTTTTTTGGATAACTATGAATAATCACATGGAAATAGGCTGTGTGATGATGTGATAATTGCACTCTCGTCTGTATACGCAAAGCCTATTACACTCACCCCTTCCCCCTGCTACAGATGTGCAACATCCCCTGCCTGAACACGCAGCTCGACCTGCTGCTGATTCTGAGAGAGCTTCCGATCAGCATGAACGACCTGCAGCCTGTAAGTTTACTCCATCACCTTCAGAGTCAAATAAAAGGTTGAATCAGATGTTTTGTTACATTCCTACAATCTGTACAAAGGGTAAAAGTGCAGCATCCAGGGCATTTGGGTAAAACATGAAACAAGGACATTTATTCCATAATACAAATGCTAATGTTCAGATACATCGTGGTTTTAGACATAAATGAAAAGAACATTTTGGGACAGGCTGACATTAATATATGAAAGCTTTTTTCCCTTCCAGTCTGAGTTTGATGTTTGGGTGAAGTAACTTCTATTCTATTTGCTGGATGGTTAATGAGAAGCACTTTAACACACCTCTACATTTGACAGAGAATATAAGATAGATCTTAATCAAAGTAAAGTTCCATTTTCATGTAGGTGGTGTAAAAAAAAACACCTTTTTTGACTTTATTAGAAACCCACTAAAAACCCACTTTGGGGTACTCACTGGGGAGGGCTGTGAAAAAATTCATCAATTTAATTTCATTCAACAAGCTTCTGGACTCTCTTCAAAGACACGCACTCTTCGATGGATACAGATAAAACAAAATAAAGAAAATGCACGAAATCCCTATTCGCACAGGAATAGTATTACCTGGGGACCTCTAGTAATTTGAAATAATGCAAAGGTTGTCTCTGATCTTAATCACATGCAAATGTGCCATGTCTATAATCCGTCACGTAAAGACTCTCTAATACCTACCATATTTCCCCAAATACAGAGGTTGTGTGACAATTAGGGCTGTCAAGATGAACTTCAATAAAACGAGTTAATGCAAATTTCTTTTTTGACGGCACACATTTCTCAGCGCGTGATGAAAACATGCGTGTTCTGTGATCAGGGCGTCGTTTGGGATATTGGGAAGAGATGCAGCAGTAAAAATAATTATACATCCATGAGCAGTAACCAGGGGTTGCAGTGGGCCGGAACAATACGGAATGTTGTTCCGGCATTTTGGAATAATAAGCAAATTTATCTAATTGGCGGTTTCATACATCAGTGTTTTGTGATCTTTTTATAGTAACGCCAAAAATACATTCCAGTGTTTCTCCTTTGACCAATAACCAGAGTTTCCAACAACTTCAACCAATCCCAGCAGTCCCAGGATCAGTATGCCACTCTGGGAGCCAATGACCAAGCGGGAGTGAGAACGGGTTGTCGTCACACGTACGTTGCCATATTCAGTCCCTTGTTTGACGTGTGTGACTCCAACATGTCACATTTACAATCAAAACGTATAGCGATAGACCGAAAAGATGTTAGACCGTCCTGCCAACCTGTATACATTTAACAACAATGTACGATGTAACGTTTCCACTATAAAGTCGCTGAAAGCTTCTGTTGTTTCTATCCTGTCGGCTTTTGCAGTGGGAGGGGCTGCTCAGTTCCCCCCATACACATACACACAAACACACACACACACACACACGGAGGATGCAGGAAAAACTGGAGATCTAAATTGAGGACAGCTACTCTTGTTATCATATATTAATCCAAGAAGTCCTTTATCAAACCGTATGAATGTGTCCCAGCCCAGGATAGGAAACTAACTAACAATGGAAAGATCAACAAGCCTGACAGACATGTTCAAATTTGATTCATTTAATGTAATAATAAATTATTTTTTGTGTTCAATTCACCAGCCATTTTCATATTGTACATGTTTCATATTGTAGCCTTTTTGGTAAGGTTACTAGGAAAACTCAACCTAGAGTAGTTTTATTCTCCCCAAAACAAGTTTCCTTTTTATTCTTAAAGAACTATAAAAACAAAAATCACAACTTTTTCTGTCTCTCGCAACTTCATTGCAACAAAACCATCGCAGCTTTTATCGCAATTTTTTCTACAAAAGCTCCCGCAACGTCAGGCATTTTGGGACGCAACAATCTATAAAAAAGGCTGTGAATTCCTGGTGTGACAGTTCCTAAAGCATTATGTCCCCTGATAAGTGCAAATAGGGCTAAAGTTACTATTGCAATATATATATTTTTGTATTGGATTTACATATACAGAGCCTTACACATACAGACAAATGTTTTAGGCTTGTAGGATCTGAAGGTTTCAGGTTAATCATTAGTCAGACTAATCGTTATTTCTTCTAGAGGATTGGGGTTTATTGGCATTAGGGACTGCAGGGTGTGAAGATATTGCAGTCACACAAGAATACCCCCCAGCTCCCGAGCTTTACTTTTTATTTTATTTTTATTTTATGTGATTCTCTCAGTCCTCTGTTCCTTTCTGCATCGGTGCTTCAGTTCTAATCGCCTGTCTGCTGAGTGTTTGAGAATGAAGAGAAACAACGACTAAGAATGGTGGCACTAGAATCCATAGACTGTGGCAGTAATTTCTTTTTTGTCTAAAACACAAAGACAAGCATATTGTGTGCTGGCAAGATGACTAGATAAAAAAAGATTTCATGAAGTTTTAATTCACTCTTGGCTTTCTCTTTCTGATGTCGTTTCTCTTTCTGCTGAGTTGTAGCTAACGTATAATTCTAAAAAGTTCATTTTGCATGCAAGTACAATACAACGTGAGAACATGAAGAGGTCCTCTTGGTAGCAGAACTCTAAATCCGTCAATTCTCTGACACGTCAAACTTCCTAAAGCCCGAACATTAAGGCGGATTTACTCGCCACTTGACAGATATGGAGGCTTTAGGAGAGAAAATAGAGAAGTCACCACCAGCTGGGGGGGGGGGAGGGTTCTCACCTATCATTTGCTTGTTGGTGCTTCATCTTACTGCCAGAATGTCAGGTTATATTGTGCATTGAGGCCATGGCTTCTTTAAACTGTTTACTGTGTTCTGTGTGTAACCATTTCCAAATATGAGAACCATAGCTAGTGATGCAGTAGACAGGGAGAGCTCTGGAACGGGGGGGCATGCACCCCCTCAGGCTAAGATAGTAAAACCAAAAGTAGCTTTTTCAGCAGTTTTGTTAACCGCTCTTGCCTTTTTTTGTGGTCACAATGAAACAAAAAGTATCTTTACCTTCTTCAATGAGACATATTTCTGATAAAATAAATGTGTCTGACATATAGCCGCGAGATAGATTTAAATCAATTCCTTCAGATTTGAGAGCATTGCTAAGAAGCATTTGCAAACTAACCAGTTATTCTTCATCCTTTTTGTCTTGTCACAACTGTTAAACACTAGGGGTGGGGGGGAAAAATCGATACAGCATAGTAACACAATATTTTCAGTGGCAATACTGTATCAATACACAGGTGCCAAACATGGATCTTTTATTATATATTATATACATGTTGGTCAGTTTGTCCCATTTTGCAGCAATACAATAGAAATTATATAAACAAACAGAGAAATGTTTCTTTATAGATAAAATAGGGGTTTCCTTTTGGGGACGTCATTTGAAATTGGGAAAAATTTGAAGTTGGTAAAAAGGTGATAAGTTGCAATATATTGCAGAATATTGCAATATGTTTAAAATCGCAATAATATCGTATCGTGGCATTAGTATCGCGATGATGTCGTACCCATTAAACACTTCTGATAAAAGAAGAACTCCCTCCTTTTTGTCATGTGTCGATGTTTGTTTTGGAGTGTGAAATGAGCTCGAAGATGTTTCGTACGGCTGTTGGGGAGGGGGGGGGGGGGTGCACTACAACTTGCATTAATATATTTACAACCCAAAAGCCAAGCTTACAAGGCAGACTATGATAGGTGTGAGATACACAAATTATGGGGAAACAAATGAAAATAAATACATTTTCTGTATCCCATCATAATTAACATTCATTTAACAAACGGATCTTATAAGCGTGTAATGTTCAGTCTAGTTTGCTTACTTTCCTAAGCTTCAGATGTAAAAAAAAAGGCCATATGTTGCCAATCGGCCCAACTTCTCACACTATCAACCCAACATTTCTTTTCTTCATTCAAAAAGGTGCATGCATACTATCATGTAAAGTGTGATTGTGCACTGAGAGCACGGGCTGATGGTCTGGGAGCCTAAGCGGCGATGAGATGGCCAGCGTGCATCATGGTAAACACGCCCAAATGGGTGAAATACCAGAACACTCAAAATTGTTCTCTTTGCATGTATTATGGCAAATGCATGTCTTTTAACTTCCTCACCTTTGATGAAGAGCATCGCATAGCCCTGATTCCCATGCTCGGAATGAGACAGTCCCGACTGGGGCCCGCCTCAATCTCCCGCACCTCCCTCACCCGCGTTGTTAGATCCTGATCTAAGATAGAGGGCGAGATAGAAATGAATTCATTAAAGCACAGCCATGCTCTTATAGGAGTGTAATCAAAGCTGAAACACACACACCCTGGGATCCAATGATATTTCTCTGCTAGCTAAGACCAAGCATGGTTATGACCAACAACCCTCAAGATCAAGATGAATCATCCAAAACATTTTAACATTTATTTTGGAAGTATAGATTAAAAAAAGGAACAGAAATGTACCTATTTTTGTCCGATTCAACCTTGAGACCAAATCAGAAAGGACTCTGAAAGCAGGTTACACAATCTGACGAGCTGAGCTGTCTCATTTATACAAACAGTTGTTATCCACGATGGTACACATGGTCCTCTGCAAAGACAGTAGATGTAATAGCTGCATATCTGCTTTCTGTTCTTTGTAACTGAGGCAGTCCCACAAGGTTTTGGGAAGTTATTCTTAAAACAGGAGCATATGGTGGGAGTGTTGTAGCTTGCTGGCATGGACCTTGTTTGGAAAAGTTAACTCTTTGTCAAGGACTACGACTCCCATAGCACCCACTCCTTTTTTCCGCCAACACCCCATTGGCAAAACCTGATATCCCACTTTTGTTTAGACTTTCAGAATAATTTCTATCCATATTCACAGGATCTGTTCAGAAGAGGGGAAATTGTACAATATCCTAGAGGGATATTTGTACTTGACACAATTGCATACCAAATAATGATCGCGCCAAACAACAAGGCCCTGATTATTCATCGGAGGTCAAACGAGGTGTTGTGAGGTTGCTGTTTATCACTATAATGTAAAATAGTAAAGCCTTGGGTTATTTTGGTCTACACATGTCAGCACAGACAGCACCTAACCAAGCTCCAGCCTTAACATTGTTGTGTTGAGAAATGAATGTCTACATGCAGTTAGATCACAGAAAGAAAATGACTTTGCTGTCTGCCCCTGTTTGTCTTCCAGCTGATTAACCAGAAGATCAGAATGTGCACGCAGCTGAACAACAGCAGGTCATTTATTTCTGTGCTGGAGTACCTCCTCGCCATTGGCAATTACCTCAACGAGAACGCCCGGAAGGAAAAGGCCAAGGGATTCCGCCTCTCCTCCTTAACTAAAGTGCGACTCCACTACTGTTGCCTGACCTTTGATCGAGTTGCAGCACAGGGATAATAAGACTACTCATTGATATACACCGCAGGCCTTCTCCGCATCTTCTTTCAACTTTCTCTCTTGCTCAGGTTCACTAAGGTCTTTGACACAGTCCTTCTGACAGTTGCGTTACTACCCGGCATCACAGGAGAAATTAAACTTTGCACAAAGTGAGGCCACTCGTGGCTGAATCTCTTACATGTGAACCATCATTAACTGCAGTCAGTCAATGGATCTTTTGATTAATGCAGCAAGTCTGTTTTCTAGCTTGTTTTAAAGGGAAGTTTGACCTTTTTGGGAGACATGCATATCTTGCCGAGATTTAGATGAGAAGATTGACACCTCTCATATACAGGGGCTACAATAAGTTTACACACCATGCTAAAGTTGGCATGGTGCTATTCAGTCAGCTTAATTGCTGGTTTGATTTGCATTAAGAGAGGATCTTATTGAAAGTTCCCGATGCCAATCTCTAGGCATGGTGAAGAGTATGTGATGATTGGGGGGGGGGTGACCCACGAAGCTGGAGCCACGAAGCCGGTTAGCATGTCAGCATGAAGGCTAGATAAAGAAGGACTAGCCTAGTCTGACTTTGTCTAAAGGTAACAAATTTAACAAACCAAGCATAACAGAGCAATCTTTTGGCCCAGACCAGTTGATGTATTTCAGGAAGTCACAATGCCTTACCTAGAAAAGGTCCAGCACCTGATCCATAAACCACAACATGCTGTATTCACACCTCGGAGTACACAAACAAGACATAGCATGTTTATAAGTGAGCTGAAGAGGTGCTGGTTGGTTGATGTTGTTTCTTTCGGACAGAGTCAGGCTAGCTGTTTCCCTGTTTCCCGTCTTTGTGCTAAGCTAAGCTAAGCTAACTGGGTCTAATTTCATATTTACTGTACAGATACAAGAGTAGTCTCAATCTTCAAATCAAACTCATGGCAAGAGAGTAGAAAAAACCATATTACCCCAAATGATAAACCACTCCTATTAAGGTTCAGAAGTTGTTGGATGTATGGTTTTAAGTCTTGTCCGGGGTCTGTAGATGTATTTTGAGTCTCTCTGATTTATGGGAAGATTTAAGGGGCAGTGCTCTTGCCGCATAAGTAAAACTGCTAAATTTAATGACGTCGAGGGCTCTTGTTCCCTCAGAGGTGTTTCCAGTTCTAAATGAGAACAGTAAACTGCTCATCAAATTAATGGCCGACTGCTTCCAAGAAAAATGCATCAAGGTTATCTCTGATCTTTTTTCTTTTTTCTTTTATTTACTTGTAAGCGTCAAACCTTGTGCGGAGTCCTCAGAGACTGGCTGGGCCTTAAATTGGTAAACAACATAACCTAGAAAAAGACCACGAGTACCTATGACAAGGTTAGAGAGGTCCCTCTTGCATTTCAATTATGTGGAACCCTCAAGTACAACATGGCTTGAATTTTAGAGTCATCATTAACATGTTATCCAAATAAATGAAATCAGTCACGTTTAGCGCTGCTGCTGCTTCTTTGAGTAAATATAAAAGATTTGCATGCGTGGAATTTACAAACTGTGTATGTAATCACTGATATGGGAGTTTACACTCACCACGCAAACCTTTGTTCAAGGTACACATACTCAACACAATGGACGTAGAAAAAAATCTCTCTCAACAAAATGTCAACAAACAAATCCTTTTCTTTCCCTGGCCTTCAGTTAGAAAACATTTTCCAGCAGAATACACAAGTGTAGGTATCACAGTTCTCGTGTCTTGCTTCTTTGTGTCCTACGTCCTTGTGTTGTAATGCAGGTAGATATTGGTTTGTTCAGGCTGTGGCCTTTACTCACTCTGTGTTTTCTCCCTCCCCAGCTCTCCCAGCTCCGTGGGAGGGACAGGAAATTCACCTTGGCCCATGCCCTTGTGGAGCAGATCATGTTGCATGAACCGTGCCTGGCCACTTTTCCTCAGGAGTTGGCAGAATTTGAAACTGTCCCTGGAGGTATTTGCTAATCCAGATTTGATCAAAGCTGTAAGAAATCTGTGTGTCTGTTAAATGGAATTCACTGTTTTTTTACTCTATGTTGGATAGCTTCCATCAAAGGCCTGACCGCAGAAGTAGATGGTGAGTGGATCACATGTTACTACTGCGTCCAAAGACTGCTGACATCACTGTACTATTGTCCCAACGTTTGTTGT
This sequence comes from Etheostoma cragini, assembly GCF_013103735.1. Classification (NCBI taxonomy): domain Eukaryota; kingdom Metazoa; phylum Chordata; class Actinopteri; order Perciformes; family Percidae; genus Etheostoma; species Etheostoma cragini. The sequence goes on from NC_048413.1 coordinate 6,535,606, forward strand.
GTCAACGCAAGATATTTGTGAGAAAGTACAGAAACAATAGCAACATTTACTAGATCTTTCTGTAATTACAGTTTTAGTATACTTTTGTTGAAACACTATAATCTTGTTGTCAAGGGAATCTATAGTATGTATGGGCTCAACCTAATGTCTATGGGATGACTTACAACAGTTGCCACAAGCACAAATACATCCCATCACACCTGAGACAGGAGCTGATTTAAAGCAGCTATTTGCTTCAGTGGTCAAATATGATAGATGGTAACCAAAGTGTGTATTTGTGTGTGTGTGTGTGTGTGTTGCATCAGTCCTGAAGAATGAACTGCAGAAAGTCATTCAGTACAGGAAAACCTCCAAGAAGAGAAATGATGGGGTTCACCCAAACTTCTCTAAAGACCTGAAGGTGAAGTAGTGAATCCTGTGTTCATTGTCTTTATTATTATTTATTCACTCATACGTTTAAAAAGGTAAAATGTGTCGTTTTGGAAACAAACACGGTAGGGATGTAACGATGCATCGTAATTTGGTTAGAAATGTGTAACAATTTCAATCTGAAATTAATCGTAATGCAATTTTTAAACTGCCCAGGGCAGGATCTACCTTTGATTTCACTTGTCTGACTTCTTAGTTGATTTATTTACCCTCGTATCCCTCGGGTCCAATTGACATGTGACTTATTTGGGGTTTTAAAAACAGTTCTGAAATAACATTTTATTTTATAATCCATTAACAAATATTGTCTTTATCCCTTGTGTTGTCTTCCAGTTCACCATGAACATGCCCTTCCAGGTCAAAATAGAATTTTTTTAGTGCTTTTCCAATGTTTTTCACCTTTTTCTGATTTATTTGTCACCTTTTCAATGCTTTTGATGGTTGTTTTAAAACCTGAGCTGGTTTAATAATAGGTTATACACTTATTCTTGAAATTCGTGGTAAACAAAGCTCATTTGTATGAAATTATGCATTGAGTTTGAGTTACAAAGGCAGATTTTCTGAATTATTTTGACTAATGGTTAAAATCAGAGAATGTTGAGTGGATCATAGATGGGTAGATGTCAAAGTTTAGTCCGCATACTGTTTTGAAATCATAAAAAAAAGAAAAAAAAGAATTCAAAAACCCCAAAAATTCAATGAAAGTAATCATTAATGTTACCTGAAGAACGTTGCATGGAATCAACCATGTTATGTTTGGTGAATTTGTATTTCTGATATAAAACACTTTAAAATGGGTTAATTTGACCGGAGGACAACAAAAGGGTTAAAGAGATTAAAAAAAGAATTGATTGAGTTAAGTCATTTTTTATGTGAAATTGAGGTTCAAAACAAACCATTAGTTTTTATTTTATTTGTGTTACTTAGGATGAAAGAAAATTTCAGTTGCGCCTTTGATAAGAGGACGAAACGTGAGAGAATCGTACTGTGAACGTAACATTGTGAATCCAATCCAATCATGTGCTGAGCGTGTGGTTATATTCCTAAAACACATTTCTCGCACAAACAGACTGTTTCCATCTAATAGTGGTCTTCTTCCTTATCTCATCTTTTGATGGCACATTGCTTCCTGTTGGGGAGAATAAGCGCCACTAGGGATGTACACAACTTCAAATGCACTATTTGGATAAGCTAACCCTAACCCATCCACCCATCCACAGTTTTGCAGTAATCCCCCCGCCCACAACCCCCCCCCCCTTCCCACTGTCACCTGATTGACACAATTTGCCACCCACGTGTCACACCACTACTTCTCCTTGTGCTTTTCTCCATTCCTTAGTTGGCAATTGAGAAATATAACACGGATCTCTCTGCACTGACGAAGACGTGTGAGGAGATGAAGAAACTCTACTCCGTCATTCTGGTAATCCATGAGTTATTATTCCAATATGTCTTTTGTACAGCCTCACGGATGGATCGTTCTCTGTTACAGTAGTGTCTAGATGGCCCTCTTCAATTATTTGTCATCTGCCCAACCTACACACTGGGTCAGTGCATATATTTTAAAAGGAATAAGCCCCCAAGGTTATTTCTGTTTCACAAGGTTTCCTTCATGGCTACACAAGGATATGATGCATCTGACACAGGGTATAACCGGGCCTCCACACCATTTAACAACAAGGACAGCTTCTCACTTCATTTACAACCACAATGCACATTGAGTACCAATACTGTAAATGGGCCAGTGTTCACTTTCAATTGCAATCCTTTGGCAAGATGTTTCAAAAGCAGTGAGCTGATAGGCTGCTATGCCATGAACTAAAAAGAACTACTACAAACTACTATTTTTTGGGACTGTTTTTGCCCCTTATTTTAACCCCAACCAGCCCGTCAGACACCGCCTACAAAGAGCCTGGGTCTGTCCCAGGCTTCTGCCTAAAGGGGAGTTTTTTCTGTTACTGTTACTGTTGCTTGCTCTGGAGGGAACTGCTAGAACTGTTGGGGCCTTGTAAATTGTGGAGTGTGGTCTAGACCTACTCTATGTGTAAAGTGCCTTGAGATAACTCTTGTTATGAATTGATACTTTAAATAAAATTGAATTGAATTGAAGTAGGGATACAATTTACAGAGAAAACAACAAGTAGGGTTTGGCCATCTGTCTTCATATCGACCAATCGTGGTTGCTCGAGATTGCCGATAGGTGATCCATTTTTTGGGTGAGGGGGGGGCTCAGCGACAGAGGCAGAGCAACACAGTTAAAGTAACGTGAATAATCATACATTGAACCTTTTATTTAAAAACGTTTGAGCATTTAAAAAAAAATCTATTTAATAGTAACGTGTCCTCTACTTATAATGCAATATTTGCTATGCAATATTTATTTATTATTAATTCTTAACCTTTTAATTTCATTACAGTGCAATATGTATTTATAATTAATACTTAACTATTTAATTTCATTACAATGCCATATTTAAAACTCATGACTTTTTGACAAAACTCAGGACTTCAGGAAAAAAAAGACAAGGTACCAAGAGACAAGGTAAGCACAGACATTAAATACACTAGGTAATGCGGTGACGAGAGGGAGGGGAAAAGAGGGCAGGGAAGCAGGTGGAAAACATCAAGTAATCACAAGCGCGGGAGGACACAGGAAGTAAAACTAAAAACAGGACGAGACAAAAACCCAACTTCAAAATAAAACAGGAAACAGAACATACAGACACCCAATGGAACATGAGACAACACAAGACCGGTGAGAACACAACACCAAACACAAGACAGGACAACACAACCTAAAAAATGGGGAAAAGACCCCGAAACCCCCCCCCCCAAAAAAAGAACATTAGTACAGTAATACACCAACAATGCCCACTATTCAGTACAATAGCCATCCAAGACAAAGCCACAAAACCCAGCCAAGCAACATCAATTACTGATTTGATACCTTCAAACATGCACAACAGCAATAAGCAGTAGGACATAAATATAAATTTGCAGCCTTGAAACATGCTATACTATCTACTTTGGATAATTTCTTCAGGATTACTGAACAACAACTGCTGGCTACTGTAGCTAGAAAGTGAGAGAGGCCAGTTCATCCTGACCCTTAATGTGCTATGTCACATTGATGAATGGTCTACAACGGTTTAAAAATGAGAAGCTGCACGAGCACCCCTGGTGTGTTTCTGATAGGCTTTTTAAAAAAAGGAATGTATTAGCCCACAAGGACACATACCAAAGCATTTGGTTTGCTGCTTGTGTGGAAGTTCATATTCTGAGAAATCCTTTTTTCATTTCATTGACATCTCATTTTACATATATTGGTTACAATGGAATCATTCATGCATGTATTATTTTAGATTTGAATGTTTTCTCCTTTTAAGTGGAGACCAAAAATGATTATATTCTTTAATGAGTTTGTCTGAGAACTGTAATTGCCTTTAAAGGTGCAATATGTAATACTTACAGCCAGTGTTTAAAACAGTTACTGCAGTACAAATTCAAAATACTGGAGAGAGTCGCAACTGACAGAGACACTTCCTCGGCTTAGAATTACACTAGGAACCGCTAGAAATACCACTACCTTGCCGTCCTTTTCCCCCCTACCGAAAGACACACTTTATTTAGACTTAGACTTAGACTTAGACTTCTCTTTATTAATCCTTTTGGGATGACAAGGAAATTGAAATTTCCAGCATCCGTTTTTAGCAAGAAGACTAGATAGATAGATAGATAGATAGATAGATGAAATGGGAAATTACAGTGTATACAGTATAGAGAGAAAAAAGAGGAAGACAGTATAAATATAACAGTAATAATAATGGCGATAAAACAAACCTTTGCCTATAAAAAAAGACATTTACCATACATTATCATTAAGCGTCAGTGTCGAGTGAAGTGTCCAGGTATTTATGTACTGTCCTCTTTGCCCTATTCCCCCCCCCCCTCGAGTGAGGAGTTGTAGAAAATTCCCTCACACATATGAGATTTAGTGGAGTATTCTTTTATCGCACAGTTTATAAATGGAGGACATTTCCTTTGCTCACTAACCTGGTTGGATTAGGTTTATATAACTTACACATACTTTGACATCTTAACAGGTGCTATGTCTTTTTTTTATAAAGTCCCCACCAAAAACAATCAGTACAAAATTAGGGTCTGTTTTTCACCTTTCCCATATGTCCATGGACAATCCATCATCATAAAGACCTATCCTGGTGTGTGTGAGCACAGAGATATTACAGCCTGAGCTGTGAGCTTTAGGACTAGGAGGGTGTTTTATTAGGCCCACAATTAGATTCCTGAGTACTGCAAACTATTTCCACAACTCGCACACGAGTAAGAAAAGATGGAGGTTACTGAACACAGTCAAGGCTATAAAGTAAATGTACATCCTTCTCAAATTTGTCTATTTTGAGACTGGTGTACGTAAATCAACAAAGGAATAATGTCATGTTATTAAATGTAATGTCTTGATTCCCACAATGTAAAGAAAAACCTTGAAATTTTGGTAAGAGAATGAGATGACAAATGCCTGTGCAGTAAATGTGAAGCTATAGCCAGCAGCTGGTTAGCTTAGCTTAGCTTAGCGTAAAGCCTGAAACAGGAGGAAACAGGTTGCCTAGGTGACTTCATGGAGTATCTCCATCACTGCCCTTGACATAATGCCTGTAAATCCAAAACTTGTCACCTTTACACTTTGTTACAAGATAAATAATTAAAACATAACGTGATAATTAGTGAGCTTTAGAAGTCCCTTGTACAAAGACTCATGTGCCCAGTCTTTATAAAAGCACAAGTGGTATTGATCTTCTCATCTTACATTTGGCAAGAAATCAAATAAAGATCCTATGGGAGAAGAAGGAAGTGTGTAAATGTGCATCTTACTTGCTTTTGTGTTGGACTTCTGCTCATCAGCAGATTTTGTGGATCTTATTCATCCTTCTCTGTATTTTGAGATTCCTGTATGAAACGCCTAATTAGTTTAAAACTACAAGGTAAATGCATTTGATAGTCATAAACATGTCAAACATGCACATCTGGGGCGAGACGCCCTCCATTGGTTTGGCACAAAAGGAGCTCTGACATTGATATTATAGTTCGATGAAACGATAGGAAATCTCTTCATACATAATTTAGTCATGGACCTCTGTTTATGATTCAAGAATTATGACAGAATTGTATGTTAGTTTGAGGCAGAAATCATTTAAAGCTAGACATTTAACAAAAGTCTTTTTTTTAAGATTAGTGTTGCTCAGTCTAAAAGAGAAATCAATAACTAACAAAATGCTTGAGATGAGATATTCTTAATGATAGAAATATCCTGAAAATGTACTCCAGATGGCCTTTTTTTTCAGATTTTAGAATAGCTTTTTTTTTTTAAACAACTACTTTCAAATTTGACCAACATGTAACTGGCTTGGTTTATGCATCATCATACTGCACATATCAAAATTACAGAAACCATGGGAGGTCATCTTCTCCCATGTACTGGAAATAAAAATTCCCAAAATGTCTATTCCTTTAAAGTGAAACCAAAGATAACTCCGCAGGATTTCAGTAAAAATTGTTCCTCTGTATGTTTCAGACAACAGTTTAGTGATGTAATGGCTGTGACCTTTTAAAATTCACCAATTTAACCTTTAACTGTAGTGCCCCTGTCAAAATTTGAATTCAATTTTTTTTTTTTTATGAAAATGAACGCATGTTAGTACAATACAAATATACTAAAGAACCAAATATGTGTAATAGAAAGCATTAAAGGTCCCATGACATGGTGCATTTTGGATGCTTTTATGTAGACCTTAGTGGTCCCCTAATACTGTATCTGAAGTCTCTTTAATATAGACCTTAGTGGTCCCCTAATACTGTATCTGAAGTCTCTTTAATATAGACCATTGTGGTCCCCTAATACTGTATCTGAAGTCTCTTTTATATAGACCTTAGTGGTCCCCTGATACTGTATCTGAAGTCTCTTCATATAGACCTTAGTGGACCCCTAATACTGTATCTGAAGTCTCTTTTATGTAGACCTTAGTGGACCCCTAATACTGTATCTGAAGTCTGGTGGAGGCTGGGGGGGTGGCCTTGACCAACTGCCATTTTGCTTGTTTGAAAGCCATGATGTCTCTCTCTCATGAGTGGGCTAAGTTATCTGGGCGGGAAAAAGCAGATGTTGACGCTCATGTTTCTTAATGCGTTCTGACATATGTTTCAGGTCTGTCCCTGTCTGTGTCCATGAACTATTACAAGCCCTTGTTTTAAACAATAGGAAAGCAAGGGAAGCAAAAGATTGCATTGGCGTACCCACAGCTAGTTAGCCAAGCCTTTCTATCAAACCAACCTCGGGAAAAACTTCTCTTGTAGGTTTTCTTCTTTTCTCTGGCCTGTTGGGTTAAATTCACTTCTGGCTTGTCTGATCCTTTTACGATGAATTTTTCCGCTAATGTTCTTCTTTAACTGAAGGATTTAACTGAGTTTGGGGCTAGCTGAACTCCCACGACAATGCTACTCAACGTCGCCATGTCGCACTTGCACTCCTCTCTGAGATAAACGTCCAGTCTTGCCATGTTCTAATCTATGGGCGATATTTTCAGAACCCCCAAACCATAAAATTCGAAGACGATGATTGGCGAAATATGTACTTTTTTTGCGTAGCACCCGGGCAATCATTGGCTTAAATTCTAGTCTGGTAGTGCTGAGCGCTGAGTGCTGGCTGCTACACCAAAATGCTACATGTAATTTACATTCAACACCACCACGTTCATGTTGAGTAAAAGCAAATATAATTCTGGAAACGTTCTCAAAAATCACTATTAGAATGTAAATAACACAGATTATTTCTAATCTCTGCTCTCTAATTTCTGCTCTCTATGGTTGAGCCCCCGCTGTTTTGGAGTTTTACACATGTTGTAAATATTCATAATTTGAGAATTGTATCAAAGCAATTGGGACTAACTGTAAATACCACAGCCATCCAGCTTCACTCCTTTAAATTTAAGCCCAACCCTTAGTCCCCACTCCTACCTGCGACCCACCCCTCCTACCCGGAGAAAAGTGTGTGTCTGAAACTTCCTGCTCGTACAAAAAAAACTTCAGGAGCGTTGGAGAAATGATTGAGACTGACTGGGCTGTGGTGTTTTGCAAGAGAGCATCAGGTTGGGGAAAAGACGTCATATTAAGTCACTTCTTGTTGGGGGGGGGGGGGGGGGGGGGGGGGAGAATTGATAATGATGTCCTTGAATAGCCAGGATGCAAATGTATTATACATAGAAAAAGCTCATGGAAATTATTGTGGGGTTGATTTTGGAGAGGTTTTTAATTTGTAGTGGTCCTGAGGCATAATTTTAAAAATTAACAAACAGGAGGAGACATTTTGTGTTACATGCTTTGTTACATATCTGCTCGAATATATCCTAATTGGATAATTTCCAAACAAGTTGAACATGTTGCATGCCTTGACATGCCATCGGCAATAAAAGTTGAACGACATGTCACATTACCTTGTCTTCTTACAAGACCTATCCTAAAAACACCATGCCTGTAAGACACTAACACAATGGATTCCACCTCAAAAAGGTGTTTTTAATTTAGCTTCTTTAGGCAAATGGTTCAAACCTTCAGATGACACATAATGCTTCTGTTGCGTGTGATGAACATGTCAGGATATGGTCTTTCGTCTAATTTTTTGGTTGCTTTGGTAACACTTTATCTTAACCCTCATTATTTAGCATTTATAATTTGGATAGCAAGAAATTGTTTTTAACTCACTATAATCCAGTTCTTACTGTAATCTAGGCTCCCATGTGAGCTTGGATAGTCACTTCCTGATGTCTCTGCCAGTTTTTCCAGGTAACTGCTCATCTCTAAGCTAACATGCTACAGTAAGAAAGCTACATACATCGTAGAGATGTGAGGAGTATCGCTCTGCTCATCTAACTCTCACCAAGAAAGGGAATAAGCCCATACACCAAAATGTCAAACAATTCCTTTAAAACGTCTGTGATGAATGAGTCTGTAATAATAATATCAGTAACCATATGACAAAATAAGGAAATACAGCAACTTATGGCCTTTTTAAATCAGTTAAACATCATTTAAAAAAAATGAAAATGGGTGCCAGCAGCAAGGTTTGAGCTTGAACTTCAACCTGCACAGTCAACTGCATGTAATAAGTCAATTAGTACACTTAGCAACTGTGACCCTTTCTAATAAAGTTTGACTTGTGAATTACTCATATTTTATGCCAGCAACCCTTAACCACCTAGGTATAAGTATTAATTGAGCAGTGCATGTCTACCTCATTGTATAAGTGCACTCAATGAATGCATTGCATGCTGAGGCAGTATATGAGGTAATTATATCAAAAGACCATTGTTAAGAATTTGCATGACCCAGACATCAGTTACTTTCTTAAAGTGACTGCAGTTGCTAATTGTAAAATAGTTGTCTCTGAGAATGTAATTGCTGTCAGACAAAAGTTTTTAATTTCCAAGCAAGTAATCCTGTTTTTCTCTCCCGTCAAGGTTAAATTCGGCGAAATGGCGGATCAAGACTCTCAGGAACTCTTTGGGTTGATCTGTCAGTTCATCCACGACTTCAAGCGGGCCCATGCTGAAATCATATGAGTGTGAGACTGCAGTGATGCCTATTAAACAAGTCTTATTGTCTTAGTCACAGATCAGAGAGATTACAACACAAAAAAACAGGATATAACTGTTAATACAGCATTTGATATTGAAGATTGAGTCAAATATTGCATGGATTAATATTTTCAGTAGCAGATTGTATATTTTTCCTGTTGTACAGATAATGTATTTTATAATGGGGTCTGGATGCAAGTCATTGTAAGACCATGAATACACCATGAGGTGTATAGTTATGCCCATGCAGCTGGATAAAAGGATGTAAGTGGAAATTATTTTATGAATATAAAACCAATCTAGTATGTTGCATTATTTCATGTGAGAAGTTTTTTTTAAATTTTGGATTGACTTTGTGTGTGCTTACATTTATTTTGAGACGAATCAGTTATGCAGGATATTAAACTCCTGGGTTGGAAGAAGCTCAAGTGTGCTGCTAATACCCACAGCTGTATGCTGGCAGACGCACAAAACAGACATTACTATGGAAGCCAGCTGAGGCTGCTGTACTTTGGGTGCGTGATTATTCTGAACATGCAATTGTGCTGTGGTCGGGGACGTTCCCTTTCTGGGGCTCCATGAGGAGCTCCAAGGCTGTCTCTGATTAAGGAACAGAGCTGCACTGTTGCATGATGAGGAACACAAGATTCCCCTTTAAAAAGGTAGAAAGATATTCTTAGCACTGGTTAGAACTGATTTATGTTTGCCCTCATGTCTTTCATCTTTCTCTTGGCAATGCCCCATAGATTATCAATGGGGTTCAGGTCAGGAGAGTTTTTGGGCCAATCAAGCACAGTAATCCCATGGTCATTGAACCAGGTTTTGGTACTTTTGGCCGTGTGGGCAGGTGCCAAGTCCTGCTGAAAAATGAAGTCAGCATCTCCATAAAGCTTGTCTGCTGAAGGAAGCATAAAGTACTCTAAAGTGTCCTGGTAGAGGGCTGCGCTGATTCTGGACTTAATAAAGCACAGTGGACCAACACCAGCAGATGACATGGCTCCCCAAACCAACACAGACTGTGGAAACTTCACACTGGACTTCAAGCATCTTTGATTGTGTGCCTCTCCATTCTTCCTCCAGACTCTGGGACCTTGGTTTCCAAATGAGATGCAAAATGTACTCTCATCAGAAAAGAGGACTTTGGACCACTGAGAAACAGACCAGTTCTTTTTTTCTTTAGCCCAGGTATGATGCTTCTGACGTTGTTTGTTGTTCAGGACCGGCTTGACAAGAGGAATAGGACATTTGAAGCCCATGTCCAGAACCCCTCTGTGTGATGGCTCTTAATGCAGTAACTCCAGCCTCAGACCACTCCTTGTGAAGCTCCCCCACACATGTGAATGGCCTTTTCCTGACAAGCCTCTCCAGGCTACGGTTATCCCTGCTGCTTGTGCACCTTTTTCTTCCACACTTTTCCCTTCCATTTAACTTTCTATTAATGTGCCTTGATACGGAACTTTGAGAACATCCAACTTCCTTTGCAATAACCTTTTGAGGCTTTCCCTCCTTGTGGAGGGTGTCAATGATGGTTTTCTGCACAACTGTCAGGTCAGCAGTCTTCCCCATGATTGTGAATCCCACTGAACCCGACTGAGAGACCAATTAAAGACTCAGGAACCCTTTGCAGGTGTTTTGGATTAATTAGCTGATTAGAGTGTGATACTTTGAGCCTACAATACTGAACTTTTGCACCATATGCTAATTTTCTGAGATTTTGAATTTGGGGTTTTCATAAGCTGTAGGCCATCATCAAAATTATATCAAATAAAGGCTTGAAATATCTCACTTTGCATGGTATGAGTCTATATAATATAATAGTTTCACCTTTTAAGTTGAGTTACTGAAATGAATGAACTTTTGCACCATATGCTAATTGTTTGAGTTTCACCAGTATGTCTACGTCGGGACGGATGAAACAGCTGTTTTAACTGTCCCCGACCTGGCTGTAACTCCATGGATTTTAGGTAAATGCACAAATATCTGTGTTTGTACAATTAATTATGGAGGCGAGACATGGAAAAGCAGTATTAGAAAGATGAAAATATATTTGAGTCCACCAGGTGGGGGGGTTGAGTTTTCCCATGTTATCCTATGGAGACTGAAGGGCAGGGGGCGTTTTTTAGATGTCCAGTCGTCTAACCCACATAAAAACCTAGTGAAACGACATTTTCCACAATAGAAACATGACATAAATTGAAAAACATACTGTTCTAGCTATGAAAATGGCCAAATCATCCACAGTGCATGATATTTCAATAACCACTTCATACGCGTTTCAGGATGACGGCAATTGGTTGTTAACAGACATTCACAAAGACGTGTAACCCTGCAACAATCTATCTATAATAACAACTTTTGAAAGTACCATCCATGATATACAGTGAAATATTAAAGTTGTGGGAAGTTTCTATGGCTTAAACTGTATGTTTCATTTGTCCCCCCATGCCCCAAACATTACGCACGTCCCACTCTTGCAGTATTAACTCCTGAACGGTTTTGTTCAAAGCTGAAAATGCAACTGTATTTGACAGACGACACGTGTCGGTTGCTACTGACAAAGTATCAGCTTTCAGTGCGATACGACCACTTTGTAAATTACGTTTAATTAAAAAGAGTTTAAACTGTCCTGGCTCTCCCCTGTTCTGCTTTTTCACTTTTGGTTCTCCAGGTCATACATTACAAATACGTCTAAATGTCAGGATATGTTTAATTTCTAAAAGCTTTGAGAACTTTTCTAACCAATTTCATACTGACATCTTTCAACGCTGCGTTAATTAAGCCCATGTCCAAAACGTTTTTTGTTTTTTTTCCCTCGTCGTCCCTGGCATCGTTTCAAGAATAGTCGCGTCCAAATGGATCTATTTGTAAAAAATGACTCAACACACTACTACATATTCCAGGCCTACAAGTGCTACAAATAACATAGAGGTGGAGAACACTCAAGGAATATAACGGCTTGTGAGATTTTCACCAGGGTGACTGGAGCATCGATCAAACGAAGATGGTCTGACGAGTCAGGGTTAAACTATTGTTCTTGATTGCAGATGGAAGGCAGGTGTAAGCAGGGGGAGCAGGTGATTGTAGAAGGTGGGTCAGGTGTGCATGGTCAGCTGGCAGCAGCAAGAGAAAGAGTAAAAAAGAAAACGGCAGGCAAAAACAGGGCAAGCCAACAGAAAAACTCAGACAGAAAAACTCACGGCCAGGGTGGCACTGGCCCGCCCACTTCACTCACTGGCCCACCCAGCCAAGTTTGATCAAAATACGTTTTGTTAAGGAAAATGTTGAAATACAGAAATAGTAACAGAACTAGTTGTGTGTTGAATGTGTTGTCTCTTCTGATTAAAACAAAACTGTTTTAACCATAAAATAAGGATCAGGCATGGGATGTAGGTGGTTACTATGGTAACAACAGGCAGAATCTCTGGGCTGTGTTCAGCAACTCATGTTAGGTACCTGGCTTTTTACACAATGTACCGTGGATGTGTTAAGGACTGTTAACAGTTACCGCGACAACAATGGCTTCTCTTTAAAGTGGTACGAACAGTTTTCTTGGATGGTGTAGAGTGTAAATAATTCAATTCAATTGTATTTATGTAGCGCTAAATCACAACAACAGTTATCTCATTGTGCTTTCCACAAAGAGCAGGTCTAGACCGTACTCTGGGATGTTATTTACAAAACCCCCAAAAATTCCCACCAAGAGCAAGCACTAGGCCACAGAGGCAAGAAGAAACTTCCCTTAAATGGCAGAAACCTGGAGCAGATCCATGGCTCAGGGTGGGGGGGCATCTGCCTCGACCAATAATAATAAGCTTTTCTGCAGAACGTGCAGCCATTTCCCCAGCGGAGCTGATGGCCCATCAGCGACAGAGGAGAACCCAGTCCAACGGGTTTAATGCTTCGAGCTTTATTATTTAAGTAACCTAGTAGCCTTCCTATTTGATAAGAAATCGTGAAGATAACTTATCTGTGAGTGACGTAGTTTTTAGTTTTCTTTGATCCCGTCACTGCCGTGGACTCACTGTCTAAGATTTGGAGCCTTGCTGGCCACTTGTAATTATATCTTTCATGATTCAAACAATGCTTGGCTGGAAGTTTATATTCTTTGATTTTTTACTCCTGCTTATGATCTGACCGCGGTCCTGAAGCAACAGTGCTGTAATGAATGCACGAAGGATACGTTACATGTGTAATTTCTGTCTGATGTAGGCTAGGCTATGTCATAGGGTATGTACAGGCCTTCTTTGCTATTTGGGTTCATGTTTAGTTGCCACTTTAAAATGGTTAACCTGCTCCTTCCAACACTTTTCTGATGTATTTATTTTAAAATTCTGCACTTTGTCTCAAATAAAGATAACATATGATAAATTACAATGTTACACTGTGCTCATTGTTGTTTAACCAAACTTTAATGTTTTCTGAAAATACATGTCTTTCCCAACAACCCACATCAAAATAACAACATGTTACAATGTATTTTAAAGGAAGGCAAACACTATAATACTGGTCCCTTCTTTTCTACACTACATCTGGAGTGAAGCTATATTGTCATTTAGTTGCTCAAATGCTGAGTACTAGTACCTACTGTAGGTTTGGACTTGTCTTGAACTTAACGAAGGTGGTCTTGAGCTCAGCCCTGCATTAAAGGTTACGCTTAAGCTTAACTCTATTAAAGTCTATATATTCTTATCTAGTTTTCTTTTCATCTACCTGCATGTTGCTTAAATTTGACTTTACTTGACAAAAAAAAGTGTTATAATGTGTAGCTACATTATGTCACTACATTATTAAGACCAATAGCTTACTTATATTTAAGTAGTAAGATGAAGCTTAATAAATTATTCACAGTCTTGGCTGCAAGCCGTCATCACATTGTGCTGTTCCCAACACAGAGTGATCGCCACAGTCTCCTCACTGTCCTCACAAAAGTTATGGAGAACAAAGGAAGCATAAATTACATGGGGCAGGTCCTGCAAATTGATGCCAATATGCCTTTTCGGTGCAGTAAATCTGGCTTTTAGGCGACCAAAAGCACATTCAATGACCACAAACATAGCCCTTTTTGGTAGATCTAAAATGATGTGTCGTGTGTAGTTGTCCATGAGCTTTTTTTGATCAGTGTAGTGGCACAGGAGCATATTGTTTTGCCCTTCGTAAATCTAATAGGCTCAATATCTTCTCCAGCAAGAACACAAGCATGTAGTCCGACATAGTCGTTGTTCTGAGACGTCGTCGCGGGCTAAGAGGTTGAGGGGTATGGCAATGACATCATCGATACACAAGTATGCGGCTTTGCCGTCCAAACAACTGACAAGGGCGCTGTTTTCCAATTTTTTCAATCTGGGACCAACAATGCATTTACCGGACTAGTTTGGAAGATGGGTCCTTAGATGTTTAGCATTCCTAGTCTTTGAGCACTTATCCATTATGTGCTCTAGTTGAGAACTTTTATTAGCCACATATGTAACAGAATGGACTACTAACACTATATATGTAGTTGAAAATACTTCCCCAGATAACATTCTCTCTGGGTTCCATTCCACATGCACTGAAATCTTAGACTCTATTGCCCCTTATCGGATTTTAAGCTGTTAAACCTAAAGCGGACCCCTGGCTAAATGACACCACAAGGGTCCTTAGGCAACACTGCAGACAAGCTGAAAGAAGATGGAAGAAAGACAATCTACATGTGTCACTAGGTGTATTTAGGGTCAGTCTAGCCACATACCAGAAGGCTGTGAAGGTGGCGAAGATGCAGCATCTAATTTCTGACATAGCTAGCAGTTGTCACAAACCTAGAGTGTCATTTAATACTATTAACTCAGTCATAAATCCATGCACCTCTGCTCCGACAGATGTGTCAATAAGTACATGTGAGAAATTTCTCGGTTATTTTATTGACAAAGGGGCATCTATCAGGCAGATCACCATTGCTAAATTTAAGGTGTTTTTACCTGCTTCGCCTACATACTTAGCTGTGTTTGAGGAACTTAAGCCAGTTTCTCTGACTTTACTTAGTGAGGTTGTACAATACATGAAACCTACCAACTGTCCCTTAGAAATGGCCCTAGCCAGAATGGTGAAGTAGGTTTTCAAAAGCACCATTTGGGAGAGTCTCTTACTTTAAGTTCGGTCCCAGCTGCCTTCAAACATGCTGTGGTCAGGCCCCTACTTAAGAAGCCTAATCTAGACCCTACAGCGCTTTAGACCAGTCTCTCATCTGCCTTTCTTTCAAAGGTTTTATAGAAAGAAATGTTTTTATACAGTTACAAGTCATTTTACAACTGAACTTTGTTTTTGAAAAATTTTAATCTGGTTTTAGATCACGCCACAGTGCTGAGTTGGCAATGTTGAGGGTACATAATGATATCGCCTTGTCCACAGATGCCGGGTATCCTACTGTTTTAGTCCTTTTGGACCTCACATCGGCGTTTGACACTGTGGACCATGCAGTCCTCCTCTCTCGCCTTGAGAATTGTGTAGGCATCAGTGGCTCGGCACTCAAATGGTTCAGCTCCTTTCTGTGAAATAGGAGCTTTTCTGTTATGATAGGTGACCTCTCCTCGTCTGTTAATCCTCTCTCGTGTGGGGTACCGCAGGAATCCATTCTTGGCCCTATTCTGTTTTATTTGTATATGCTGCCTTTGGGGGCAATTATAGGAAAGCACAACCTGTCTTTTCATTGCTACGCAGATGATTTGCAAATCTATTTGCCTATGAAAGCAAATGACAGTGTCGCACTAAACTCCCTGCTTAGTTGTATCACTGATATTAAGTTGTGGCTTAAACGGAGTGTATTATTTTCAATACTCCAGGCCTGCAGGATGGTCAAGCTTTGAGTTTTGGAGCTCTGGCATCTTATACTAGATCAGCTGTCAAAAACGTGGGGGTTACTTTTGATTGCAACATGAAATTTAAAGAGCAGATCAGTAATATTGTTTAAATTAGCTTTTTTTCTGAGATTTGTCTGCTGGCTAAAGTTAAACCTTTTCTAAGCAGGCACAACCTAGAAAAGGCCATTCATGCTTTTATTAGTTCAAGGTTGGATTACTGTAATGCTCTCTATGTTGGTCTGAATCAGACGTCCAGCTCAAGCCTTCAACTTGTGCAAAATGCTGCTGCTTGCTTTTTAACAATTACATCTAGACATGCACACATCACTCTCGTTCTGTCATAGCACTTCCTAAGGTATGCCAGCAGACAGACACATCTGGGCTAAACCAAGTGAGGAGGGGCCTCAACACGAAGGACAAACAAAAATGTTTGAAGTTGGGAAATGAGAGGCCACCATCCTCTTTCCTGTAGGACAGGAGGATTTCTTTTTAGAGTAGCCTGACTAAGACAAAAAAACATTTAAGCCTTTCATTTTAACATAAATTTAATTAAAAACCTAAAAAAGATTTGAAATATACCTTTAATTAGACATTTAACCTTCCTCTGGTGTTAGCTTTCTGCTGCCATCTGAAGTGTTAGCGGGTCATTTTGGACCCGTGTATTAA
>NC_048413.1:6552278-6598404 GCF_013103735.1 Etheostoma cragini
TGTATGAAGTGCTTTTATGCATGTTAAAACTCAAAACGGGTCCGTCGGGACCCTAACACCATAGGAAGGTTAAGCCTTTAATTTTAAAATCCTACATCAGAATGGTCCGGTATTACCTGAGTGACACACTGAATATGTATTGTCTCATCGTGATTTGGAATTAACCTGGCTTAACAGGAGGAGTCCATTTTAGAGTAGCCTGAAAAAGAGTGAAAATATTGTTTTAACAGCTTGAAAAAAGATTTCAAATATAGCTTTAAATGGACGTTTAAGCCTTTAGTTTTAAAATCCTATGCTAAATTCTAAGTCCTAACATGTCAGCTTTTAGCAGTGATTACATGTCAGTGTTGGATTGACAGCATCTTGCATATCCCCCGAGAGGCCAATTAATCAAGGCAAATACACCTCTAAACTGTTGAAAATATCTCCTTAGACAAAATGTAAAATATCACATTGGAGAATAGCGGCTGCCAGTGACTGCGGGCACACATCTCCAGTTGCTTCTGCCTTATTGCCTATTTTATTGCTTTGAAAAGTGGCACATGTACTACTTTGGATTTATGTATAATTAATTATTATTAGTATATGCAATGAATAAATAAAAATGAGCCTGCTCCTTTTTGAAGTTAACCAAAGCAGCTCATTATATATGAATATGGTCAGTGTCTGTTATAAAGTACATACTTCTTTGGACTACTGATTAAATTCCTCAGACACTTTTCATTAGGACCCAGTGACTGTAAATTTATTTTTCTCTCTTTGTGTTTGTCCCTTTCAGATGATAAAACAATCCAAGTCCCTCGTACATGTATAGTGCATTACTTTAAAAGGAAATAAATGCTGGAGGGAGCAGGAAAAATAAGAATGTGATTTCTCAGCCATCTGATGAGCATTTTTAGAGACATCGTCTCAACTGGAGTCTGGGTTTGGAAGCACCAAAAGGGTGTGTCGTACACACAAACTGATGACTGTGTTGTTGATCTGTAGTGTTGAAAATTTAAAACAATTAAACCGAACATGACATGATTCGTTGTCTCAGTGATAACCCTCAGATGGGGTGGGTCCTGATCTGACAGCTGATTGGTTCTTCGTCGACTCGATAAAAACAGTTAAGAAGTTTATGTAAAATCTCACGATACATAAACTTTTTCATTGTTTTTGGAATTGGTGGGATTGCAATTACTATATTAATTAAGATTAAGATGAATGTAATTAATTAAGATTATATAAATAGTAAATAGATATATTAATTAGTGTATCCTTTATTAGTCCCACAAGGGGAAAGTTCATGTTCAAACATTACACACACATGCTCAGGTCCTGTACATGCACTAAATGGAGAGATGTCAGAGTGTGTGGGGGAGGGGGGGCTGCCCACGGAAAGGCGCCCCGAGCTGTTGGGGGTTTGGTGCCTTGCTCAAGAGCAACTTGGCCCTCCGGTTCCCAACAAGTAACTATATGTTTGATTTAAAGAGAAGTCAGACTAAAAACACAGATCATTTACAGTCTGTTGGTAATTAACATCAGCAACAGATTACATGTTGAGCATTTTGACAGCTACTGACACGATAAAAACAACTGGAGACTGTATACAAGCTGGTACATGGGTCTGGTAACATTTTCTTAACACGGCTCTGACAGGATGTGGGTGTTTCTGGGACTTCCTGTTGTAGGCCTATACTATCTGACTTGACAGCCCCTTTTTATCACAGCCCAAACAGGGATTTGGCAAACCGGTTATTAGGCAGTTGAGGAAAAGTGCTTTCATTATACACAAAACAACTGCAATAAAAGATGGGTGAAATCCAAAAAAGCATGATAGGGGCTCTTAACACACACTTTAAAATACATCCTTTTCTCCCCTAAATCTTTTACCAAAAGAAAAGTGCTACTGC
Organism: Etheostoma cragini; assembly: GCF_013103735.1. Classification (NCBI taxonomy): domain Eukaryota; kingdom Metazoa; phylum Chordata; class Actinopteri; order Perciformes; family Percidae; genus Etheostoma; species Etheostoma cragini. Next base: position 6,554,174 of record NC_048413.1, read on the forward strand.
TCCCACATACTTTGGCCCTCTGTGATTTGCCTGAGGCCGTTGGGAAGTTAACACTCTCAATTTTTTGTTCCAAGTTTCAATGTGAAAAACACTACAGTAAGCATTTTAGATGGGCTACACACAAAACCAGTACCATAGCCGCATGTCTCAACCTAAAACAGAAAATATCCAGAAGAAAAACCCTCAGAAAATGTATATTCAATGAAGTCATTTCTACAAATGCATTTCTGTGAGTTTTTCTTATTTCCTTTAAAAAGCTCATCAACAAATTTAGGGAAATTATTTTTGCTTTTTTAATAAAAACAGATCCAGTTTCCCCTTGCCCTGCAGGAATTACATAGTTGAGGCAGTTTTTTTGTCAGTCCTGGATTATGGTAACATAATCTATAGAGATGCTGCTGCTACCACTCTCAACCCAGGGGTATTGTACAAAACCAGGGAACAAGGGATTAAGATGGGATATTCCAGTTATCCTGGATGAATTTAGCTTTGACTTGGTTGCACAAAAGCAGAGGCTTGTTCCCATGGAAATCTGTTCTGGGCAGCTAGCCTGCTCCGGACCAGGCTCACAGCCAGGATTTATTAATCCTGGAGCCTTTTCTGTTCACTCAACCGTGGTTTTTACCTTATTTGTAGTAACCTGCGTTAAAATAGAACAGGTCCACATTGTTGTTCAGTTACACACTGTTGTTGTTTAAACTTGTGACCATTATTTTTTTTATAATTATTCATGTGACAGTTGTTGATGCTGTTATTTTGTGTTCATGAAGACTGCTGTTCACATTTTTGTTAGAAGTCAGGATCATGTATGTTTCTCTTCCATGTTCATTTTGCTTGCCATTCTTAGCACACAATGTGTCTTCTCCCCAGTAAACTTGGACTATAATTTGGAAAGGATTGTACAATTACAAAAGCCTTTACTAATTGTACAATCCTCCTTAATTATAGCCTTAGTTCACTGGAACAGTAAAAATATAGTTGAGGCTAACATACCCACAGTACATTCCTCTAACAACAGCAAAATATAAGGAAAACAACCTCATTGTTTTTTTACCTTATATTTTGCTGGGGGGAAATAACAGTCATGTTTACAGTGTATCAATAAATCATCTTTATCTATCCATCCATCTTTGTCCACTTATCTGGTATTGGGTCCTGGAGGGAGCAGCTCCAGCAGGGAACCCCAAGCTTCCCTTTCCCGAGCAGCATCAACCAGCTCCAACTGGGGGTTCCCAAGGCTTTTCCTGGCCAGGTAGGAGATATAATCCCTCCACCTAGTCCTGGGTCTTTCCTGAGGCCTCTTCCCAGCTTGGCGCCCCTCCACCTAGTCCTGGTTCTTCCCTGTGGCATCCTCCCAGCTGGACATCCCTCCACCTGGTGCTGGGTCTTCCCCGAGGCCTCCTCCCAGCTGGACATCCCTCCACCTGGTGCTGGGTCTTCTCCAAGGCCTCCTCCCAGCTGGACGCCCCTCCACCTAGTCCGGGGTCTTCTCCGAGGCCTCCTCCCAGATGGACGCCCATCCACCTAGTCCTGGGTCTTCTCCGGGGCCTCCTCCCAGCTGGACGTCCCTCCACCTAGTCCTAGGTCTTCTCCGAGGCCTCCTCCCAGCTGGACTTGCCTGGAACACCTCCCTAGGGAATTTTTTTTAGATTCCAGAGTCCAATTCTTTTCCTGTCTTTTCTATGTCCATATAGCCTACATGCCTACTAATCAAAGCAAATTATATGTAAAAAAGGAAACTCTGTCTCAGTAATAAAAAAGAAAAAGGGAGAAAAAGCATGCAGACACGGATTGACTGAGATATAAATATATATATAATGTGTATTTACAAACTACTGCTCTTAAATAAAACCATTCAAGGAGTTAGGCTAATTATTTCCCACAATCTAACACTTTGCCTAAAAAGCAAGCAGTGGAAGTTAATGTAATTAGGTCATTTATATGTTAGCCCATGTGAGACATCATAGGCCTATAACAGCATTGTAGATTACTGGTTGTAATTCATCTTCATGGTAAATTCCTTGTGTAACATTAGTCTTCTGCTCATTTTTAAGAAAAAGGTTTCAAATAATTAGCCTGACTCCTTGAATAGTATGATTACGATATGATGGTATGGTTTTATTATTTCAGTTCAGAGCAGTGGTCGGTAAATGTGTATTATTAGACGGCTTACGCATTCTGTCGACCGTTTCATTACAGCTCCCGTGTTTCTTTTTTCCAAATTATGTGATAACACGTTATCATCCTTCCATGAGAAGCTGCTGCTCAAACTTTGTGAAAATATGCACCATGCTTATTCTCCATTTTCAGTAAATCTGTGATTCGATCAACCTCGAGGCTGATAGGTTGAGATTTATGCATGTAAAAGTGGAAATGCAGGAAACCATTCAGAGGGCAGAGTCAGCGTGAAGTGGACACTAGGGTGCAGGAAAATGATGGTCATTGGTCACTTTTGTATTGACATTAGTGTGTATACAGAGTCGGCTCACTGTGTCGTGGAAGTTTGTTCAATGTTTGAATAAAGCTGCAAACGATTTGAAATCCTTGGACTCGTCATCTTTAAAGTCTTCAGCAGCATCGTCTCCTGATCCCAGCCCTTTATCAGCGGCCTGTTGAAGAAACCCACAAACGTTCATCTATCCAACTTACTTCAGCCTGGCTCAACCTAGTCGCTCCTTCTCATTCTGGCTTGACTAGGTCAAGCCTCGCTTTATCGGTGGCCCCGGATTTATAAATATTCTTTTGTGCAATACCTCTGCCCCTTTAGATTTATTACAGGAGACCCATGGGACACTCACCACTGGACTCAGTATAACAAAGTTGGTTGGACTTCTGTGTCACAATGGCGTGAAACAAATTGTATGTTTTTATGCATCCCTTGTCAGACTGTCTCCATCTTAAATAGCATCTAGGATGAACTGGATCACATGACTTTACCAAACTCACTCTACAAATTGTCTTATGCTTAAAGTGCCACAGGTTAACTCTGAGTTTGGTAAATCAGTAAATCAGCTTTAAGTTTTTTTTCCAAAAGCGTGGAACCATCTTCAATGTTCACTGGAGCTTAACACTCACTACCCCAGGGGTCGATGTCAGAAAGCTTTTGTCAACCCTGAGATGAGGAAAACTTCCAAAAGGTAGGTTAATCAAACCTGAGAGAGGGGGGTAACTCCGGCCAAGAGAGGTAACTTAACTTCAGAGTCAGTTACTATGGTAACTGAGGTGGTGTATCTAACCTGGTCAGGAGCAGGTTTTCTTCAATAAAGCTCCCTCTGACACAGCACTCTTTCATTCATTCAGTCTGTATCAGGCCCATGAATGCAAAATACTGTGTATTTATTAATTTAGTAAACAGATGGTTTATTAACTGTGTCAACAATCTGTTTACGTTGATCCATGAAATAACTGGCCTTTACAAATAGAAATGTGCCAGCCTCTATGGGAATTTAACATAGGGGGGTGTATATTATGCCCCCTAAATTTTAAGCAAGAACATTTATTTATTTACAATACATTATTCATTCACAAAGAAAATTAGTGTAACACTGATTAACTTTAGTTTTACAGTTATTGTTGGAATTTATGGACAATACAACTCATTTGTAGGAAATTATACCTGATGTTTGAGTTAGAAAAGCAGAAATTAGGAATTGTTTCAACTAAAATAAAAAGGAAAGGATGTTGATGGATAATCACAGACTGAAATATGTCAACTTTTACTCAATACTATTTCAAAACCACTTCAATTGGATTTTTCAAATAAACATAAATTGGAATAAGACCCCCCAAAATTACAAAACATGACAAAGGAGAAACAGCAACAACAAAATTAAACAGGAAAGTGAAGCATGAAAACGTACACAAGAACGAAATGAACCAGAAAAGAAGAATGAGAACAATATATCCAAACAGGAAACAGCGAACAAATAAAATAAAACAGGAGAACACTCATCTGAATACCACAACAATAACAAAATATAGAATTGAGTTAATTGTAAACGTATATATATATATTGATTATACGCGGTAAATATAACAAGTTACCCCAATCCCATTGCATTTAATGTGAATATGAAGAATATATTGGGACTCTCACTCTCACAACAAAGGAGTAAAACTGTCAAATTGCACAGTGAACTCTTTAAAGAAGAATAAGGTATGTTTACAGACTAATTTTATATTATTGAAGTTTATTTGTCTCTATTCTATTTTTCAATTTATTAAATTAGTTCAATTCTTATTTCTCTGTACCATTATGTTGAGTCCATGTCTGCGATGTTGGCTATATATTACATATGTAGCCTATACTCTACTATCTTTCCAATAATAAATGAAAACGCATTGCTAGTACTTTTTTAATACCTTTCCTGTCCAGTGAAAACCATGTATCTCCAAATTTGATGATCGTTAGTGATTTGAACTGAATTCTTTTTTTTTAATGTGTTGAGAAGATTCTCCTTGTTCTTAAGGTAAATAGATTCTTTAAAAAGCCTTTTGGATCAGATACAAATGAATCCTCACAAAGCTAAAAACACGCGGTTTTCTCCCTGCTTGTTTAGCCAAAGAAGTTTGGAAGGAAGAAAGGACAGTAGGATGGTAGGACAGAAGGAAGGAAGGAAGTTAGGAAGGTAGGAGAGGTAGGAAGGAAGGATAGAAGTTTGGATGGAAGGAAGGAAGGACAGAAGTAAGGAAGGAAGGACGGTAAGTGTGTAGGACAGAAGGAAGGATTGAAGGACGTTAAGGAAGGAAGGACAGGAATAAGAAAGGAAGGAAGGAAGGACAGAAGTAAGGAAGGAAGGGTGCATATCACCAGCAGCTGATGTCTCTGTAACTCCGTCTAATGTTTAACTCCTGATTGAGTCTTATAATGACTAATTTCTATAAATGTATGTACAGTATATAGTTATTTCAAGTATGTGTGATTGGTGTGGATATTTTTTTTTGTATTTGAGAAGTTTTGTATCATGCGCTTTTTGGGCTTTTGTCTTTGCTCTTTTCAAAAGGAAAAAAGAAAAACGCACAGACATATCTGTGGAAATAACTTCATAAAAGAGCCATTTTCTGAGAGTTTCTTCCCGTATTAAGTTGAGACATTTGGCTATTGTACTGGTTTTGTGTGTAGCCCATCTAATATGCTTTCAGTAGTGTTTTCAAATCCGTTTACAGATGCTTTACTCCGACGGTAATAGAAATTCTCTGTTCTAACCTCTTCAGCTCTGTGTCAGTGAGGCCCAGAATCACACTGACACTAGGGACAACACAATGAGTGTTAACTTCACAATGACCTCTGGATCCTCCCAGAGGGCCGGAGTATGTGGGAGCTCTAGCACTTATTTTGTAAAACATTTAGGCGAGAAAAGCATGTATTTTCAAGGGTCTCTAGTCTTCTTGTCCTGCACCGGTTAGTTAATCTATTTCTATGAGACGTGGTTGCCGCAGTTACCTTTTAAACAACTCCTTATTTGTAAGACACTTCTGCTGGTTTTACACAATCTATCCCTCAGTTGTGGGGTTGTGTTACCTCACGCTAACCCTTCTGTGGAGACTTAGAATAGATGAAATGCAGTTGAAAACCTCCATGCTTATATATCATATGCTTATTATATTCCACCTATCAGCGACAGGACAGTGATGCAAACATAGGATATGATGCATTGCTGCAGATCAAGCCAACACTATATATAGGAGTTAAATTAGCATAACTTTGTACATCGACAGCACTAAAACGCATATAATTTTACTACAAAAGGAGTATTTTTGGTACTTCAGGTCAGTAAACAGGCAGTGTTCTGCAGTCTGCCCCCCCCCCCCCCCCATCATATCACTTGTCTGCTGTACAACTTTCTTATTGGCTATTTTAGCATGTACATAACCAGGACTATGGTCATAACATCTACATCTTACATCTTCTAACTTATTCCCTGTTACACAATGTTCTTATTCTTATTTAGTCAGTCAGTTTATAGGTTATTGTGTTTATTTTTTATAGTCATAGTCCATATTTTATCATGATCTACTGCACTGTTTAATTTTTTAACTTTTTAAATTTTTAACATCATCACTACAATAGTGTCTCACCTTATCATGGTCATGCATTTCTGTAAGTGATTTTTATTTTTTTTATTTTTTGTGTGTACATTTATGTATATATGTGTGATGTATGTGTTTTTATGTGTGATATATGTGTGTGTGTATATGTGTGATATATGTGTGTATATGTGTGATATATTTGTGTATATGTGTGATATATGTGTGCATATGTGTGATATATGTGTGCATATGTGTGATATATTTGTGTATATGTGTGATATATGTGTGCATATGTGTGATATATGTGTGTATATGTTTGATATATGTGTGTATATGTGTTATATATGTGTTTGTATGTGTGTATGTGTGATATATGTGTGTATATGTGTGATATATGTGTGTGTATATGTGTGATATATGTGTGTGTATATGTGTGATATATGTGTGTGTATATGTGTGATATATGTGTATGATATGTGCGAAATATGTGTTTATATGTGTTTGTTGTGTTATGGTTGTCTTGCTACTGGATGCCTAAAATTTCCTTCGGGATGAATAAAGTATCTATCTATCTATCTATCTATCTATCTATCTATCTATCTATCTATCTATCTATCTATCTATCTATCTATCTATCTATCTATCTATCTATCTATCTATCTATCTATCTATCTATCTATCTATCTAAGTGTTTCTGGACACATTACAAGCTATCGCCGCTCGGCTCTAAAAAACTCTATTGCCATGGAAACATATTGACATGCACAACATTAGCCACTGAACCATTTGTCAGAGCTGGGTGACACAAATCTCCCAAAATGGCAGTTATTCAGGTGAGGGGGGGGGGGGGGGGGGGGGGTGATATCCTGAGATTGTCCTCCATTCACAGATCAATTGATGTCCAAAACAACACATCGTTTGATGTACGAGGTCAAATTTGTACATTCTTTACATGATGTAAAAACATCCAATCCAACTAGCAAATGCATCATTTATATTCTAAATGTATTAGATAAAGATTAAATACATTTAATCAGATGATTTTTCCATAATGTTGTAGCTCTGAACACATAAAAATTGCAGTTTTCTACTAATATCCAGATGTTTTTTTGTCCTAACCGCCACCTAAAATCTGTTGATGATGACAAGCTGTATGTTCTATTTTTACACATTCATGTGAAACACATTTCACAACACCGTGTGCTGGCACAGGGTGGGTTTTTAATGTCTGGGTTTAGATCCTTTTTGGTTGTTTGCCGTTTACATTTCAACCATTTTTATCATTTTCCACAGTGTAACCTATTGATGTGATGATATCTATCTATCTATCTATCTATCTGTCTATCTATCTATCTATCTATCTATCTATCTGTCTGTCTATCTATCTATCTATCTATCTATCTATCTATCTATCTATCTATCTATCTATCTATCTATCTATCTATCTATCTATCTATCTAGCTGTCTGTCTATCTATCTATCTATCTATCTATCTATCTATCTATCTATCTATCTATCTATCTATCTATCTATCTGTCTATCTATCTATCTATCTATCTATCTATCTATCTATCATCTATCGATCTATCTATCTATCTATCTATCTATCATCCATCTATCTATCTATCAATCATTTGTCTATATATCTGTCCATCTATCTATCAATTATCAGTCTGTCTATCTATCTATCTATCTATCTATCTATCTATCTATCTATCTATCTATCTATCTATCTATCTATCTATCTATCTATCATCCATCTATCTATCTATCAATCATTTGTCTATATATCTGTCCATCTATCTATCAATCATCAGTCTGTCTATCTATCTATCTATCCATCTATCTATCTATCTATCTATCTATCTATCTATCTATCTATCTATCTATCATCCATCTTTCTATCTATCCATCTATCTATAGATCATCCGTTGGTCTATCTATCTATCATCTATCTATTTATCCATCCATCCATCTATCCATCCATCCATCCATCTATCAATCATCCGTCTATCTATCTATCTATCTATCTATCTATCTATCTATCTATAGATAGATAGAATATATATTTCTTATATGCGTGTGTTATATGAAGCTAAAGGAGACAACTAAACGCGCTAAATGACAACAACAACATCTGACCAATCGTCTGTATTTTACGAGATGGGAGTAAGAATCTGTTGGCAAGACTGAATCGGATTGTTTCTTTGAAAAATAAACCTTTTGTGTAATATAGTTGTAAGCAGATCCAAGGACATGTGCTTATTCATGTATTTGTCAAATGTTTTATACCTGCTCAAAGGATTTCTGAATGAAGTATTCACTTATTTTTACCTAGGCATGCTGTACTCTCAACAACAGCGGAGGCGATTCTTCAGCTGATGAAGACCATTCGACACAGCTCATCAGTCTGAGAAGAAAACGGACCTTGAGTTACTGTAAGTTTTGTGTTTATTTCTTTTTGTCAATGTCCAAGGCTCTCTTTGTGAGTGCTGAAGACATTTAGAAACCCACATGGGAATGACGTGCACAGGTGTATCAACAGTTCAAAATGCTTAAAAATATGTGCAACATATGTGTGTAATCACACATGCCTAAAATACACACACGCAAACATATACACATGCATTACATGGAGAGATGTTTGACCAGCATGTGTCATGTAAGTATGATTACATCTATATTATGTGTTGTCAGGCACTCACCAACTGTTTTGAAGCAGTTATGGATGCTTCATAGGTGACAGATACATTAATAACCCTGTAATGGGCCTGTTTCCAAATAGTTTCCTAAAGCATTTGGTGCTAATTATAAAAAAAAGTTAAAAGCTGTATTTGATCTCCTCACTATTGCACTCTTGCCTAGATGTTTTTGCATGTATGCGTGACCTGTTGTGCTTTGATAAAAATACATACTAAACTTGACCCTTAATTCAGATTCAAGGTAACACTTAAACCCAAACAACATCTATCTGACCTATTAGTCCTAAATAACGTAGTTCTGTCTGGGGAAAGTCTGGGGGACCTTATTGGACATTTACCGACCCATAAAATACTCTCCTAAAATTATCCTTGAACCTCTTTACAACTCCTTACAACACTTTGCTTTTTACTTACTTACTTAAAGTTTGTTTGTCTGTCTGTCTGTCTGTCTGTCTGTCTGTCTGTCTGTCTGTCTGTCTGTAGTGGAATTTTAACCTGCAGTGGGTTACAGTGTTACTGTGGTTGCCAGATCATGTAGCACGTTGCAAGTCAGATTAAGGGTGTTGTAATTGATCTGGTGTTTTATGGAGAGCCTGTAGTGCCACAAGGACAGAGGAGATCGTCTCACGTCTCTAATGTATAGTCAATATTCTCACAGGACATTTTGGATGACTTGTTGATTGAATGTAGAACCAGGCGACAGACAAGTGCATTTTACAGCAGTTGATTCTGAATGCTAAATGCATTAATAGTTAAATTTCTTTATTTTTTACAGATCATGAGATTAGGTACTGAAGGTGAAAGTTAAAGTATTTTTTAACTGGGTGAGAAAGGTTTCCCATTACTGACTTCTATAGAACACCACAGGATTGTGACAGATCGTCAGCCCATCTGTGCAATCAGATGGATTCAGCATTACAAACAGAGTGGACTAGTTAGCCCAGAATAGGTGACTGTGCGCTGGGTACAGAGCACCACAAACTGCTGGTCGTGTTGCTCCATCAGGTCAGCGCTACTTGGTGGTTCAGTTACCCCAGAATAGGTGACTGTGCGCCGGGTAGAGCCCCATAAGCTGCTGGTCGTGGTGCTCTCTCACTCCCTCAGCTTCTCTTTGCCTGGCTTTATTCTGAATGTGAGTGATAACCACGCCCCCTGATTTGCATAAAATAATTGGAATTAAACAGAGAGGAACATCCATAAATGTGGCATTAGAAAATAAAAGTTCACGGAAATAAATAGGCGTGGACATGAAATAAAAGAACCATTAAATAATTAAAAGTAAAAACTTTTAATACAATTATTTAACTAATTCATTCATTTTTACATGAAGATTTACATATATTTAACTATGTCTTTATTACCTCAGTTATTTATTGCATGCTGTATTTCAAAAGGCACATTTATTTATTTATAATTCATGTTTTTATGTATTTATTCATTTATTTAATATTCAATAAAACGGCATTCCATGTAAACAGGGAGCAAAGAACAAAAACAAGTTTAATTCGTGCTCAGGGCATTTTTCGTACTATAGCCTACTTCTAGATTCAAGTCTGGAAAACAGTTAGACTTTTTTTTTGGAGATAATTATTCCATGAATTTGTTCCGGGAGAGTTAGAACTGGAAATATTCTCAATATCAATGGCACAGACAATTAATGAATGTATACTATGAGCTATTGTGTAGGTACTCAAAGAAATTTAAGCGTTTGGCAAATTACGCAGGGACCGTTAATTATAACTTCTACCACATGTGCATGCGTAAAGTGGACGGCTGGGCGCGCACACACGCAGCACATCACTGCGGGGAACAGCTGCTGTCAGACGCGTTTATCGGAGTGGGAGTGCGTGTTGGAGTGAGGGCTATGGACGATTTATCGACGGATTCGCTTCTCAGACTGGAACAGTCTTCGCTAAAACAAGCCACATGGTCTAATTTTGGCTCATCCGCGGGCTTTAAATAACCTGAAAATGAGATGCATAGACGACGGTCGATGATCTCTGTGTTTCCCGGTTGTTTGCGAAAGAAATGTGTTAAGACTTGATACGGATTGTCTCACTCGGATATGGACCATCTTTGGATCCAATAAGAGAACTCCACAGCGTCAGACGCGTCTGCGGCGGCAGAGACCAGTGGAGGGACTCGGAAACTTGTGAGGTCTCTCTTTTGGAATCGGAGCTGCCACGGCTGTCACAGAGAGAGATAAGGCCATGTTGATCTCCCTCTTACTGATGCTCAGCTGGACTGTGTTCTCGGAAGTGGCGAGAGCCCAGAATGACACGGAGCCTATTGTCCTGGAGGGGAAATGTCTCGTGGTCTGCGACTCCAACCCGACCACGGACTGGAAGGCTTCGTCCTCCCCCCTCGGCATCTCAGTGCGCGCCGCCAACTCCAAGGTGGCTTTCTCTGCAGTCCGGAGCAACAACCACGAACCGTCGGAGATGAGCAACAAAACGAGAATAATCTACTTCGACCAGGTTAAGACGCTTTTTAATGAACAATACCAATGTCAAAAAGTGGTTAGATTCGCATTTAATAACACTTTGTAATTCATCAAATTCCATATCTGTTATAATCTAGCTGTTATTTCTTGTCAATTTTTTTGGTGATAAACCTTCATCTTTTTGCTCGGTTTTCACTGTGTGATGCAGAACATTAAAGTGTTAAGTTAAGTGCAGCTGCAGCCCAGCTTTTAGTTTGAGGCTAGTTGCTGTTCGCATGTGGATTCTGTAGTGCACGTTATCACGCGCAGGCAGGTTGGGAAAGTGACTGGATTATGTTTGGGAGAACTCATCAGTTGGCCTCAAGCTACCCCACGTAGGTCTATGATACACAAAAAGACAACACGATTAGTCATACAGCGGTGGGCGGAATAAGGTGTTTGTAATATCAGTGCACTGATCTTCCCTCTCATGTGAATGACATAACATGATCTTTGGCTGTTAAAACAGGGCAAGTGATGTGATTGGTGTGGGTCATGTGCATGCTGTTGCTATGAAAGCAACACGTGTCAAAGGTCATGGCTGGGGCTGCAGTGGTGAGTGGGAATGTCTGAGACCCTGCAGGGTGCAGAGAGGGGCTCCTGCTGCCTCCATCTCCATCACACCCAAAGACGTTCATTTTCTGTATTGCTCACTCAAAATACTGTTTGTCAAATGATGCACCCGACTGTAGGGTGCTCAAAACCTCATGACACTCATGAGGCAGGTTAAATGCATTGCTGACGGATGCATTCAGGGTGGATGGTTTTTAGCAAGAAAAAGTAAGAAACTAAGTTATTTATTTATCAACACTCTATTATGCATTAGGTCAGGTTGTGTGTCACATGGAGAAGCAGTATTGAGGAAGCGTCTGATGTGAAGTGGAAAGAAAAATCAGGTCTCTGCCCAAAATTGGAATTGGTCGATGAAATGTTCACCAAGCTTCATTTTTGCATCTTGTGTCAGTAGGAAAGTTTAAGACTAGGTGTGGATCCATTGAAAGAAAGGTTGAGTTGACATGTTGAAGTGGGCTGCATACAGTTTGTGTCCGAGCAGCCTGGCAGCCACGACTGTGTGCATTGACATATTTAATCCTAAAAGTCCATTCAAATGAAAGCCTTTGTTCAAGTGCTGGGTATTTAACTATTTTTCTTCCTCTCTCTCATAGGTTCTTGTGAATATAGGAAACTACTTCACATTTGAATCAGTATTTTTGTCCCCAAGAAAAGGCATCTACAGTTTTAACTTCCATGTCATTAAAGTGTACCAGAGCCAAACCATACAGGTATTACTTTTGTTCATTTCACAGAGCTGTGCAATTGTTTCAGTTGTTAACCTGTTACAGGATTGGAGTGGGACAAAATGTCTACTTAAGGGACTGGACTGTGTTTGTGTGTGTGTGTGTGTGTAGGGGGGGGGGATGTAGTAAAGACTCTCCAGAGAGATTGTTAAAAAAAACTAAACCCTCCCACCTATATCTCAAAGTAATATTGAGAATTGATTGGAATCCCTTATTAATAACTGAAAGAGATACAGCGATATAATTTAAGATGGTATACCCTAACCTTAACATTTAACCTAAGTATGTTAATGGAGGAATACTTTTCAGATTTTTTGCATTTGATCCTTTTTTAATTAATCTGCCAGAGGAAATTGAAATAGTGACATTTTAATTCACTTCTCAAAAAAGCAATTTAAAAAAAATGTTTGAGCAAATCTTTGCCAAGTTTTACTTTTCTCTTTTTATTTTACTCTTGATTGTTTATTAAAAATTTGTATATAAGAGTTTGCTATATGTTTACTGTTCATTTTGTTTGTTTAAAAATGTTTTTTTTATTATTATTATTTGTTACACCGAAAAGATAAATAAATATAATTTAAATAAAAAATAAAATAAAATATGTTTTAGGTGTTTTAATTTGGTATTTTACTGGGTTTTCATAATTTATTTTGTTTGAGGTAAATTATTATATTTCATTCTCTGAACATTTATTTGCTAGATCTTATTTAAATATTGTACTGAAATGCTTTACTTTTGCTTTAGTTTAGTTCTATGTTACTTTACCTATTATTTATGTATTTGCACAAGTAAATAAGACACAAAAACCATAATGAATTAAAGTTGTTAGCAGCGTTGGGCGGGGAGTGAGGGCAAAAAAATTAGAAAAAATCTGGAAAAATAACACATATTTCATGGTTGTCCTTCAACTAAGTAATTCAGCTCCTTGCGACCGTGCATTTGCGCGCCACTAAGACACTACAAACCATCTCCAATGAAAAGTGAACTCCCTGCTGAGTTCAATGATAACTCACACAAGACTCTATGTCATACAGATTATTAGCTGTGAAAGGGGCGTGGCTAAAACATAGGGGGGTGCGGCAAACCATTACCAATTAATAAGGAACTCTCTGCTGAGTTGAATGATACCTCACACGAGGGGGTACCTTAGACCGTTCAAATGTTAAGAAAGGGGGCGTGGCTTAAGCATAGGGGGCGGATGATGTTTGTCATATAAGTCTAATATCCTGTTGCCAGTGAGAGGCACTATGACCAAAAGTAAATTTTGGCCTAAAAATGTCTTCAGGCCTGGACTCTTCTCAATGGTGAGAAATTTATGTCAATTTGGACAATGTACACTAAAGTTACAACAACTTCTTCATTCGTTGATAAATGTTCAAAATGGCCACCACGCCCACACACTTGGATGAAAAGTTTTGCTTTTAAATAACTTTTCATCCTTCAGGTGTTGAGCTGGTACAGACCGCATTTGAAGTCCATTAGATGAAATCTTTAGGAGAAGTTTGGTTAAGTATAGCGCCTTTACTTTTAGGCCTACTTCCTGTTGCCAATAGGAGGCGTTATCATTTTGAGCCAATATCAGCGTGTATGTGTCGTCAGGGTTCGACTCTGATGAATCCTGAAAAGTTTCGAGCCAATTGGAGAATGTCCACTCAAGTTATACCCACTTCCTGTTTTGATGGCGAAACGCACAAAATGGCTGCCCTGCCACTGCCATGCCCTATGGCAAAAAGTGTTTCTTTTAATAACTTTTCATCTATAAGCTCTTCAGATAGTCCAGACCCAATTTTTAGTTGATCAGATCTCTACGAGGAGTTTGTACTACGTGGCAATGGCCAAACCCCCTCTAATTTCAAACTTTCAATTCAAAATGGCGGACTTCCTGTTGGGTCTAGTGTAGGGCTCCAATTAGCTTTTTTGTACGTCTTGACATGCTACATTGGTGTACCAAGTTTCTATTAGTCTACATTAAACACACCACAGGAGCTCAATGTTTCCGTTTTTGTAGGGAGGGCTAGCGAGCCTGTTACAGAAACCATTAAAATACGGACATTTTCACCAGACTTGAAGCAACCGCCAATTTTGATGAGTTTTTGAGTCTGTTAAGCCCCTCAAAAAGGCAATTCATTAATTTTTTTTAAAGAAATTAAAGAGAGAAAGAATAATGATTCCTTCAGTTTCTATAGGGCCTTTGCCACTTTCGCTCGGGCCCTAATAAAGAACCAACAGGGCGGATACCGGTATCTCACAAAGAAAAATATAGACATTTACCTCCCTCTGTCATAATTTACATACAGTCCCTTAACATGAACTCATTTGCTTATTGATTAAAACAATGGCTGGTGGATTTTCTTGACTACTTTACCTCTACTTGCATAAAATAAATACAAATAAATGCTTCGTTGTGGACGTGAACCGAGCTGAAACCTTATGTTGCTTATCTGATATGCTATAAGTTCTCATTAGTATATGTATGGTGAGATTTCTATTAGCACAAAAGGTTGAGTTATGATGTTAAAATAAGACCTTAACTATGCCAACACATATCCTACAAGCTATTCCTTTTGAAACACAGTTGCTAATTGTTATTTCTGTTGTCCAGGTGAACTTAATGTTGAATGGGAAACCAGTCATCTCGGCTTTTGCGGGTGACAAAGATGTAACTCGTGAGGCGGCCACCAATGGAGTTCTGCTCTATCTAGAAAAAGAGGACAAGGTCTACTTAAAGCTGGAAAAGGGAAACCTAGTTGGTGGATGGCAATACTCCACATTTTCTGGCTTTCTTGTGTTCCCTCTGTAAAAAAAGAAAAGAAAAGAAGATTGTAAGCTCACTGACTTCTTCATAACGTGTTGTCACTGTATAATCACAACATTGCAGCTGCGTCCGTTGGATCTTGCAAAATTGTTGAAAATGATAGATGGAAGTGGATCAGAACAGAGAGGAAAAATGACTTTGGAAATCGTTCATATTCTCTGTATGTGCTGAGAACTCGTCCAGCTGAAAGAGACTTGAAATCTTCCCTATTGCTACTTTATGTTCCTGTCACTCAAGCGAGGAGCACTAAAACATCCCAAAAGTACTTTTTCAACTTTGACTTGTCAGAGTATATTTAGCATACTGATGTTTTTCATGGCAACTGTTGGATTCAAGTACATCTGCATTTTAGGTGTAAACTGTAAATGCTTGGGTTATTTTTGTGACTTTTCATCACCATAGTATTCACATGTAAGTATTGTGAGGGCATCTTCTCTGGAGCTGATTGTTCCGGATCAAGAGTTGGTCAAATGCGAGTAATGATGCAACAAATTAATTTGAATTTGATTTTCAATGCTTGTTGCATTATCATTTATAAAATCAATGCTTATTGCAAAGTGTGTTAAGTGATCAAGGCATGGATGGATTACTGAATAGGGTCCCTGGTCACAGGGCCCCTACCCCCCTAACCCATTGGACTCCCTGGGCTTCACCTGCAATGTCACTAAAAGACTCCAAATAAAAACCACATAACGGCCACAAAGACACACAACACGACTACTAAGTGATGCAAAATGACCACAAAGCATTTAAAATAAAGACTACAAATTTACCTCATAGATGTGAAACTCAAATGTAAAATAACCTCAAATACACATAAGAAAGGGGACGCAAAACAAACACAAAGACACAAAATGATTCTAAAGAGATGCAAAGCAACCACAGAGACACACAAAAGAGCACAAAACGACTATAGATGACCTCAAAGGACAGATTGCTGTGCTCTAGCAGAGCACAGCAATCTGTCCTTTGAGGTCATCTATAGTCTGCAGGGCTGAATGTATGTAGGAGGGATTGGGGGCCTTTTACAAGTCTGTGCACAGGGGCCCGTTGTGTCATAATGCACATCCGGCCTATGATTTTATTGAAACGTGTCTAAACATCTAAGCTCACTGCTGATACCAATATGTTTTGCTTTTGATGAATTGCAGTGGACACTTTAACCCTTTCTCCTAGAAATCACATTTATTCTCCACAAATTTGTGTTGAGGGAAATGTAATTCTTGCCTGGATTGTGTGCAGTTGCAGTGTTATCTTCAATGGCAATGTATCACTGTGTGCTATTAATGTAAATGTGCTTTATTAATATAGCGCTTTTCCAGTCTTAACAACTGCTCAAAGCGCTTTTACATCTACAGGAAACATTCACCATTCACACACAGTGGCCGGGGCTGCCGTACAAGGTGCCACCTGCTCATCAGATAAACATTCACACACATTCACACTCCGATGCGCAGCACCGGGGGCAACTCGGGGTTCAGTGTCTTGCCCAAGGACACTTCGACCATGACTGCAGGGGCGGGGATCGAACCACCAACCTTCCGATTGGCAGGCGACCGCTCTCCCACTGAGCCACAGCCGCCCCATATTACTTTGGCTCTGGACTCTGGGGTTAGCATCCTGAGTGCAGCATACAGTCAGCTTAGTCCACAGAAGCACTTTAGTTACTATGGCTGTAATCAATGTTTTTATATGAACAATTAATCAAATGACAACTTTTATGTGAACAGTGTTGCATGTAGTGGTGAGACACACAAAGAGAGTAATCCCTTAAGATTTTAAGTAATCCATTAAAATCCCTTAAGAGCTTTTTTGTTTGTTTTTTGAGCTCATTGTTTCCATGTTATGTCCCACAACCTTTAGGTTTTGGTTAACTCTTACGGCGGCGATACATTTGTCCGTTCCACTCTATTCCTATGGGTGACATCAAGCAACGTGTACGCAAAGCATTCTGGGAAGGCGTGTCAGAAAGCTGGCCGATGCCCATCCTTCTGTAAATGACTCCGTTGAACACAACGCAACTATCCAGTAGAAGTAGAGGAAAATCTTTCAAACTTGTCCATCTGAAATGAAGACAGATTCAGCAACTGTATGCAACTATTTCTCGCTTAAAATGTTTGCAGAAACATGTTTCAGTGAACTACTGTCGTAAAATATGACATTGAATTCCGTCCGAGACGCCATGACAGTGGTTTGAAATTCTTAAGCAGCCAAACCCACGTGACATGTTCGTCCAATCAGCTGCAGGTCAAGGGTGTGCCGCATCAATCATGCACTGTATGTATGACATTGTGACACCAGGCTTCAGTTGTGTTGCAAAAATGGATCAGCACTGTGACTGCTGTTGGTTTTCGGCTTCAGCAGGCAGCTGTGGTCAGCACATAAAGCTTAGATAAACTCAGTGACGCTACTTTCCCAGCTACCCAACATAGTGGAGCATTTAGCAGGTAAAGAGCCAGATATTTCCTTCAGGAGTTAGCAGAGCCCTAAACACAGCTAAAATGAGACTAACAGAACACAAAACATTGGACGTACATTCATCAGGGGACACAAAACCGAACCAAAATATATGCTAATGTTGCTCAGTATCTGCTCATGTGGAAATGGGCAATTTCGTGCTAAAATGAATTAGCTATATGCGCTTAAAATGTGATGATATGCCAATGTGGGCAGCTTGTTTCAGGTTTTACAATGAATTGCCTTTTTCAATATTAGACCACAATCTCGACCTTTCTCTGACGTTAACCAAGTGCTGAGAGTGCCTAATCATTACGATACAAATTATTAATAATGCTTGAGTTGCTTTAGATGCAAGTTGATATTGTAGGAAAAAACATATAAATACATTGCCATTGAACATTTTGTGACTTCCATCCAGGGGTTTTCTCATGGCGTTGATGGAAAAACCCAACTCAGGCAGCTTTACTTTTTTCTCAAAATGTATTTGCTGTAGAAGAATTATTGTGTATAATTGTCATTTCTACCTGTGTATATGTAATAAACCTTGCACAAGTCAACTTGTGGTTTATGGAGCTTAATAAAGTTTAATGGACATCGGAGAACCTTAATTAGTTGAGGTAGTGAACAGATTCCTGTCAATGTTGGGGAGCGTGACAGCTTCCACTGGGCAGCGTGGGATAACTGATGAATTCATAAACTCCTTAATTGTTGCTCTCGAGCTCCATGTAAGCTTGCCATATGTGATGGCTCCCCCTTCATGTCTACAGCAGAGGTATTGTCTGCATTACTGCAGTGTGTGCTGCTGGTGCAGTGTGTAGCTGCATTGTTAAAATCAACCTAAAAGCTTGCTGAGGCTTTTCCAGAGAGCTTGTTTAAATCATTATTTCACACTGAAATAACAATCTGCACCCTCATCAGGTTGAATCACTCTGAAGTATCTAATTTATTTTGATATGTTTGCTGGCATATCGTTTGTCAGTGACTGATAAGTTGCCTTTGGCATCATTGGCAGTTGTTTTTGGAAAACACTTGATGTAAGTGATTGTTTTCCAGTTTTCCGATGTGAATGAAGAAGCGAAGGAATGACGATGTGACAATGTGCAGCTCAAAAAGCCTCTTGAAGATTTACAGCTACATTTGTGTCACACTTCATACCAACAATTGCTCTAAGAAACAGGGCTGAATTTATTCCGATGTTAATAGTGCAAACATTCACAGACAGAGCAGAAAGACTACAAGAATGGTGGGATTTATTCAAACACCCTGCATTTTATTATGACAAGAAATTTAGTTTTGCTATATCAAAACAATGCATATGTCCTGGGTATGCCTTATTTTACATTTGTGTCACATTGTTTGGCTTAAAATGGCCGTGGAAGCCCAGTCACAGTGAAATATAATCGCTTTGTTTTTCATTTAAATGCTGCAAATGTGAATCTGTGGGTTTAAAGGGTTCAATGTGATCATTAAATGTTGCAAATAATTAATGTATTGAAAAATTATGTTAATAAACAATGAATAAACATGTTTTTTATAAAGTGTTTGTCCAAAGGATTTTTTTCAAGTCGTATATTTTGGCGGGAAAAGCTCCTTTTTGTTGGCAGACAAAACTCTTGCTGTGCTTTGGGATGGACCTCCATTCATATTTAGGGCAGCACAAACACAAAAAAGCTGAAATTCGTCGGGTTAAATTGACCCATTTTTTTATATCAATGTTCTTTTTAATTAGCCAAAATAACATTCCACACACACAACACTCTTTGGCAAGTACACATCTCTACTTTCATAAATTTTGGGGTGTCTTCTTCAATTTTATAGCATTTGAAAAAAAAAAAACATGTGTTGACATATGCCATTACGTGATTATTCATTAACACCCATTCCTTTAATTTTAGTTATGATCTCCTATCTCCTATGACTGAGGTTTATTGACCATAAATTTAAAACAACTGTAAAACTAAAGTTAATAGGTTAGTGTTACGTAGTGTTAAAAACGTCAAAAAAGTGGCAAACATTGAAAAAAAGCATCACAAGTGTTCAAAAAAGGCACACAATCGTAAAAAAAAGTTCAAAACATCTAGAAAAAGAATGGATAAAAGTTTTGATATTCATCCGTGGCATATCCATCTTCATCCGCTTGTTCGGTATCGGGTCGCGGGGGCAGCAGCTCCAGCAGGGGAACCCCAAACTTCCCTTTCCCGAGCCACATCAACCAGCTCCGACTGGGGGATCCCGAGGCGTTCCCAGGCCAGGTTGGAGATATAATCTCTCCACCTAGTCCTGGGTCTTCCCCAAGGCCTCCTCCCAGCTGGACGTGCCTGGAACACCTCCCTAGGGAGGCGCCCAGGAGGCATCCTTACCAGATGCTCGAACCACCTCAACTGGCTCCTTTCGACGCGAAGGAGCAGCGGCTCTACTCCGAGCTCCTCTCGGATGACTGAGCTTCTCATCCGATCTCTAAGGGAGACGCCAGCCACCCTCCTGAGGAAACCCATTTCGGCCGCTTGTACCCTGGTTCTCGTTCTTTCGGTCATGACCCAGCCTTCATGACCATAGGTGAGGGTAGGAACAAAAATTGCCCGGTAGATCGAGAGCTTTGCTTTCTGGCTCAGTTCTCTTTTCGTCACAACGGTGCGATAAACGGAATGTAATACCGCACCCAGTGCTCCGATTCGCCGACCAATCTGAAGCTCCATGGTCCCCTCACTCGCGAACAAGACCCCAAGGTACTTAAACTCCTTCACTTGGGGTAAGGACTCACTCCCTACCTGAAGAAAGCACTCAATCGGTTTCCTGCTGAGAACCATGGCCTCAGATTTAGAGGTGCTGATCCTCATCCCAGCCGCTTCACACTCGGCTGCGAACCGATCCAGTGAGTGCTGAAGGTCACAGACCGATGAGGCCATCAGGACCACATCATCTGCAAAAAGCAGTGATGAGATCCTGAGCCCACCGAACTGCAACTCCTCCCCGCCCCGCCCTGACTACACCTGGATATCCTGTCTAAAAATATTATAAACAGGATTGGTGACAAAGCGCAGCCCTGGCGGAGGCCAACCCTCACCTGGAACGAGTCCGAGAACCCGGACACAGCTCTCGCTTTGGTCATACAGAGATTGGATGGCCCTGAGAAGGAACCCCCTCACCCCATACTCCTGCATCACCTCCCACAATTTATCCCGGGGGACCCGGTCATACGCCTTCTCCAGATCCACAAAACACATGTAGACTGGTTGGGCATACTCCCAGGCCCCCTCCAAGATCCTTGCAAGAGTGAAGATGTGGTCCGTTGTTCCACGGCCAGGACGGAATCTGCATTGTTCCTCTTCAATCCGAAGTACGTCTCATGTTGAAGTTTTATTTTGACAGAGAGAGAGTTTTCCGCTGAAGGCTCTACCACGTGACTGTGTCCCACCAATGACCAGTGACCATACTCAATCTAAGCTTCGGGACGGGTTAGCTTTACAGTCGTAGCAAAACTAAAATGTCAGAATCAACCGTCGGCAAGGCAACACAGACGAGGAGGTGTGTCGACCAAAACAAACGGACATTTCAGCATTCAAAAACTCAACATCTAACCTGAGGAAACATGAAGCGGTAGTTTTAGTTTTTGCTGTGGATAGGTCAATGTTTGTCTTTTAGGTAACATACATTATGTTTTGCACATGCAGTATCCATCTAAATTTAATGTGACAAGTCTCTCACTTAAGCTATTTTGTTATTAATTTGAATTTATTTTGTTGATTGGATAAACTATAATTTGCCTAAAGATGATTATTTGGTATTTTTGTCTGTTAAATTGATGCTTGTGTTAAGAAAAACAGTTTTCTTTTTCATCAAGCACTTTTTTACTCTTACTCAAGTAATTATTTTGATAACAACATTTACTTTTACTTGAGTCATATTATTCGGAAGCAACAACACTTTAACTATATTTTTCAGTTTATACCAAAGATGGCTGCTGCTGGAGAATTGAGATGTGTAGATTCCGCCATTGTGTCAAAGATATCGACAGCGGATTAAAGGAGAATTCCAGTCAATTTCAACATGCAGCAACACGTATAACATTCTGTCATGTCCGCTGCAGTCAAATTCCCTGTGTTCCCTCTGAAGGAATAACTGCACATAGCTAGGCACTGGTAAGGACATATTGACCATGTTAAAAGGCAAAACCAAGTACTATTTTGTTGGTTGCTTACTCGAGCAGGAGGATAACACGGTGGAGACTGCACCGATCGTTCTAATTTGTCTCGCTACTGACAGCCCTACACATTTAAAACAAAACAGAGCTACATGTTGAAATCACCTGGAATTCGACTTTAATTTTAAAAGAGAAACAGAGAACTGCAATCAAGGCCTATGTTGATCAGAAATGTGTTTTTTGCCATCCTTTCTACAAAATTCGGCAAAAGATCAACATGGGTCTCTTACACCGATGCTCTGATTGGTTGTAGGTCTATCCAATGAGAGCAGAGGAATTTTCTCTCCTGGTCCAGTTGAAACACGCCCCATAATCCCAGCCCAGTGAAGCAGTATCAGACTCATATTCAGACTGAATATCTGAGTATGACCACGTCAGGCTAATTATTAAGGGTCATTCAAAAACTAAAAACCAGTTATTTGTATCATTTTAATAAATAAAAAATAGTCAATATAGCACACTCCAGCCTCCATAGTTTCAGTATGTGATTAACATGATATTTACATGCAGGACTACAGTACGTTGTATGCATAATGTATTTAGTCCCCAAGAGAAAAGACTTCTGCAATTTGAATACATGTCTATGAATATAGAACTCATATTTACCAGCAGCATCAAAGAGTAGAAACAGAGCCATGTATCGTCACTTTAAATTTGCTGCAATGAAGGCACAAGTTTTTGTTTTTTCACCTTCTTCTTCTTTGTCTTATGTTTGTAAAATGTTTCAGAATTGGAATAGAAATTGATTTCATGTACATGTTGTGTAAGGTAACAGACACTGTAAAAGCTCTTTGGGATAGTGGAGGATTCAGACGGTGCAGCTAATTCTTTCGACTTACCATCTTTCTCATTTGGGAGAAAATACCACTGTCTTGGTTTGATTTGTATGCACCTGTCTGTTTTTCAGACATCTTAACACCATACCATTTCTTGTCTCATTAGACCGTGCAAATGTGTTACATTTTTTCTTTATCTTTGCATGTCCTACTTTAAGCCTCTTTGCATTCAAAGCCTAATATTATAAAATCTTTTCTGTTTTGTGTCTTTAATTTGAATAATACCACTCTTACCCAAGAAATGGAATTTCTCTTTTGGCTTGTTCATTTGTGGCTCCTTTCAAATCTACCAGTGATGAGTAGAAGTGGGGCTCTGAGAGATGCAGTGCATTGAATTAAATGTACTGTGTGAGTACTCAAGCTCAGCCTTTGTCTACACCCACATCCATCTGATTAGCACAAAAGGGATAGTTCAGTTTTGAAGTGGGGACCATAGACTGTATAAAATTAATGGACAGAGCCTGAGACACATTGCCAGTCGCAGTGTATTGTTTGTAACTATTGGTCACTTGATCATAATTTCAAAAAAAAAAAATCTACAAAAATCTGCAAAATTATATTAATCGACAGAGCATGTGTGACGTCACCCATTGGTTTGTGGAGCTCTGCTATGAGGCGCAGAGTTTCCCGTTACCGGCGCAGCCATCTTGGTTGTGGATGTGATGATTTTAGACAAGAGGGAGGGGGGGCCCTTACACTCAGGTAACGTTACATTACACTTTCATTGGCAATACCCCAGTAACACTGTCTCTAATCAGCACCTCTTTATTGGTTCCACTTATTATTCCACTAGTTCATTATTTATTGATCATTCTCATTCCCTATTCCAGAACTGTTCATACTCTTCATATTGTACTGTAATAACATACTATTTATTCCAGCATCCTTTGCACTATGCTCCACATTTAAAAAAATAATTATCACAATTCCCTCCTTCATACTTTGCACTCTTAATTGTACTCATTGCACTATTGCCTCTATATTGTTTCTGTTTAGAGTGTGTATACTTTAAATTCGTGTGTATATATTGTTTGGTTGTATGCGTTAGCACATTGTGAGCAACAATGTTCCAAAGTAAAAATTCCTCGTATGTGTCCGCATACCTGGCAAATAAAGCTGATTCTGAATCCAATCATAGCCACGCCCTAAAACACCTCCTGCTTTAGCGCTGATTTTCAAAACAACAAGACCATGATTCAAAACATAAACATCCTTCTGTGTTGCAGAAAACTTAAAATTAACGATTGAGACCATAAACCCATTATGAAAATATTGACTGAGGTAATAAATGAAGTGAGACGTGGGTCACTTTCTCACAGACTTCTACAAAAACCAACTTCCACATTTTCCGAACTGGATGCTTTGTCCATTATTATTTTAACAGTCTATGGGTTGCACAGTATGAGGTCTTTATCCATATTCTAAATTTGGTGGTTGAGGTGTCTAAAATTCAGTTAGCTGTACATTGCTTAGCTGTCGTGCCATCACCTCATACAACCCCACTTGAAAACATCCAAACTATCCCTTTAAGTATGAAAACAGAGAGGGAATCCCTCTTTGTCCTGGAGAGAAAAGAATTTCAAATGCACTGGTATAAATAGAATGTGAACATAAAATGTTAAATGTTTACATTTGTGACTCTCACATTATGTGAACGTTGACATATTAAAAGTACGACGATCATTTAGGATAGCGATCAACAGTACATTTTGGGCATTTCTTTCACACAAAACAGCTCTAACCATTAAAAGTTGACGCAAACTCAACTGATGATGTAGCAGCCACTGGAGCTTCCCACTTTAAATGCTACGCTTAAACTACATACAACTTTTTTAACCAGTCATGTGGATTAATGCAGGACATACTGTGGTGCTAAACTTCCATGAATAACAAATGTGTCAAACAGACACGCAATCTGTGTCATTAGTAATTGTTGCATGGTGTCGTTAATGGATAAACAAAAGTGTCTAATGGCTTTTTCTCAATCATGTCGTATTTCTTTTGAATTAAAGTAGCAGTAAATGTGTTAAATCCTGCTCTCTGACATGTGTGCCATGTCTTGAAAAAGCAATAATACCCTCTGTTAATGAATCTGATCCTAAAATCATTTGCTGGGAGATTATCTGCCACTGCAGCTTGATTTGTTCGCTTCGGGCGTGTCCATGCCGTCAGATCGAATGTTTACGAGATAAGAAAGATAAAGTAAGAAAGTCATTTTAAGTAAACTGCATATCTCTTGACTTCAAATGAATTTCATTAGACAGCAAAGAGAAGGTCATCCTGAGAACTGAACACTGATTTGATGGTCTTGTAGCTGTGGAAAGAAAAGAAGGTTTTAGTGACATGAGTTCCTACTGTCCTCAAAGCTATGTGGTGGCAGGTGTGCTTTGTTGAATTTCAAACTTAAATCTGACCTTTCTAGTGGCATTTCAGAGGACAATATTGAGGTGTGATTGAATATATTGTCTCTAAACAGTGTAGCACTTTACGCAGATTGTTTCCAGCACTTGGTGTGAGATATGCAGAGCACCGTTCATTTTGATTGCATCCGGCGGGACGCACAA
This sequence comes from Etheostoma cragini, assembly GCF_013103735.1. NCBI lineage: Eukaryota > Metazoa > Chordata > Actinopteri > Perciformes > Percidae > Etheostoma > Etheostoma cragini. The sequence continues at coordinate 6,579,562 of NC_048413.1, forward strand.
CCCCTGAACTGAATTATATCCCAGCATTAATCAGAGAAAAACAAAACAGGAGCATTTTAAACATAAAAAAGCATTCCATTCCTGTGTGGTTTAATAAAAAACACATGCATGAGAATGAGCTGTATTACATTTGCACAGTGGATTCTGCATCATGTATTATTACTGTAGCTCTGCTGGCATAGCTTTAAAAAACGTCAAAGTCATGCTTATCAAAAACCTTCATGTAAACTGCAAGGTAATCTTAATTTAAACAGAAATGGAAGTAAAAATGGACAGTCCCGCAATCGAAGCAACTGTCCCAAATCCTGCACAAATTGTCCCAAAAATTAGAGCAAAGTCAAGAGAGCAGACTCTTGAGTAGTTATAGTCTGGCAAAACTTTAAAAAATGTTCATTGTGATAGTCGTCCTGCAGCCAGCTCCCGTTGGCTGCTCATTGGCTGCAACAATACGTAGGCGCTAGTTGCGAATTTTGATGACATGCATTGCTATTTTTCCGTCATTCATTGTTGATATGGAGGCTCAGGCTGGTGTCCAGGGTCCTGATGAACACGTAGCTAAAAAACAAAAACGTCTCTGCAGATACCAGGAGGACTGGGTAGGGAATTACCCCTGGATCACTGCAGTTTTAACCCTCATGTTATCCTTTAACATGACAATTAACATGACATTAACAATTAATCCATTTTCCCATATCACGTTCTTTTTAATTCCCCAAAATTACATGATTGATTCCACACAACGCTCTTTGGCAAGTACAAATCTCTACTTTAATTAATTTTGGGGTGTCTTATTCTATTTTGAAGTGGTTTTGAAATAGTATTGAGTAAAAGTTGACATATTCCAGTCTGTGATTATCCATCAACATCCATTCCTTTAATTTTAGTCAAAGTAATTCCTAATTTCTGCTTTTCTAACACAACCATTTGTACAATTTCCTATAAATAAGGTTTATTGACCATAAATTCAAAAAATAACTGTAAAACTAAAGTTAAGTTAGTGTTACGTGGTGTTGAAAACAGGGACAAAACCATAAGAAACAGTTAAAAACAGTGATAAAAAGCGTTGATTTTCAAGACAACACAAGCGTTAAGGATGGAGGCGCAACATGGCAGAATACACACAAGCAAGTCTCTCATATGTATTCTGAATGGCAGATTCTACGCATACTTTGATTAGTCGGTGGAAGTAATTATAATTATAAGAATCAACTCAAAAAGTTACACAATGAAACTTTAAGACAGGCGGTGAGATAGACTTTTCCCAAATACAATGCAAATTGCACAGCTTTAAGCATTCCTGAAGAACTGAATCAACACTTTCTTACACAGGGTAAATAAAATCTGAGCATTACAAGCTTCACACATGTGCTGGTGGGTGTTCATTGCAGAGCAGTTTTATAAACAAGTATTGTTGCTATTCCCTCCGTGTGGCTCCAAAACTGAGTCAACAAATGGAAAGATTCAGATCCTACTTGTGGCTCATGCAACTCATCTTCATTGTTTGTTACCTGAAGCACGTAGCGGTTTTAGCTGCCATGCTGTTTACTTATTCATGTACTGACTGACACCTGCAGGCACCAAGAGGAGAGGATTATGAGGAATTAACACCTTTTAAAAAAACAGTCAGCTTGGTCCTTGTTGGATTCAGTTGTTGAACACACACTTGAAAAATAAACACATTTTGAAGATAATGGCTGACATGTGATAAAGCTATACAGCAAAGTCTTATCGAAGCGGAAGAGGGATGAGGGACAGATGGGAAGGACCTGTTCACACGATTCTCTGTGGCATTAAAAACAATGCTAACTGGACTTTATTAGTGCTATGCCACTTGAATTCAAAGCTAGTAAGTCCTAGCATGCTAGCCTGGTCCTACCGGACTCGTATACTTTTCATTTGTATGGAGAGTCAAGTATTAACTTGTAGGTGGGTACTGTTGAACTATTGGATCTGCCCAGAGCCACCTTGGATCTGCCACAACCAATCGCTAACGTTTGGTCGTGACGTTGGCTTAGCATTGTTAGCGTTCGCCTTAGCCAACTCCTTCCCCACTAATGGAGGGCCACAACATCATGGCCCCCAACAAAACTCAGCAAAGATTGTCCTCGCTTGGGCTTTAAATTCTGGATATTTGGCAGCGATGCCACAACGGACCAAATGGCTTTACTCGCATCTTTCACCGGCGCCATTAAGGAACTACAACTCAACTAACGCACAACCTCAACGTCATTGTTCTCAGCCACTCCCTCTCTTTTCTGATTGGACCAGAGAAAACCCAAACTATACCTCAAACCCAGATGTGGTACTGGAAGAAAATGAAAATGGAGCGGAAGTACGTAGGAGGGCGGTGCCAGGCTACTTGTATGGTATTAAAAATAAAAAATGTTGTTAAAATGTCATCCGTTCTATCCGTTTGTTGTTTTGCCTTTTTTGACATTTTAGCCAATTTTCCAAAGTTTTTCACACTTACTTCCAGGTTTTCTTTTTGATAGTGTTTGTTACTTTTTCGACATACTTTTATGCTTTTTTTCCCCAATGTTTTGTCGCCTTTTTCGACATTTTCTTTCTTATACAACAAAAAACTTGTAAAGGGGTCAAAATTGCCCCTAGGACAATGCTTATTTCTTTTCGAAATAAAAAGTATTTCTTTTTTTTGTAATCGTTTTACCCCCAACCTCTGGGGGACGTAACAACGGGGAAATGAAACGCCACACGTGGGAAGGAATCATGTTATTTTGGGTAATTAAAAAGAACATTGATGTAGGAAAACAACAACGCGACCCAGACCAAGGTTAATATTGGAGTGGCTTTTCCAAGATGGACAACTGGCAGACAACTCACGTCATGTGCAGTTGTAACACAGATCGTCTACAGCTAGAACAGCTGCGTGTAACTGATATAGATACTAAGAGCTAAGTTTGGTTTCATTGACATTCTTCATATTGCTCAGAGAAATATTAAAAATACAAAGATCTGTTGCCTCACTCCTATGCTGTAAACATTGCCTTACACTACTAATCATGTACAATATACAGAATAACAGTAGCAGTCAGCTCAGTCCATCGGGAGTTGGGTTGGGAACTGGAGGGTCGTCGGTTCAAGTCCCCGTACGGCCAAAGTACAGAGTGTGGATTGGTAGTTGGAGAGATGCCACTTCACCTCCTGGGCACTGCCAGGTGTCCTTGAGCAAAGCAAAGTACTGCTCAGGGCGCTGGTCCAGCTGGCAGCCCCCCCACTCTGACATCTCTCCATTTGAGCATTTATTGATCCCCAGTGTAATTTAACCACTGGGGATCAATAAACGGTACAAATCCTTTTTATTAACCTGATAGCTTATAAATAATGTAAAACTATTGTTACACTGGAAGGAACTAATTTCAAGTCCGGCCACAGTAGGAGTTAAAAGGCTACATGGGAGAAATTACACAATGTAGCTTTAAAGAAAGCATTTTGAGCATTAGAGACAAGACTTGGCCTGTTTTCATATAAATAATCTCAACGGTTTTCTTCTGCGATAAACCTCCCAGCGTTCATTGATAGAGAAGGAAAACCAATTGTGAGAATCGAAGCCTTTGATTTCCTCCTTAGTGGAGTAAGGATGCGCCGCCAAGCAGCTCTTGTTATGGCATCAACCTGTAGGATACCTGACTGAAGTGAAGATGCTTCATTACATTAGAGAATATAACTGCGTTTCAGCAGTGTTTCAACATGCCCTCGTTCACTTCCCCTAAGCACTTGTCTTCGGGGGAATCAATGTCGCCATTTGTCTGAAAAACTGAATTAAACTTGATGAGATTGACCCTCAGAGGGCTGAGGGAGTGAGTGAACAATGGGCACTCCAGAGGTGAGTACCACCCACAATGCATTGCAGTTATGCATTCGGTGCGAGAAAATACATCCATGGTTAGGTGGCAGTGATGTCCGACTGCCAAACCTCCTGTTGCTGACCACCAAAGAAGAAGATGAATAAATAAATAAATACTATTCCATTTTTTTGTTTCCTCCTTGTTGATATTTGACTGAAACATGAAGGCTATTTATATCTGATGACTGTTAGTATTTACTTTATACTTTTTCTTTACTAAATATTGCATTTTATTCAGTTTTTGCGAGACATAGCCTGAGCATTGATATAATTAATCATGGTACACATCACAAACTTTTTAAAACAGCTGATTACCAAGCCTCACTGAAATGATTCTGAGGATATTTATGATGTGTAAAAAGCAGTAATAACTTTTATAATTAACATTTGTATAGCGCCTTTCACACAAGAAATAGGCATGCTGTACAGTAAGGAAGTTGCATGTTGTGAGCAGACTTAGAATGAACATAAAAAGGGGATAGAATGCCATAATTATAGAAACAAGATGGAAAATAAAACGGCAGTCACGCTAAGCCTACTGGCAGTCCATCTGTATTACATCATACCAAGGGCTGAGGGGAAGTGAAGGAGGGCATGTTGAAACACTAATGAAACACAGCTTAAACAGGATGGGACAACTGAGGATAACCACTGTTTTAACCTCCTGGCTGTTTTAAAAAAAACATTTGTACATATAGCTATGAAAAGTAATGCACTTATTCATGTCCATTCCACGTATTTTTTTCAGTATAACTACTGCTGTACAACAATGCTATGGACTGTGCAGGGAGGAGGTGTGATTGGCTCATATCAGAGATGGGGACTCCAGTCTGAGACTCGGACTCGAGTCACACTTAAGTCACAAAAACGCTTGACTTCAGACTTGATTCGGACTCGTCAACATGTCATGCTATTGTTGTTTTAAATCTAAATTCATTAATTTATTTCTATTTTCTTTAATTGGTGCAAATGCACTCACATTTAAAAAAAAGTCACTGACGACGGCGACACCAAGTCCTCCCAAAGTTATGCCTTTAGTCATTAGTTTTGCTTTCAGTAACTTGGTACTTTGGCAGTGAGCCAACAGCTACAGAGCTGCCAACTTTTCTCCAAATCTTGGAGTGAGATTTGGTGTGATCAACCCATATTTTGCCGCGTACAAGGCAATTTCTTTGGCTCTTCAGCATTATTATCCTTCAAGGTTTAAATTGGGATGTGTTATACGTGGGGGGATGCTCCTCCAGGAAAAGGTTTTGAAAAATAAACTCATTAAATGGCACTTTCTGGAGAGTTTTGTGCAAAACAAATGGAGAAATCAAGTCTTGCATGAAATGTGCAAAACTGTAGGGATAAGAGCCTTTGCATTGTTGTAGTATGAACAGTTATTAGGGCATTCAGCCTTTACATTATTTACATTATTAACTTCTTATGATATAAGAACTGACCCAGACAATGTGCCAAAAATAATGAACCACATGAAGAGACAGTAGCATATGTCAGCAACAGCTGAGAAGATTTGGGTCTGTGTTGAACAGGTCCAGGGGTCCCTGCCTGGTGTAGGGACCAGGGACCCAAAGTTAAATTAATGTTGAGGGATCAACTTAGACCACTGAAATTCTAAAGAAGGAGAACCACTGATTTACATACATTCTAATCCTTTAACCTTTGTGCCAAGGCTCAGTAGTGTTTAGCCCTCATCCTCTGTGCACCACTTACTGTATTGATTTTTTTGGGAAAATAAAGACTATTTGTTCATTTTATAAAACATTGAATGAATTATTTACAGTTTCATTTAGAGATGCACCGAGGTTAGAGAAGCACAATAGTGGGCCAACGTTGCAGTATTTTATATATTGTATAGTATAGCTCAGATGTGTTTCACCACATTTCTGCTCATGTTTACAACTTTGTGCACATTCAACATATAACTCCTCCCATCTCTGTAGTCCAAGATTTGGAGTTGTAACATAGTCTGCTGTGCATGTCATTGCTCGCTGATGAGGTGGATCTCATTCAGACCGTCTGGCCGACACAGAGGCCCATTTGGGTCTCTAACTAAGTTTAGAGGCGGCTGTACGCTGCTCATTATCAGAGGTCTACGCACAGATGCAACGCATCACTGCCCACAGCAGAGCGAGTCCACTAACATGAACTGAAGTTTACTACCAGCCGCGCTGCTCACCTCTATCTTTACAGAGAGAGTGGTCACAAAGCGACGGACAGGTCTGTAATACTGAGAGCTCACACCTGAAGCCGGGGAAATGCACCTGGGATGGCTCGGAAGAAAAATGTTCTCAGTTTGCGACAATTCAAAAATTCCACAAACAGGGAGCGCTCTTGACCCCGTAAAGTTATCTAACAGACTTGACTGGGACTCGTTGCAAAAGACTTAAGACTTGAGTTGAACTTGCCCCTCGAAGACTTGAGACTCGACTTAGACTCAAGCTCAAAGATTTGAGACTTGACTTGGACTTCCAAAAAATGACTTGTGGACAGCTCTGGCTCATACACGTACACAGGGCCGGGGAGTGGAGTTTGATTCTCGGTGAAAAAAAAAAAATTCACCTGGGAAGGGCATGTTTGTTCTTCCGGAGTGTTTTAATAGTGATGTTAATTTGTCAAATGGTCAGGCATGCCAAAGCCCAAATGAGTGCTAGTGTTGCTTAATATCTGCTGGATGTGTTGGTTTTACTTGTACAGACTGCAAATGACTTCATGCATCACGGTTTCAATCAAAGACCAAATTTGAAGGGCTACTTTGGTTCATTTTCAACCAACTTTGTATCACAATAATGTTAGTAGTATGTGTAAATGTACTATGGTAAACTTCTTGAGCTGCTGGCTCAAGGCCTGGCACTCGAACTACAGACAGTGCTTCCACATACAGACATGGAGAGCATGGCAGCGGTCTCAAGCTTAAATTAAACTGTACAGCCAGACAGTGCCGATCAGATCAATATTTTGTAACTGTAGCTTATTGTTGATTTCTCACCTAAAATGTTCAGAATTTCAGTTTACCGTTGAACTGTTATACAAGATCGTTTGTTACCAGCCGACTGCCATTCTTTGTCAATATGGATGAGATCGACGAGCCTGCGTTACGTCACCCACCAGCGGGACCATTCATTGGTCCGGTAGGTTTATTGGTGGTTTTATGTTTTCTACCTTTTCAGCAAAAGGAAATATCAAAAACTTTTTTCACTGTTTTCTCTGTTCATGTAGCAGCACTTTTAAAAATGTTTGCCCCATTCTACTGCACAGATAGCCTAGTTTTATGAAAAGAGCCTCTTGCAGTGCTAAAATACTTCTTTAATGGTCTTTCATTTGAAAACTCTTATAATCTCTGCTTAACTTGGCCTTTAGAACCGGTGCATTATGCACTAGCCAGATCAAAGCTTTGGCCATTAAATAATAACATGTTTTGCTTCACAGAAATCCAGAAAATATATGCATGAAAGCATGTAACCAACTTCACTTTAAACTGAGTTCCAAACAATTTCATGAGCATCAAACAGGGCTGCTGTGAAACTTGGTCTTTCACGCCGTGCACAGTCAGAATATGTGAGTGCTGTATGCAAATAATCTTGGAACAGAATTGCTGATTTTGTTGGGCTTAAGGATTGCAAAACCACGTTTGCATGCAGTGCAATTCTTCAGAGCACCTCTGTGCCTGCAACATGCCTCATTCTGATTTCTGAATAGCAAATGAAAAGCTCATTTGGTGAGGCTCAGAGGCTGGGTTTAGGGTCAGAGGGGCTGCTCAGGGTAGCTCAAAGTCGCTCTATATGATGAGAATTCAGTTGGTTCATTATTCCCATTGCCACCCATGTAATTCAGGCAGCTGTCAGTGTCTAGAGGGACTGAGGGCTGCAGGAAGCTGGATGGTTTTGGCAAAGCTTTTCTCAGGAACATAAGAGCAAGCAAGACCAGAAGAGCTAAATCACAATATGTCAATCAATTCCAGGTGGAGTTTTTGTATTTGTCTGTAGTCTGTAGAGGTCTGTGTGTTAATAGTGTAATTTACCTAATCAGTGAGCAGATCGCATGCAGAACATTGCAGCAATATGTATTATAATTCTTACATCTATTGATCAAAAATCCAATCTTCTAAATAAATACAAAGTCCTGGTTGCGTATTGTGGCGGCGCACCGTGAGGCATCTGAAAGAGAGTGGGAGTGATGCAGCCAATGGGGGCGTACTGTTGTGTTATTACATTTCAACCCTGAGAAAGAAGCTGATCCTAGATACACTCCATCACTCCACGTAGGTCATCTTGAAGTTATAATTCTAAATCTTTTTTGGTAAGGATTTAGTTCAAGGGTCTTGACATTTTTCAGCACCCCTAGCTGAAAAAAAAGACGGAGCTGGGACCCCTCACTGGGTATAATGTATAAAATTGGGTTGCATATTAAACTGGCCGTAAAATAACATGTAAGTCTTTATGGTGCAAACAATCCTAAACTGGTGCATACAATACTAAGCTTCTTGAATAAAAGTTGGCATATTAATATATTTATACATTATGTTTTAATATTAAAAATATAGCAAAGGGAATCCTTAAGACAAACTATCTGTGGATGGCTACCCTACCTATAGGCCAGCACGTGTTATGGTTTGGGTTTTTTATTGGGGTTATTTTTCCCTTCTTGCCTCCTTGTGTTGTTTTCTTAGTTTTCTCCCCGGTCTTGTGTGGTTGTCTCTGTCTTGTGACTCCCCGGTAATTGTCTGTTTGTTCTGCTTCCTGTTTTGTTTTGATAGTTTGGTTTCCTGTCTTGTCTTGCCTTGTCTTGTCTTGTCTAGCTTTGCTTTGTGCCTGTCTGATTGTCCTGCCCCGCCCTAATGTGATTCACCTGATGTCTCACCTGTTCCCCGTTACCTAGTTACCTCTTGTATTTAACCCTTCTGCCAGCTTGCCAAGCCTGTGTGTCTTGTATGCTTGTCCTGTCAGTGTCCCAGTCCTCGTTATCCTGTCTGTGTTCCAGCAATTCCCCGTGAGTTTTCCCCCATTCCCATTATTTTTTTCCCTGTTTTATTCTTGCCTTCCCCTGCCTGCTTTTGGGAAGTTGGAGTGTTTTTGGAATCCACCTTTTGCTTCTTGTGTTTTCTGGACTGTGAGAATAAAGCCTTTTTGGAAGCTCCCCACTACTCTGCATTTGGGTCCTCCTTCCCCCTCTATAACAGTACGCATATCCACACTGTTCTATGCATTCCAAAAAAATCTAATACTAATAACATGTTGATGGATAATTTTAGAGATATTTATATTTTATATATATATATATATATATATATATTTTACCCATAAGGGTCCAGACCCTCTGTTAAAGATCTTACTGTAATATTTCATTTTAAACAGAAATGTGGGGGGTTTGTGGAGCAGCCCAGTCATCCTCCACACAACTCCTCATCGGTGGCTTAATGATATTAACCACAAATGACATGCCCAGCTTTCAGGATATTGTACTTTTCCTTTGAATGCATTTGTGAGTGAAACGAGTTGCATTATGTAAGGAAAAGAGCTGCACGTTAATGGTAATGCAAACCGCATGATGAAGATGAATTGCTATCGTCTCGTCATCTGTCTCTTGTGAACCCCTGGAGCAAGGAAAACCGGGGGGGAAGGGACTACTTAACGGGCACGGCAGCTCAAGAGCGACTCATATCAAAAGTGCATTAGTGAATTTGATAGACAATGAGCATGTAATATATAAAGCATTTCCCAGACTGAAGAGACAGACTAATATACAGACAGCCTGCCAATGGATATGTGAGAAAATTGCATCAACCGGTCAGCCAATGACCTTTCAGACTTTCCTGAAGCTAAGATGGCTGAGTAGAGTTTGGTACGTGTTCAGCTGATAATAACTTTCTAAACCCGTATACTAGGCCTGGAAAATCAAAAATCCATTCACGTAGTTTGAACACACCTTCTCTTTCCATGTGTTTCCTTTATTTTCATGACTTTACACTATAGATTATCACTGAAGGCATCAAAACGATGAATGAACACATGTGAAATTATGTAATCAACAAAAAAGTGTGAAATAATTGAAAACATGTCTTATATTCTAGTTTCTTCAAAGTAGTCCCCCTGTGCTTTTTTGATAGAAAACTCATTGAATGAGAAGGTGTGTTCAAACGTTTGGCCTGTGCCATTGATGATTTAAATGATTAAAAATCAATTTGTATTCACCTAAATATTTTCTATGAAGCCTCACAGAATGAGGCTTGCAGAAAATCCATGTTAACATGTGATGTGCATTCTTAATTTTTAGAAATGTCACATGACATGTTGTCTCTGGAAGGGGATTATTCAACTTTTGGTTTTGTTAAAGAAGGAAAACAAATTCACAATACTCAATACTATCGTATCGAAATAATTCGCAACAAATAAAAATACCAATACAAATTGAATGGGCACCCATTACAAACACAGGTGGAGGTTTAACTACTGATTTCTGCAGTTTTTAAATCATTCATAAATATCAACACTGACCTGCAGGGGTGGATTTAGTCATTTTGAGTTTTGGCTAGAGTGCTGGATCATCTTTAATCATAACATTAGGGTGACTGCTACTCACGGGGTGTAGTTGCTGAGTTTTATGTGTGTCGCCATCTTCGTCCTTGCCATATTTAACATCATGGACAGTAAAAGCAGCAGTTCCATAACCATCTCCATTCGAAGGAGCTTGGGGCCTAAGGCAATTGCCTACCATTGCCTAATGGGCTTTTGTGGCTCAGTGGTAGAGCGGTTGCCTGCCAATTGGAAGGTTGGGTGGTTCGATCCCCGCCCCTGCAGTCATTGTCGAAGTGTCCTTGGGCAAGACACTGAACCCCGAGTTGCCCCCGGTGCTCCGCATCGTAGTGTGAATGTGTGTGAATGTTTATCTGATGAGCAGGTGGCACCTTGTACGGCAGCCCCGGCCACAGTGTATGAATGTGTGTGAATGGTGAATGTTTCCTGTAGATGTATAAGCGCTTTGAGCAGTTGTTAAGACTGGAAAAGCGCTATATAAATACAGCACATTTACATTTAATAGTAAGTCCGCCTCTGCTGACCTGCACAGATGAGACATATTCACACTTTGAAAATGAAGTCTGTGTTTTAAGGAGCTTTTGTTGTAAAGTGTAAAGCTCCAACAAAAAAAACACTTCTTGCCTGGGGCGCCACGGACCTAATTGCAGTGTGTTGATTTGAGGTCCTTGACATGATGAGCTCTGAGTGTACACATTCAGCATGTGGACACCACTTGTTCAACTTCAGCTGATTGCGCTGATCAAATCTCAAGTAACCAGATCATTTAACACAGAGCCCATGACTCATCATTGTACTTTAACAGGTTTCTAGCAAGAAGTCCACACCAGAAAATGTCCAATATGCCTTCAAAACTGTTACATATCACTAAAAATGAACGGTATTCTGATGTGACAATGTTATGGTTAAAAAATTATTTGGCTGAGTTAAGGGAAAGATCATGGTTTGGGGTTAAAATGGGTATATTGTGAAGGTTAGTGAGGCTTCATTGTCATGGTTACAATGACTATGGTGTCAATATCCTTGACATTTTAACTTAAACGGAATTTCTCCATTGCTGCTGGAAAATCCGTTGGATTTCCCTCATTTCAGCCAGGTATCCGTTGCTTTAGTCTTTCTTTGTGTTGGCATTTTAACCTTCAGTGGATTTTGAGGACTATGGTTACCTGGTCCTCAGATCTCTGCAGGGTGAATCCAGACAGCTAGCTAGACTATCTGTCCAATCTGAGTTTTCTGTTGACCACTAAAACTACTTCTAAATGTACCCTTGTTCCACCAAAACAACTTAATGCTAGAGGCTATTTAGCAGCTTTTATCTCGTGCCTAGCACCGCCAAAGACAATTCTGATTGGTTTAAAGAAATGCCAATGAACCAGAGCATGTCTCTCTGAGTGATAGGGGAAGTAGCCAGACCCTCAGGGTCTGGCAAAGCAAAACTATGGTTACAATAATAAACTGGTGGTTTAGGAAGGGAACAATCATGGTTAGAATGGTTTGAAACAGGAAACAAACAGCAACTTCCCATGTTAAAGTGTGTGTGTGTGTGTGTGTGTGTTTGCATATGTGTGTGTGTCGGTGTGTGTGTGTGTGTTTGTGCTGTGGCTGGGTTGGCAGAGCAGAGCAGGTGCACATATACGTGGAGGTTTATGCCTCGACGCAGAAGTCCAGGGTATGAGTCTGGCTCATGATGATATCTTCTCCCTTTCTCTCTGTCCATTGAAAGTGGAAATGCCCCCAAAAAACCAATACCAAAAAAACTCAGAGGTTTTCTCACCCATGATTTGACACCAATTGCTTTTTATTTACAAGTTGAGCGTTAACATTTGTCGTTTTGGGACACCTGCTGAAACTGACGTTGGCGTCCTTCCCAGTCTCAACCATTTCGCTTCATATCATATCAAAATCACAAACCAATAAATTCACAATCACGAGACAAAAAAGATACTCTAATAATAAATGTATTACAGTAAGTTGTAAAATATTATTACCAAATATAAGCCATCTGACAGTTAACATTTCATCTGTTTTCCAACAATTTCAGCTCATGCTATTTAATATCTGCTTTAAGCAACTAATGCTTTTTCATGGTTCTCATTAGGCAATAATGAATAGTCGAAAGGAGAGAGAAAGTTTTCAAATGAAAACATCAGGTTTGTTAAATCAATTGACAATTTACCGATCCAACCATTTGTAATTCCCATTCATTTTCATCACTTTAACAGTGGTAACAGTTAACAGTTACTTTTTGGTTACTTCTGTGGAAATTGCAAGAGACAATTTCCTACGTTGAAAACACATGTGTGTGTCCTTTATTTTCAATAGCAATAACACGCTGTCCAGCAACAACAACCAGATGGGAACATCATCACACATTCAGAACAGTTATACATGAAGTTAGGGCAGTGAATTACATGTATGACATATTACGTTTAACACTGCATGAAGAACCATGCTAAGAACAAAATGCTGCATTTATAATCAACAACAAAGGTGAATTATATATGTCACAATCTCTACACTTCTACCTTATCTGACAAACAACATTTTTGCGCTGATGATGACAGTAAAATGTGGACTTGATGTTAAAGTTGAAGATGGTTTATTGACGCTTGGTGGAAAATAAGTCAGAGAGTGAGTGGATGGTGGTGTGGAGACAATCCTGATTGAAGCGGAGGTTTACAGGTGGTAAGGGAGCAAGGCAGTGGCAGTGGATGAGATTCGGCAGGTGCTGCAGATGAGAGAGACAAAGTTACTTTCAGCAGCACGACAAATTCCAAAACTTAGATTTCTCACTTGAGACTAAAACACTGAAAAATGAAGGCCTGAGGAGTTTACCACATGGTGAGTGGAAAAACAATCTGGCGACAAGTGACTGGAGAGCTGGGTTTCTTGTGCTGTTGTTGATTGTGATAGTAGCCAGGTGTGCCTGATAATGTCAGCTGCGCCTGCAGATGAGGTGACACATACCACACACAGGGGAGACAACACAGAGAAAGACCGACAGAAAAAAACAAACAGAAAACACAGGGAATCTGGAGGTCATAGACGGGGCTGTAACAGGCAGCTACAAAATCCCGAGTGTCATTTCCACTGGAGGGGGCACCAGAATTGTTGTTGGATGAAGGACAGAGTGCGCTGGACTCCTGGATGACAGGTGAGTTTTGATGAGCGTCCCCACTGAAGAACCTGGGATGTCATGGAATCAGGCACAAACAGACAGTTAGCAGGTACAGTACTTGGGGTTGGCTGCGTAGCCTGTGCAGCCTTTACTCGAGTCTCGATGCCCCAGACAGCTGCAGCAACGATGCAAGACTGAGGAAGAATAGACACAGGTGTAGAACTGGGTGTGTCCTTGTCACTCTGGCGAGACAGAGCATTTGATTTTTAGTTGGGGGATCCTGGTCGATATGTGAGGGTGAAGTTAAATCTCTGACCTGGCCTGGGAACGCCTCGGGATCCCCCAGTCGGAGCTGGTTGATGTCGCTCGGGAAAGGGAAGTTTGGGGTCCCCTGCTGGAGCTGCTGACCCCGCGACCCGATACCGGATAAGCGGTCAAAGATGGATGGATGGATGAAGTTAAATCTCCCCAGAAACAAGGCCCACCTTGGCTGGCGAGAGTTTAACCTCTTGGCGGACTGACGGAAGGCCAGATTTTTTTGGTCAGTCCATACCAGAAAGGGATGTTGAGATCCTTCTAGCCAGTGACGCCACACCTCCAGGGACAGGATCACCGCCAAGTGCTCTCAATTACCCAGATCACAATTTTGCTCTGCTGGAGACAAACAACAGAAGAAAAATGCAGTCTTGTCTTTAAGGCATGGCTGAGAGAGAACAGCCCCTACCCCGAAATCAGAAGCATCCACCTCAACAACAAACCGTAGTAATGGACCGGGATAAGTGAATTGCTTAGCAAGGAAGGTGAGAGAAGTCAGGGGAGCGTCCACCTTACTGTAATCCCTGGTGAACATCCAGTAGAAGTTGACGAACCCCAGAAAATGTTAGAGCTGATTTCTGTTCTCCGGCTTTGGCCATTCCTCCACCGCTTTCACTTTAGCTTGTTTTGGTCGTAGCTGTCCTTTTTCCACATGTCTCTCAGTACGTTATTCCCAAGAGCTAGAAAGACTGCCAGGGCGTTGGTCAGACCAAAGGGCACGACTAAATTCTCAAAGTAGCCTTAAGAAGTATTAAGGCTGTTTTCCACTCAACTTCTTTTACACGAACCAGATGGTAGGCATTTCTCAGATCCAGTTTTGTGAACAGTGTGGCCTGGTGAAGCGGTCTGAAAGCTGAGTCAATGAAAGGAAGGGGATACTTATTTCACAGTGATGTTATTCAGTCCAGTATAGTCGATGCAGGAACGGAGAGAACCATCCTTCTTCCCAACACAGAAGAAACCAACACCAACTGGGGACGAGGAGAGGCGATTTAGTCCAGCTGTCAACGACTCTTGTAAATATTTCTCCATTGCGGTTCTCTCAGGGCGGGCGAGGTTCTATAGCCGACTGGTGGGCATAGTGGCTGCTGGCAGCAAATCAATCGCAATATCATAGGGTCGATGTGGGGGCAGACTAAGAGCTCTTTCTTTGTTGAAAACCTCGCCAGGTCATAATACACACTGGGAACTGATGAAAGATCTGGGGGCTCAGGAGGTGAAGGGAAGGAGAGAGCAGGAGATGACATAGCTGATTGGAGACAGTTAGCATGGCAGTGAACGCTCCAACCTTTAACCGTGCTAGAACACCAGTCTATGTGTGGGATGGGGAAGCGAAGCCAGGGCTGACCTAGTACCAGTGGAGTGTTAGGAGCAGGGATCAGGAAAAGCTGGATACTTTCACGACGGTTGGCAGACAGAAGGAGAGTAATGGATGCAGTCTGATGGTTAACATTGGAGAGCAAAGATGGTGTTGATGAAATTATCATCAGCTCTCGAATCAATGAAAGCTTGGAGGGGGATGGAAGATTGTTCCCACTTTAAAACTACTTCCATCTGGGTGTGTTTATGGGAAATAGGAGAGGAGGATTGATTTTGGCTCACCAGTACTCTTCTTTCTTCTGGAGAGCCCTGTCTTTTGGCAGCTGTGGACAGGATGGAAGACAGTGACCGGATTGCCCACAGTATATGCTGAACCTCCGCTGCCTTTCCGAAGTCGTGAGTTGGGTTCTTTTGATTTGCATTGGCTCTGCTCTGGAGTCAACGGGTGGATCCTGGTGGACAGCCTGTGTTCTGAAGGGGACATCTGATATGTTCTGGTAGGGAGGTTGTGACTGAGGGAAAGGGGTTTGAGACGGTAGTCGGTGGGTCTTTTCTCTGCGTCGCTCTCTCAGTCAATTATCTAATCTGGTAGCCAGGGGAATCAGAGTCTCGAGGGACTGGGTCTCGTCCCCCACTGCCAGCTCGTCTTTTGTGGTTTCCGAGAGGCCATGAGAAAAAACGCTGTGAAGTGCTACCTCATCCCAACCACATTCAGCTACTAGGAGTCTAAACTCAATTGAATATTTGGCCACAGATTTAAGTCCTTGGCGAAGAGACAACAGCTGACCAGAAACTTCTTTTCCTTCAACGGGCTGGTCAAAAACTTTTTTTTATCTCTGTGACTAAATGTTGGCGGGTTAACATTTGAGAATTCCCCTCCCACATGGCAGTAACCCACTGAGCTGCTCTTCTGGTAAGAAGGTTAACCATGAGAGCTAGTTCAGCTTCATCAGAGTGGTAAGTGGCATTGTAGGAGGAAGCGTGAGCATGAGCCCAACTCACCGCTGTAATGTTCATGAATAGGAATGTGGGGTCCCCGAGGGAGAGGAGCAGGTTGGACCAGAGCTGTAGGTGGTTAATCAACAGCTGATGACGTGAAGCTGAAGGTAACCTGGTTCGGCTGAGTGCCCAGCTGATTCACACTTTTACTAAGGGTACGTAGATTTTCCGTAATATCTTGAAGTACCATTTCGTGTCGTCCCACTATAGCTCCTTGTGAGGATGAGGCATGGTGAAGTGCGTCTAAATCTGCGGGGTCCATGTTGTGGTCAGATTGTTCTGTCACGGTAAGCTCTAGTTTGGACCCCAGATGGCTCTGTTCTCATCATGTCATGAGATTTTTAATCAAATCAGTGATATGTGGAATATTTATGAATTCAGGTTTTCAAATGTATTTCATCTATTCTAACGATCTTCCACATAAGGGTTAGTTTTGAGGTAACCCTGTCCTACAGAAATAAACAGATTGGAAAGTGTGAATCTATTACAAGTATCTTACATATGAGCAGTCGTTTGAAGGTGACACTGACCCACAGAAATAGATTGACTGGAATGTGTGAGGCCAAAAAAGAAGAGGAAATGAGTGATTCTGATGTTCGGAGAGACACTTTGGGAACACACTCCTGTGTGTGGACCCACGGTTATCGCTCTCTTAAGAGTTTGTTTTATATCATAAATAAAGCTGCCTTCAATCTAAAGACCTGGGGTCGTCATCTAGTAAAGTCACCCCCTCTTGATACTTAATAACTAAATTTTTCAAGTCACATACATTTTCATCTTCTACAGTACAATTCAGTTTTGGTACTTTCACCCTTGTAAATACAGGATTAAGATTGGGAACCTCTGTCTCTGGTGTTGAAGTGAAAATAGTTACTGCTGAAAATAACCCACGGCAGCAATCATGTTTTCCTGCTAAATTAAATGGGCATAAAACAAAAAAAAATACGTAGTTGTATAACAATGTAATTTCTAGGAGACAAGGTTTATGTGGCGTAAAGATACCTCTGTGAAAATCTCACCTCGTGATGCAGTGAAGCCGCTGCATATATGATATGTTTGCCCGTCTAGGGCAATAAAACGCTTTAAAACATTAATGTGGTAATGATTCGCATAAATATCACTCGGAAATGTTTGAGATCAGGTAATCAGTGTTATATGGCAGAAAAGCATATCACCTACACGTCTAGCTGTGACTCAGTTATTTAGGCAATGTTGCTATGGAAGGTGACCGACATCAAAGTCATCCGTCACAAATTCCCACATTCCTTTACAGGCTGGAGAAACATCCAAGCTTTGATGAAAAGGGATCCAAACTGAAAACTCAAGTCTACGTTTGCTGTATTCACAGAAAAATGTGTTTTTTCTCATTTGTGTGGCGCTAACAGAGAGCACAGCACCTATGTCCTATGTCTGTGACTCAGAACTCTTTGAGATCTCCTAAAGATATAACTTTAAGATATTGAAACAGTAAAACCTTCACTTCAATGCGCACAATATGGTCTAATCTTTTGAATAACAGATTACTCATTTACGAGTAATTTGTATGTGCGTCGCAATTACCCGTGCTTGTGTTCGAGAGCTCAAAGTGCCTCTTAATCACTCTAAAAATCAACGGAAAAAAAGTTCAAAAGCAGTCATACATAGATCGCTAAAACAGGTCTCAAGTCCAGCAATTAATAATTTCCCCCCAAATCAAGGTAAAGAGCTATCATGCTGGTCCGTTTGAGATTTAGGACAAGAAGGGTGTCTGATTTCACTCTCTTCATCTGCATTCATATGTGCTTTGAAGTAGAAGAGATTAATGTAAACAGCTTTAGTTGATTTTAAATTGTTTGTTTCTCAAACTCATTGTGAGAGTACACTACATAATTTCAGCCATGTATACACACATACATACATACATACATACATACATACATACATAGATACATGCATACACACACACACACACACACACACACACACACATATACAGTACATAGAGACATACATACATACATAAATACATGCATATATACATGGATACATACATGTATACATACCCACACACATACATACAGACATACATACATACACATACAGACATACACACACACACATAAATACATACAAACTGTACATACACACACACACACACACACACATACATACATGCATGCATGCATACATACATACATACATACATACATACATATATACACACATACACATGCCCATACATGCACACCAATATATACATACATACAGTACATAGATACAGCACATACATACATACATACATACACACATACACACATTTACACATACACATGCACATACATACAGTACATACATAGCGTCACTTCAGGCTCAATCTGTACTAATACAGTTACTGTTATAATACTGTTTTTCAAATTAGCTTTACTTAGAACAGTGAGGTGCAATTGATGCATGTTTCAAGTTTAGTGTGGATATTATATATATATATATATATATATATATATATATATATATATAAGTTATTTTAAATCAATGCATTTTTACAGCAGTATGACCTGCTTATTGTAAAATTGGCGCCAGTGAAATTGATTGAATTGAAGTTCTTGGCTTTTGATCACCTTCATGCTGAGGGGTATTACAGTTTTTTTCAATCGCTAACAAGCGCTTACCCATACTTCAGATATTTTTTCTAAACTCTTAACACAGACTCA